>NC_071996.2:117105416-117411458 GCF_028885655.2 Pongo abelii
GGGATTTTTTTTGTTTGTTTGTTTTTTAGTGTGTGTCTTCTTGAGAACATCGTAGGGTTCTGAAAGTAAAGAAAACAAAAATGTAAAGGCCTCCCCAAGACTATGGCCTCCAAGACTTTCTAGTTTTTGGTTTCTAGTTAGTTTCCAAGCTAGTCCATGCTTAACCTCCAGTACTTTATCAACATTACCATTTAGTGGTGTCCTCATCAATTTATGGTTCCAGTGGCTTCTGTTTCAGGTGAGACTTCTGTTGTGTTTCTCTTGTCTCCAGATTTAAGGGTGATGGTTTGCCTTGTGACTTCAGTTCTCTGATAGGTTCAAGAAAAGTTCATGGTTTTTAGTTTGTTCAACTTTTTCTTATTTTAAGGATGGAGCAACTTGCAAGCTCTTGGAATGTTAGAATTAAAACAAGAAGTCCTTTATTCTGTTTTATAGCCACTTTTATATTCCTTTTTTTGGGAATGAGTTTCTAGAGAAAGAAAGGAGTCCGTTACTAAACCTGAAACTTACTAGATTTAGAAGTTCACATCACACTGAGACTCACTGTGATTCTCTGTGAATATAACATCTGTCACTTCTCTGTCTAAATTCTGGGGAAAGTCCAGTTTAGGCCTACTCTTGTGGCGTACATTTATGCCCCTGGGTATGATTTAGGTTACCTAAGAGTTTTCATTCTTGATCGAGTGATGGGAGGAAAGAATTGCAAGAACTGTAAAATGAAATTGGCCATGAGCAGGACCCAGCAAGAAAAGAGATAAATGCTAGATGGAAACTGCCATTTACCCACAATTCTAACATCTTAAATTCAGTTCTTAGCTATTGGGTGTCAGTTTTTAGAAGTGAAAAACTAATATTCTCCTCTTCCCACCAAACCAAGAGACAAAAGCATTGAGACATTTCTTGATAGTCACTATAAAAAATAAAGATAAACTGAACAAAGATTAAGTATTTTTCCTTCTTCCAAAATAAGATAAAACTTTTATTATAAAATATGCTGCTAAATATGGACATGCTCTTTGAAAAAATATCAGAAATCATATGCTTGCAGTAGATTTATAGAATCAACTTTTTAGAATTGGAATGTATTTTGAAGGTGTGTCTTTTTAATAACTTTTAAATAACTAATTTTATCCAAGTTGTAATAAAGGGGTTATATGCAAATACACCAGAATGCTGTGGGTTCTTCTTTCTCATTCTTTCATTTTATGTAGACTTGGACATGTTTCTTTTGGTATGAACATGAATTTCTTTAGTTTTCAGTGGCATTTATTATAAGCCAGACAATATGCTATTTATTTTTTTGAATTATTTTTAAACTTTTGAAAAGTAGCATATCCAATAAATTCTGTAGTTATAAAATAAAATGATGGCTTTGTACTTCATATGATGTTAATCTCCATCACCTGTTTCAGTAGGTCTGAACCTTTTATTCATTATTGTCCCCTAAGGTGCCTTTCTAGATATTTTTTTTCCTAATTACTCCCTCTCTCATAAAATTTTATTACTATTGCAGATATACTCTATATCTGCTTATGTACTGCAGCCCTTGAGAAGTCCAAAAACACTGTAATATCTCCTAATTTACCCCTTCCCCATAAACCAGTTTTCACCTCTTCGACGTGCTATTATCCTAGTTGAGAATGCATGCCCTATTTGATTAATAATAATGGTTATCTTTTATAAATCACCAAACTAAATATGTAGGTGCTGGTTCTAGAGTCACATTATTTAGGTTAGTATTCTAGAGCAACTCTTTACCAGATTTGTGATTGTGAATTATTTATTAAACTCAAAGTTCCTCAATTTTCTCAATTTAAAATAAAAATAATAGCACTCGAATTGGTGAAAGTAATACTGACAGTTGTAACAAAAATCCCCAAATGTAGGATGTTTCAAATCCTATAGAAGAGTATTTCTCAGTAATGTAAATTCCAAACAGAATGTTACTGAGTGTCAGGTTAGCTCTAGTCCAGGTGCTGGCTTCTTCCACCATGTGTGCGATTGATCAACTGGAGCTCAGATTGCTTCCCAGGTTGCACTGGGAGTTGGTATCCAGCCATTAGTCAAGACAAGATAAGGGAAAATTGCAAAATAATGAAGAGCCTTTAGGGGCCAGTGTGGAAGTGATACATACTAGTTTTAGCCACGTTCCACTCACCAGAAGTTAGGTCCAGCTATGACTGCCACACTTAAGTAAAAGAGGGGAATAGGTGGGAAATATGTTCCATCTCTGTGTTTAGGAAAGATAGGAGATGAATTTCATTAACAGCTAGTCAGTCTCTGCCATGGCAGTTATTTCATAGCACTGTGAAGATTATTAAACTATTTGAAAGACATATTATGTCTAGAATTGTCTAGCACTATAACTGGGATGTTTTGAGTATTATGGTTGGGGAATAAAATGTAAGTTTAGATACCGTCATTATACAGATGGGGGAAGTGACAGGTGGAGATACTCACCACTATCCTAATGAGGATGACTGGAGATGAGGGAATTGACATTTATAGAGATTAAGAATTTGCTCAATGTCACTGAGGTAGGATTTTAATCCAGCTTAATAAAAATTTAAAACCCATTTGTTTCCTCTCATTTCACTGTGCTTACTCTATTCAATAATTTAATTAGTTACTTTTGCTTTTTAAAAGGCACTCTCATTCTGTTTTCCATGATAACTCAAGGTTTCTTTAATAGAGTGAATAAATAATTGTATCATTTTATAAAATGTTTTGGGATTATCGTAATAAAGATAATGATGATGACATCAATTCTTGAGTTCTTAATTGCTGTAGGTTCAGATTTTTTTTTTTCTTTTTTTTGGGGTGGAGTCTCACTCTGTCACCCAGGCTGGAGTGCAGTGGTGTGATCTCAGCTCACTGCAAACTTCACCTTCCAGGTTATTCTGCCATTTCAGCCTCCCAAGTAGCTGGGATTACAGGCACCCACCATCACACCCGGCTAATTTTTGTATTTTTGGTAGAGATGGGGTTTCGCCATGTTCGCCAGGCTGGTCTCAAACTCCTGACCTCAGGTGATCCACCTGCCTTGGCCTCCCAAAGTGCTTGGATTACAGGTTCAGATTTTGATAAGATGACAACTGAAGTGTGTTTCACAGGGGTAATAAAAATAGAGATCTTAATACCAAATTAAGAAATAAATTTCTCCAAGCATATAGTAATTAATCTTATTGATGTGTGCATATATTTTTAAATGCTGTTAATTTTTTTTTTTTTTTTTTGAGACGGAGTTTCACTTTTGTTCCCCAAGCTGCAGTGCAATGGCGAGATCTCCGCTTGCTGCAACCTCTGCCTCCTGGGTTCAAGTGATTCTCCTGCCTCAGCCTCCCAAGTAGCTGGGATTACAGGTGTGCACCACTATGCCCGGCTAATTTTTTGTATTTTTAGTAGAAACGAGGTTTCACCATGTTAGCCAGGCTGGTCTCGAACTCCTGACCTCAGGTGATCTGCCCACCTCGGCCCCCCCAAAGTGATGAGATTACAGGCGTCAGCCACCATGCCCAGCCCAATGCTGTTGATCTTTTCAACTAACTCATGTTAGGAGCCCTATTAAGGCAGCCAACATTTTATCAGTTTCAGATTTATTCACTATGTCACTAAGATGATGGTTATTGATTTATTTTTATTAATTTTTATTTCTATAGAAAATCTATGAATTGTGATTGCAGTTCTAGAAAAAATTATGATATACAACAAAACTTCACGAATATCAGCAAAAAGGAGAATCTACACCTTCACATTATTCTGTTCACGTTTGCACTTTCTTCCAATTTTCTTTGTGCATACATGTTTGCAATTATAGCATACTTTACTCTTTGTATTTTTTGTTGTTTGCTAATGTAATTCTGTATTTCTATGGAGTCTTCAAAATTATCACTTTTAATGGCTTCAAAACATCCTCTATGCTGTTGTATAATTGGTCACATTTAACCGTTTAGTACCAACTTTTTTTCTCATTACTTTTTCTTTTTTTTTTTTTTGAGACGGAGTCTCGGTCTGTCACCCAGGCTGGAGTGCAGTGGCGCGATCTCGGCTCACTGCAAGCTCCGCCTCCCAGGTTCACGCCATTCTCCTGCCTCAGCCTCCCGACTAGCTGGGACTATAGGCGCCCGCCACCACGCCCCGCTAATTTTTTTGTATTTTTAGTAGAGAAGGGGTTTCATCGTGTTAGCCAGGATGGTCTCGATCTCCTGACCTTGTGATCAGCCTGCCTCGGCCTCCCAAAGTGCTGGGATTACAGGCATGAGCCACCGCGCCTGGCCTCTCATTACTTTTTCTTACATGTATACTTTCTTCTTAACATTAGTAAATGTAGGTTGAGAAGTTATTTTCGATTTTTGTCAGCATGACATTTTGCCTCAATTGTGTCTCTTTTTCTGTCTACAGTTGCTATCTATCAATATTTTTTAAAAATTCTGCTTTTCTTTTAAGCCATAATTATCACTCATTCATTCATTGAATTTCTTAAGTGTTTCTCTTCATTGGAGTTTTAAGTTTTTCTCTTTCTAAACACTTTATAGTTTTCTAAAAACTGTATAGTTTTCTAAAAACTTTAGCATTCAAATAATATCCTGGTTTTATTGCCTTACAGTGCAAGATAATTCATATTGCGCAGGTTGTTATTTTACTGACTGTAAATTGATTACATTCTCAAATCTCATTATTGAACATTTTGTAGCGCCAATATAGTTAAGTATAGTAGTCCGTCTTTACATGGGGGATACATTTCAAGATCCCCAGTGGATGCCTGAAATTGTAGATAGTACTGAACCCTACCCTATATATACTGTGTTTTCCCTAAACATACATACTTATGATAAAATTTCATTCATAAATTAGGCAAGGTAGGAGATTAATGACCAGTTATTCAGAAGATAGAGCATATGAAAGCGATGACTGATAAACCTGTAAAAGATTTTCCACATTCCTTAAAATATAATGCCTTTAAAGATATAAAACTAATTTATTTCATAACAGTAGCTACATTACTATTCTTGGCATATGAAAAATTGAATGTTGAGAAGTACCACTATAAAATTTTAAAAATGAGAAGTCATGGCAAATATATATCTTATAACTTATATCAATACAGAGGTTCCATAAGACATTAAAAATTATCATTGCTTTCTGATATTAGTTTACTATTATTTTATTATTTTTGTTATTATTGTCAGTGTAGCATAGTTAAAAATATACCGTATGAAGAATATGACAGTTATAATGCTGTTCACCAATTATTTCCAACTCTCCGTTTTTTTTTAACACATGGTAGGATTGTACTTTTTAGGGGCTCCATTTGGGGAGATAGGACTTTAAGACAGGTTCTGTCTAGTGGGTTTGGAACAGACATATCTTCTGGCCAGATTTCATTGCCAGTATGACATTCTCAAGCTCATTTTCTTCTGCCACAAGTAGCCACGTTACAGAGAGTGACTGTTCTGCTCATATTGATCTTGATATGCATATAGGATAAACAGGAAATAAGTCTTTGCTTACTTTTATTTAAACAACTGTGATTTGGGGATTGTTAACATAGCAAAATCAATCATCTTCTGCTCATAACAGAAAAGTCAGTTTTTGTTTTATTTGGGCAATCTGCTCATCTAATATTTGCTCATCTTATTATTATCCTAGTAGCAATTTATAATAAATGGTTCATGAAGAGTTCTGACTTCAAATTATTTATTTGCCATGTAGCCTCAGTAGGATAATGTGGTTTGGTTAATTTGGCCCCCTATTACTTGTACTTCCACAGGTTAATTTTATAACTACTTATTTTATAATGTAGGTTTCATTGCTTTTATACAGTTAATTCAGAATTAAAATGTTTCTTTGCATAGTACTATTTCATTTACAGGGTAAATATTAATTGAATAAATTATCAAATGCACATCTGTTACCTTTTAAAAAGTTCTTTCTTCCCTAAGTTTCATTTAGTTTTTACCTTACTTAGATAGATATCCACAAGTTGTTTTGTTTTTTGTTTTTTTTCCTTTGCCATACACTTTATTTATTTATTTTTATTTTATTATTATTATTATTATTATTATTATTATTATTATACTTTAGACTCTATGGTACATGTGCGCAACGTGCAGGTAAGTTACATATGTATACATGTGCCATGCTGGTGCGCTACACCCACCAACTCGTCATCTAGCATTAGGTATATCTCCTAATGCTATCCCCCCCTCCCCCCACCCCACAACAGTCCCCGAAGTGTGATGGTCCCCTTCCTGTGTCCATGTGTTCTCATTGTTCAATTCCCACCTATGAGTGAGAATATGCGGTGTTTGGTTTTTTGTTCTTGCGATAGTTTACTGAGAATGATGATTTCCAATTTCATCCATGTCCCTACAAAGGACATGAACTCATCATTTTTTATGGCTGCATAGTATTCCATGGTGTATATGTGCCACATTTTCTTAATCCAGTCTATCATTGTTGGACATTTGGGTTGGTTCCAAGTCTTTGCTATTGGGAATAATGCTGCAATAAACATACGTGTGCATGTGTCTTTATAGCAGCATGATTTATAGTCCTTTCGGTATATACCCAGTAATGGGATGGCTGGGTCAAATGGAATTTCTAGTTCTAGATCCCTGAGGAATTGCCACACTGACTTCCACAAGGGTTGAACTAGTTTACAGTCCCACCAACAGTGTAAAAGTGTTCCTATTTCTCCACATCCTCTCCAGCACCTGTTGTTTCCTGACTTTTTAATGATTGCCATTCTAACTGGTGTGAGATGGTATCTCACTGTGGTTTTGATTTGCATTTCTCTGATGGCCAGTGATGGTGAGCATTTTTTCATGTGTCTTTTGGCTGCATAAATGTCTTCTTTTGAGAAGTGTCTGTTCATGTCCTTTGCCCACTTTTTGATGGGGTTGTTTGTTTTTTTCTTGTAAATTTGTTTGAGTTCATTGTAGATTCTGGATATTAGCCCTTTGTCAGATGAGTAGGTTGCGAAAATTTTCTCCCATTTTGTAGGTTGCCTGTTCACTCTGATGGTAGTTTCCTTTGCTGTGCAGAAGCTCTTTAGTTTAATTAGATCCCATTTGTCAATTTTGGCTTTTGTTGCCATTGCTTTTGGTGTTTTAGACGTGAAGTCCTTGCCCATGCCTATGTCCTGAATGGTAATGCCTAGGTTTTCTTCTAGGGTTTTTATGGTTTTAGGTCTAACATTTAAGTCTTTAATCCATCTTGAATTGATTTTTGTATAAGGTGTAAGGAAGGGATCCAGTTTCAGCTTTCTACATATGGCTAGCCAGTTTTCCCAGCACCATTTATTAAATAGGGAATCCTTTCCCCATTTCTTGTTTTTGTCAGGTTTGTCAAAGATCAGATACTTGTAGATATGTGGCATTATTTCTGACGGCTCTGTTCTGTTCCATTGATCTATATCTCTGTTTTGATACCAGTACCATGCTGTTTTGGTTACTGTAGCCTTGTAGTATAGTTTGAAGTCAGGTAGTGTGATGCTTCCAGCTTTGTTCTTTTGGCTTAGGATTGACTTGGCGATGCGGGCTCTTTTTTGGTTCCATATGAACTTTAAAGTAGTTTTTTCCAATTCTGTGAAGAAAGTCATTGGTAACTTGATGGGGATGGCATTGAATCTGTAAATTACCTTGGGAAGGATGGCCATTTTCATGATATTGATTCTTCCTACCCATGAGCATGGAATGTTCTTCCATTTGTTTGTATCCTCTTTTATTTCCTTGAGCAGTGGTTTGTAGTTCTCCTTGAAGAGGTCCTTCACATCCCTTGTAAGTTGGATTCCTAAGTATTTTATTCTCTTTGAAGCAATTGTGAATGGGAGTTCATTCATGATTTGGCTCTCTGTTTGTCTGTTATTGATGTATAAGAATGCTTGTGATTTTTGTACATTGATTTTGTATCCTGAGACTTTGCTGAAGTTGCTTATCAGCTTAAGGAGATTTTGGGCTGAGACAATGGGGTTTTCTAGATATACTATCATGTCATCTGCAAACAGGGACAATTTGACTTCCTCTTTTCCTAATTGAATACCCTTTATTTCCTTCTCTTGCCTAATTGCCCTGGCCAGAACTTCCAACACTGTGTTGAATAGAAGTGGTGAGAGAGGGCATCCCTGTCTTGTGCCAGTTTTCAAAGGGAATGCTTCCAGTTTTTGCCCATTCAGTATGATATTGGCTGTGGGTTTGTCATAAATAGCTCTTATTATTTTGAGATACGTCCCATCAATACCTAATTTATTGAGAGTTTTTAGCATGAAGGGTTGTTGAATTTTGTCAAAGGCCTTTTCTGCATCTATTGAGATAATCATGTGGTTTTTGTCTTTGGTTCTGTTTATATGCTGGATTACATTTATTGATTTGCGTATATTGAACCAGCCTTGCATCCCAGGGATGAAGCCCACTTGATCATGGTGGATAAGCTTTTTGATGTGCTGCTGGATTCTGTTTGCCAGTATTTTATTGAGGATTTTTGCATCAATGTTCATCAAGGATATTGGTCTAAAATTCTCTTTTTTTGTTGTGTCTCTGCCAGGCTTTGGTATCAGGATGATGCTGGCCTCATAAAATGAGTTAGGGAGGATTCCCTCTTTTTCTATTGATTGGAATAGTTTCAGAAGGAATGGTACCAGCTCCTCCTTGTACCTCTGGTAGAATTCGGCTGTGAATCCATCTGGTCCTGGACTTTTTTTGGTTGGTAAGCTATTGATTATTGCCACAATTTCAGCTCCTGTTATTGGTCTATTCAGAGATTCAACTTCTTCCTGGTTTAGTCTTGGGAGGGTGTATGTGTTGAGGAATTTATCCATTTCTTCTAGATTTTCTAGTTTATTTGCGTAGAGGTGTTTGTAATATTCTCTGATGGTAGTTTGTATTTCTGTGGGATCGGTGGTGATATCCCCTTTATCATTTTTTATTGCATCTATTTGATTCTTCTTTTTTTCTTTATTAATCTTGCTAGCGGTCTATCAATTTTGTTGATCCTTTCAAAAAACCAGCTCCTGGATTCATTTATTTTTTGAAGGGTTTTTTGTGTCTCTATTTCCTTCAGTTCTGCTCTGATTTTAGTTATTTCTTGCCTTCTGCTTGCTTTTGAATGTGTTTGCTCTTGCTTTTCTAGTTCTTTTAATTGTGATGTTAGGGTGTCAATTTTGGATCTTTCCTGCTTTCTCTTGTGGGCATTTAGTGCTATAAATTTCCCTCTACACACTGCTTTGAATGCATCCCAGAGATTCTGGTATGTTGTGTCTTGGTTCTCGTTGGTTTCAAAGAACATCTTTATTTCTGCCTTCATTTCATTATGTACCCAGTAGTCATTCAGGAGCAGGTTGTTCAGTTTCCACGTAGTTGAGTGGTTTTGAGTGAGATTCTTAATCCTGAGTTCTAGCTTGATTGCACTGTGATCTGAGAGATAGTTTGTTATAATTTCTGTTCTTTTACATTTATTGAGGAGAGCTTTACTTCCAAGTATATGGTCAATTTTGGAATAGGTGTGGTGTGGTGCTGAAAAAAATGTATATTCTGTTGATTTGGGGTGGAGAGTTCTGTAGATGTCTATTAGGTCTGCTTGGTGCAGAGCTGAGTTCAGTTCCTGAGTATCCTTGTTGACTTTCTGCCTCGTTGATCTGTCTAATGTTGACAGTGGGGTGTTAAAGTCTCCCATTATTAATGTGTGGGAGTCCAAGTCTCTTTGTAGGTCACTCAGGACTTGCTTTATGAATCTGGGTGCTCCTATATTGGGTGCATATATATTTAGGATAGTTAGCTCTTCTTGTTGAATTAATCCCTTTACCATTATGTAATGGCCTTCTTTGTCTCTTTTGATCTTTGTTGGTTTAAAGTCTGTTTTATCAGAGACTAGGATTGCAACCCCTGCCTGTTTTTGTTTTCCATTTGCTTGGTAGATCTTCCTCCATCTTTTTATTGTGAGCCTATGTGTGTCTCTGCATGTGAGATGGGTTTCCTGAATACAGCACACTGATGGGTCTTGATTCTTTATCCAATTTGCCAGTCTGTGTCTTTTAATTGGAGCCTTTAGTCCATTTACATTTAAAGTTAATATTGTTATGTGTGAATCTGATCCTGTCATTATGATGTTAGCTGGTTATTTTGCTCGTTAGTTGATGCAGTCTCTTCCTAGTCTCGATGGTCTTTACATTTCGGTATGATTTTGCAGTGGCTGGTACCGGTTGTGCCTTTCCATGTTTAGTGCTTCCTTCAGGAGCTCTTTTAGGGCAGGCCTGGTGGTGACAAAATCTCTCAGCATTTGCTTGTCTGTAAAGTATTTTATTTCTCCTTCACTTCTGAAGCTTAGTTTGGCTGGATATGAAATTCTGGGTTGAAAATTCTTTTCTTTAAGAATGTTGAATATTGGCCCCCACTCTCTTCTGGCTTGTAGGGTTTCTGCCGAGAGATCTGCTGTTAGTCTGATGGGCTTCCCTTTGATGGTAACCCGACCTTTCTCTCTGGCTGCCCTTAACATTTTTTCCTTCATTTCAACTTTGGTGACTCTGACAATTATGTGTCTTGGAGTTGCTCTTCTCGAGGAGTATCTTTGTGGCGTTCTCTGTATTTCCTGAATCTGAATGTTGGCCTGCCTTGCTAGATTGGGGAAGTTCTCCTGGATAATATCCTGCAGAGTGTTTTCCAGCTTGTTTTCATTCTCCCCGTCACTTTCAGGTACACCAATCAGACGTAGATTTGGTCTTTTCACATAGTCCCACATTTCTTGGAGGCTTTGCTCATTTCTTTTTATTCTTTTTTCTCCAAACTTCCCTTCTTGCTTCATTTCATTCATTTCATCTTCCAGGGCTGATACCCTTTCTTCCATTTGATCGCATCGGCTCCTGAGGCTTCTGCATTCTTCACGTAGTTCTCGAGCCTTGGTTTTCAGCTCCATCAGCTCCTTTAAGCACTTCTCTGTATTGGTTATTCTAGTTATACATTCTTCTAAATTTTTTTCAAAGTTTTCAACTTCTTTGCCTTTGGTTTGAATATCCTCCCGTAGCTCGGAGTAATTTGATCGTCTGAAGCCTTCTTCGCTCAGCTCGTCGAAGTCATTCTCCGTCCAGCTTTGTTCTGTTGCTGGTGAGGAACTGCGTTCCTTTGGAGGAGGAGAGGTACTCTGCTTTTTAGAGTTTCCAGTTTTTCTGCTTTGTTTTTTCCCCATCTTTGTGGTTTTATCTACTTTTGGTCTTTGATGATGGTGAGGTACAGATGGGTTTTTGGTGTGGATGTCTTTTCTGTTAGTTTTCCTTCTAACAGACAGGACCCTCAGCTGCAGGTCTGTTGGAGTACCTGGCCGGCCGTGTGAGGTGTCAGTCTGCCCCTGCTGGGGGTGCCTCCCAGTTAGGCTGCTCGGGGGTCAGGAGTCAGGGACCCACTTGAGGAGGCAGTCAGCCCGTTCTCAGATCTCCAGTTGCGTGCTGGGAGAACCACTGCTCTCCTCAAAGCTGTCAGACAGGGACATTTAAGTCTGCAGAGGTTACTGCTGTCTTTTTGTTTGTCTGTGCCCTGCCCCCAGAGGTGGAGCCTACAGAGGCAGGCAGGCCTCCTTGAGCTGTGGTGGGCTCCACCCAGTTCGAGCTTCCCAGCTGCTTTGTTTACCTAAGCGAGCCTGGGCAATGGCGGGCGCCCCTCCCCCAGCCTCGCTGCGGACTTGCTGTTTGATCTCAGACTGCTGTGCTAGCAATCAGCGAGACTCCGTGTGCGTAGGACCCTCTGAGCCAGGTGCGGGCTATACTCTCCTGGGGCACCGTTTCCTAAGCCCGTCGGAAAAGCACAGTATTCGGGTGGGAGTGGCCCGATTTTCCAGGTGCCGTCTGTCACCCCTGGAAAGGGAACTCCCTGACCCCTTGCGCTTCCCGAGTGAGGCAATGCCTCGCCCCTGCTTCGGCTGGCGCACGGTGCACTCACCCACTGACCTGCGCCCACTGTCTGGCACTCCCTAGTGAGATGAACACGGTACCTCAGATGGAAATACAGAAATCACCCGTCTTCTGCGTTGCTGGCACTGGGAGCTGTAGACCGGAGCTGTTCCTATTCGGCCATCTTGGCTCCTCCGCCAAAAGTGCTTAGATATCCACAAGTTTATCATGAATTCTTTAAAAAAAACTCTTAATCTAGGCATACTTATTTAGTGGAGCATAGTTCAGCATATCATTTATGGTAAAATTTGTTTTGACACTAAATTACAATATTCCCTAATTTAAAATCTCTGCTTTTTCTTTTTTTTTTTTTTCCTCCTGAGACGGAGTCTTGCTTTGTCGCCCAGGCTGGAGCACAGTGGTGGCATCTCGGCTCACTGCAACCTCTGCCTCCCAGGTTCAAGTGATTCTCCTGCCTCAGCCTCCCGAGTAGCTGGGACCACAGGCATGGGCCACCATGGCTGGCTAATTTTTGTGTTTTTAGTAGAGGTGGGGTTTCACCATGTTGGCCAGGTTGGTCTCAAACTCCTGACCTCAGGCTATCTGCCTGCCTCGACCTCCCAAAGTGCTGGGACCAAAAGCGTGAGCCACTGTGCCTGGCCAAAATCTCTACATATCCTTTGAAAAATTAAATATAAATATAACTTGTATTAATATATTTGAATTTCAAATACATTTGGAAGCACTTAGTTTTTAGGGCAACAATACTCTGAATTCTTTTGGAAAGCCAATATTTATTTTGTCCCTTTATCCTTAAGAATAAAGATTTTATAAAATGACTCCTTTCCTTAGACTGAAAAATCATATTACATTACACATTACATATATACCTAAAAATGAAGTTAAATTTAATATCATGTGACATCAGAGATGTAGCTGTAAGATAATTTATAATTACAAATTATTTTTAGTAATTTCTCCTAAATTAGAGCTAAGAGTGGTAAAATAATCAATATAATCTCTATTCTGAGGTTTAAACATATGACTCCAGGAATATAAAATCTGAGGTAGACACTTCATTAGTTGAGTGAAGTTTCTGTAACAAACTGTAAAGAAAGGTTGGTGTCTTATGAAATGTGAAAGGTTGATATCTTATGAAATGGGAGTGGACCAGAAAGGAACAGCTGCTCACTACCAAAAAGAGGTGAGTGAAGGCTCTGCCTGTAAAGAGGGCCACGTTTTCTTTTAAGAAGTCAATTTTAAGTCTTCTGGTAGATTGCATTGTAGTTCAGGCCGTCATCATTTGCCTCCCTCTCATCATGCTTACTGAAATGAGCAAATGAATAAACTCCAGGGGGAAGTCCCGTATCAGCAAGGCGTCATATGCCACAGACTTCTACTAGTTATAGGGCATATACACTGTGTAAAGTGAAAATAACAAGGGTAACTTACTAACTTCCTCAGTGAGAGGCTGTGGCAAAGTCAGTAAGAGGAAGAGAAAGGGTAACTGTTGGCTGAACACCCAAGAGTGTGGGGTAAAGATGGGACAGGAAGGTGAAGCTGGGCTATGGACAAAGCAAAGACCAATCACTTGGAACCCATTTCACTATCATTTATTGACAGCATTCTAACCATCCCCATCAGTGACTGCTGAGGCAATAGAAAACACTTTCAAACAGATTAAAACAGAAATTAACTTTTCTTTCAACCTATGTTTCCTTAAAATATATCATGCCATAGTGTGAGTTTTAAAAGTTTGGGGAATTTTAGGGCTAAAACAGCAGGTACTGAGCATTAAGTTATTCAACTATTAATTTAATGCCTCATAACTTTAATGTGACAACTAAAAGAAATTAAAATATAATAAATGTTTCTTAAGGAGAAAGTTTATTAATCTTTATTAAAGGTAAGGGTAAAGTAAGAATATATGATAAAAACCTGAATAAAATAAAAAATACTAGTTAAGCGCATGTCTGCAGGCACCACTTTAAACATTTTATATGTATATTTAATAATACATTATTGTTATTATTTCCATTTCAAAAATAAAGGAAGTTAAGGACAGACAGATTGGGTGATATGCTGACTCCTATATGCTGGAACTTGAATTAAGTCCAATTAGTATTCTCCATCTCCCCAAGTCTGAGTATGCTCCATTGCCTTCAAAAACCAGAAGTAAATATCTGTTAGGATCATAATTGTAAATGAGTTAACCTTACCTGTTGAAAGACTAAGGAAAAAAAGTAAACTGTTGACCAAAATAAAATGATACACAGAGATGATAAATTAAAGGTTAGTCAAAGTTATATTAATCACGTACAGATAAAATAAAGCAGCGATTATAATGTTGATTTCAGATTTTAAAAAATAATTCAAAGCAAACTAAAATTGAAGGTTTCCAAGAAGGCCATTTTTATTGCAGTGTAAAATCTTAGGGATTTTACAATGACTAAACATTACATTAGTCATTTTATATATGTGCCAAATAGCTTGATAGGTATATTGTAAATTCAGCTTTATAAATTTAGAGATTATATTATTAACTCAAATTGGATTTGCAATTATTATATCTACCTGTTGAATTAAACATGTATCATTTTGAGTTGTTCTCTTTTTTCCTTGAACTCTCTTGTCTAATATTTGTAGAGTTACACTAGGTTTCTTTGGCTTCATATGTGCATGGTTATTATTTTTCATTCTTTTTTCAACCTTTCTGTGTAATTGTGTTGTAGAAGTCTTTTGTAAGTGGCTTATAGTTTTGGTTTTTTAATCTAGTTCTCATTTGTTTTTAATTGGAGCATTAAATCAATTTATAGTTCATGTAATACCAATGTGTTTGGGTTTAAATCTGCCATCTGGTTTTGTACTTGCTGTTCTGTGTTTAGTATTTTTTTTTTACTCTCTTTTCTTGGTTTCCTTTTTATTACAAAAGCATTTTCAACTAAATTTTTTCCCTAAGAATTTTGGAACTTACAGATTGTTTACTAATTTTGGAGAGAGTACAGATTCTGTCTTATATACTTGTAGTTGAATATTAATAAATTCATTTGTCTTCCCTTTCAAGAATACAAGGACATTAGTATAGTCCATTTGCACCTCTTCTGACTGACATGTTACTATTGTATATTTTAATTTCATTCTGTTATGATACTAACGACATTATCTTATTGTTCTGTTCAATTACTAGTTTATAAATTTACTCACGTATTTACCACATCCACTGATCACCTCACATAAAATTGTAAATACCTCTACATGTACACTCTTGATCCCTCTCTTATTTTGCTTATTGCTTATTTTTATTTTTATTTTTTTTTGAGATGGAGTTTTGCTCTTGTCGCCCAGGCTGGAGTGCAGTGGCGCAATCTCGGCTCACTGCAACCTCCGTCTCCCGGGTTCAAGCAATTCTCGTCTCAGCTTCACGAGTAGCTGGGATTACAGGCTCCCGCCACCACGCCCGGCTAATTTTTGTATTTTTTAGTACAGACAGCGTTTCACCATGTTGGCCAGGCTGGTCCTGAACCCCTGACCTCAGGTGATCCGCCCGTCTCGGCCTTATAAGTAATCCCGAGTAGCTGGGATTACAGGCGTGAGCCACCGTGCCCGGCCGCTTATTTCTTAATTCTACAATATTTGCCAGTATGTAACATGTTGTATTGTTGTTTTTTTGAGACGGAGTCTCGCTCTGTCGCCCAGGCTGGAGTCCAGTGGTGCGATCTCGGCTCACTGCTAGCTCCGCCTCCCAGGTTCACACCATTCTCCTGCCTCAGCCTCCCAAGTAGCTGGGACTACAGGCGCCCGCCACCACGCCCGGCTAATTTTTTGTATTTTTAGTAGAGATGGGGTTTCACTGTGTTAGCCAGGATGATCTCGATCTCCTGACCTCGTGATCCACCCACCTCGGCCTCCCAAAGTGCTGAGATTACAGGCGTGAGCCACCGCGCCCGGCTGTATTGTTGTTTTTTAAAAAATTATTTTAGCGTTTATTGTATCTCCTCTTCCAACTAAAATGTATGTTCTGTATACACTGACATTCATGGATTTTTTCCTAGTGCTTAGAACAATGCCTGGCCCCTATAGGAAGCACTAATTATATATTTATTGAGTGAAAGAATGAATTTATTCTTACATGTCTTACTCTATCCTGAGATCAACTTCCTTCTGTCCAAAGTATATCTTTTATGTTCCCTTTGTGAAGATTTGCTGATGTGCTCCCTCATTTTTTCCCTAGAAATATCTTGTTTCATTCTAAAAAATGTTTTTCAGCATACAGAAATGCTTTTATTATTTAATATTAAGACATTTAAGATATTAATTCTCTGACATCTGACTTCCATTATTGCTGTTGAGCAGTCTGCTGTCAGCCAAACTGTCCCTCCTTTGTGGTAAATTTGTCTTCTCGGGCTACTATTAAAAACTTCTTTTCATATTCTATACTCTTCATTTTCACAGTGTTGTATTTGTTGCGCATTTCTTTTTTAATTAACTTGTTTTTGGGTTTATTAGATCTCTTGAAGCCATGGATTGTCTTCTATCACTTCTAGAAAATGCTCAGCCATAGCATCTTCAAATACTTGTCTCTTTCCCATTTTCCCACTGTTCTCCTTTTAAACTTTAAATGTGTTAGAACTCAATCTGTTCTTCATGTATTTTAACTTCCTTTTTTAGATTTTTCATTTCTGCTTCTGCTGATTCTTATTCCTGCTTTTTCTGCTTCGTGGTACCTTGCTTCTTGCATGCTTAGTTATATTTTACTGTGAGCATCTCTTTTTCCTTGGGAAATTATCTGTAGGAATATTTGAGGCTAGAATGAAGGTGTATTTATTCCTTTGGAGGATTTACTTTGGTGCCTCCCAGAGCACTCCCTATCTGAGAGTAGTTTATGGAGGTTGGAGGATGTTTTGTCTGCTCAGTTGATATGGATTAATATTTGGACAGCTCTGAACCAAAGCAGCTTTTTCTTTTTTTCAGCTTCCTTGGGTTGTCAATGAGGTAGGTGCACATATTTCTGGGTCGCATGTGCCCTCTGAGGATACAGTTATATAATTGAGAATCTCCTCCTTGATTTTCCATGTTGGCTGGAAACTGGATTTTACTTTATTTCTCTCTTACCACCCCACAGTCATCCCAAGCTTCCTGCCCAGGTTATCTGTCTGTGATCATGGAAGCTTGAGCTCTCCAAGCTTGGCAGTTATCTAAGAATAAGGAATTCTGTCTTTACTCTTTTTTTTGTCAGGTCTTTAGTGAGATATTTATACATGTAATCACAAAATAATATATTATCATTACCTTGTTTTTAATACTTTTCAGCTAGAGACTCCATCTGACAATGGAATCATCCATAGTATCTTTGTGTCATTGTTCTCTACAAGTAATGATTTTAAATCAATGGGAAGTATTAGGAACTGTTTAATAATAAAACACTGGGAGAAGTGGTTAGTAATTAAGGGATGGAGGAAGACTTTGAGAGAGAAGGAAAAAGACTGATAACTATGTGATTTGAATCTAATTCATTTCACGCTGCAACTGGATATATAGTTTAGCATATGGTGGTTTAAATACCATACATATAAGATGCCATTAGATACACCTTTACTGCTTCCATATTAGCATTTCTGGTGACTCACAAGAACATCTGTAATAAAATTCTGGCATTCATAGATTTTCAAACAAAAATACATGTTTACTTTTAATCCCATTTTGCCTATTTTTAAAGTTTTATACTCATTTATGGATTTTGGGTATTGTATGACATTGATTTTTCTTCATTTGAAGATCAAACATAAATTCACCTATACAACTTTTCTAAAACTATTATCGTTTCACTTTTTTAACTTCTATTTTTTAATTCATCAGGAGTTTAGTTTTTGTGAATTAGCTTTTTCTTTTTTTCTGAAAAGTTAACCAGTTATACAATGCAATTAATTAAATGCAGATGTCTATGATTTTAAAAAACTATCTGTACTATATAAATTAATTTGATCTATTTCTGATACATTCATATTTTAAATATATAACTATTTCTTTTTTTCTTTTGAGATGAAGTTTTGTTCTTGTTGCCCAGGCTGGAGCACAATGGAATGATCTTGGCTCACTGCAACCTCTGCCTCCCGGGTTCAAGCAATTCTGCTGCCTCAGCCTCCCGAGTAGCTGGGATTACAGGTACCTGCCACCATGCCTGGCTAATTTTTGTATATTTAGTAGAGACGGGGTTTCACCGTGTTGACTAGGCTGGTCTTGAACTCCTGACCTCGGGTGATCCACCCACCTCGACCTCCCAAAGTGCTGAGATTACAGGCGTGAGCCACTGCACCTGGCCCAACTATTTCATACTTATTAAATATCATGATTTTATATTTAAGTTATAGATATATTCATACTTTTAAGAAAAATAGTATCATCTTCATTTTCCAAAATTGTTATATTTAAAAATAGCCTTGAATTTTGCCTACATGTTTCACTTCCTTATTGGTATGTCTTTAGTATATGGTGCTTTATTCAAATGCCATAATTATAAAAATATCTTATAATAATCAACTTTAAAAAGAGACATCGGTTTGATTTTGAAAAATCACTTCTTGACCTTAAACACTAGAATGGAATAATAAAAGAGTTTATTTGAAATGGTAAACTGAGTACATAAAATTTGATGGTACACTTTTAACACAGATTTTTCTATTGTTCATGTTTAACTTAAGAAAGGTGGTAGGTTTGATCTCTTTATGTCTTGATTTCTCATACAATTCCTTCATGCCGTGATGCTAAGATCAGAATTACAGATCTTTCCTGGCTGAAATGAATGATCAACATTTAATTGACTAAGTTCCTCATTGTTTAAGATGCTTTGACTTGTGGACATCAGATGCAGGGAAACACATTTACTGAAATTCTGACCCCTGGCATATTTTTTGTCATAGACACATAGATATTACTTGAAACAAAATATGTATTTTTCATCATACTTTATCCATTAAGCCACTGCAGGCTTTTGGAATATTGTCTTTTATTTAAGTGCCATCCATCTAAAGCTGCCTGAAGTTGCAGAGTTCTGCAATTACTGACAGTAATACTCTCTGAAAAACTATGTTAATCCAGTCTTATGCCACTTAACTCATTTTGGTCAATGATGAACCACATATACTATAGTGTCCCATAAGATTATAACAGAGCTGACAAATTCCTATCACCTAGTGACACTGTAGCCATTATGATGTTAGTGCAAGGCAATACTCTGTGGTTGTGGTGATGCTTATGTAAATAAACCTACTGCACCACCAGTTATATAAAAGTTAGCATAGGCCGGGTGCGGTGGCTCATGCCTGTAATCCCAGCACTTTGGGAGGCTGAGGCAGGCAGATCACCTGAGGTCAGGAGTTCGAGACCAGCCTGGCCAATATGGCAAAAACCCTGTCTCTACCAAAAATACAAAAATTAGCTGGGCATGGTGGTGCGTGCCTGTAGTCCCAGTTACTCGGGTGGCTGAAGCAGGAGAATCACTTGAACCCAGGAGGCAGAAGTTGCAGTGAGCCAAGATCGCACCACTGCACTCCAGCCTGGGCGACAGAGCAAGACTCCATTTCAAAAAAAGAAGAAAAGAAAAAGTATAGCACATATGATTGTGTACAATACGTAATACCTGATAGTGATAATAGATGACTGTTCCTGGTTTATGTATTTACTGTACTTTTCATCATTATTTTAGAGTGTACTCCTTCTACTTATTAAAAAAAAGTGAACTGTAAATCAGTGTCAGGTCCTTTAAGAAGTATTCCATAAGAAGGTATTGTAATAAAAGGAGATAACAGCCCCATGCATGTTATTGCCCCCAAAGACCTTCCAGGGGGACAAGATGTGGATGTAGAAGACAGTGATATTGATGACCTTGACCTCGTGTAGGCCTAGGCTAAGTATGTGCTTGTGTCTTAGCTTTTAACGAAAAAGTTCAAGAAGTAAAAGATAACAATTTTTAAAAATACAAAAAGTCTTATAAAAGAATTTTATAAAGAAAATATTCTGTATAGCTGTACATGTTTGTGTCTTAACCTGTGTTATTTCAAAAGAACAAAATAGTTTTTAAAAAATTTATGAAGTAAAAATATAGAAAGCTAAGGTTAATTTATGACTTAGTAAAATATTTTTTATAAATGTAGAGTAGCCTAAGTGTACAGTGTTTATAAAGTTGGTAGTAATGTACACTAGTGTCCTAGGCCTTCACATTTACTCGCCACTCACTCACTTTCTTCCCTAGATCAAATTGCAGTCCTCTAGGCACCATTCATAGTAAGTGCTCAATATGGGTATACCATTCTTATCTTTATACTGTATTTTTTGCACAGATTTTCTGTGTTCAGATACACAAATACTTACCATTATGTTACAATCGCTACAATATTCGGTATGGTAACATGCTATACAGGTTTGTAGGCTAGGAGCAACAGGCTAGACCATATAGCCTAGGTGTGGGGTAGGCCCTGCTATCTAAGTTTGTATAAGTACACTCGATGTTGGAAGAAGGATATCATCTCAGAATACATCACCGTCTTTCAGGGATACATAACTATGGTTTAGTAGAAAGATCATTTATTTGTCTGTAACGTTTGAATCAGTTCATCTGATGATCAAAAGTCTTGCCACAACAAAACATATTCTGTCATTCAGATGTATGCTATTGAGACAGCTGAACTTTCACCTTTGCTTTCCATATAAAACTCAGGGTTCTATAGCAATTAATTTATTCAAGTTGGAAGATTATTGTTAATAATACCTTGTCTTTAAAAAAGTTATTGCCTTAATCCTTTTGGATTATTTAAAAATGTATCCATTCTTTTTTTCTTCCAGTATCCATTATAAACTTACAGCACAGTTTATGAATTTCAGGTTACAAAAAATAGAGATAGAGTTGTTACAGCATAGTTCATGAATTTCAGGTTACAAAAAATAGAGTTGTTTTCCTCAAGAATATTTTATGAAATACTTTTAAAAGGAACATATTCCTAAATGAAAAAATATTTCATTGTGCATGTTTCAGAAGCATGTTTATTCAGGTATGCTTAATACATAGAACTGGAATGAACATTTGTTCATATTCTTTCAGATAAAACACAAATGGGAGTATATACATTTCTTTAAAAAGATATAAGTAAATTTGCATTAAAAGTTTATGTTCTTTTCCTTCTTAAGTCTATATCTTCTCTTTTCGTTAAGTTGAAAAAAATGAAGAAATAATTAATAAGGTTTATTTCATTAGTTCTTTGTAAAATATTATTAGAATATGTAAAAATAGCTCGTGCTACTGAAAGTTATTAATTGGATATGTTTACTGTGTTTGTTTTTATGTATATCATTCATTAACATATAATATAAATAAGAAAGGAAATCTGAAAGTAAGCGTAACGACTATTATACATAATCTTGTATAATTTCCCATATTCAGAAATCAATACATGTGATATAATTACTAACACCTAGATGATCAATTTAATTCTTTTTTAGATATGTAATATAAATAGAAAATTTCTTAGGGCTCAAGTAAAAAACAACAGTGTTTTAGTTTTTTTCTGTGTGAAAAAATACTTTCATTTGCCTCATTCTTTACCTGTTAAAAAGCCTCTCAGGGCGGGGCGTGGTGGCACACGTCTGTAATCCTAGCACTTTGAGAGGCCTAGGCAGGGGGATCACGAGGTCGGGAGATCGAGACCATCCTGGCCAACAAGGTGAAATCCTGTCTCTATTAAAAATACAAAAGTTAGCTGGGCATGGTGGTGGGCGCCTGTAGTCCCAGCTGCTCAGGAGGCTGAGGCAGGAGCATCGCTTGAACCCGGGAGGCGGAGGTTGCAGTGAGCCGAGATCGCACCACTGTACTACAGCCTGGGTGACAGAGTGAGACTCTGTCTCAAAAAAACAAAAACAGAAACAAAAACAAAACAAAACAAAAAACACTCAGAAAAACTTTATTTGCTCCCATTTATTTTCTACTTTTTCTTCTTTTGCTATTATATTTATATTGATGTTTAATGGTCATTTATATTTAAATCTATTTATATAATTGTATTTAATGGCCATTTTATATTTTTCTGTATTCTCCCAGTTAACATATCCTGGCAACATAAATGAAATTTGATGATTTCATTATCAGTTATCCAAACAAGCTTTCCTATCCCTGACCTGTGAATCTGTGCTAGGTGGGGTAGATTAGAAGCTTCAGGATCCTGTAAGGGTGACATGACAAGGGCAGATAACTGATGGTCCTGATAGCACCCAGAGAAAAGCTACGTTAAATCTCTGTCCTCCATATAGCTGAACTAGTGTCTAGTATCAGTTTATGGTTCTTCACTTGAAATGAGAATACGTTGCATACTATAGATTTAAATGAAACAAACTTATTAGATTTAAACTGCTTGAGCTAAAGATCTTGGCTATTTAGCTATAATTTTTAGTGAAAATATCCTAGTTTATTGAATCTTACCTAGATATTCTTTTTATAAGTTTGATTTTATTTTGTTCTCCTTCTTTCCTTTTTGTCATTTCTTTACTTAGGCTATAAATTTATTTTAAAGACTGAGTTTTCTCTTGACCAATTCTTTCCCTAAGTTCACCTGTTTTTAATATGCCTTACACTATAAGAGCCTATGTAGACACTCAATAAATGTGTTTTATTTTGTAGCAGAATCCATGACTTATTATCAGTAAAACCCTGGTTGAGGTACTTTTAATCTTGTTTTCCACACCTAAACCTATCTAGCCCTGTTGCATTGTATCCTGAGGCCCAACATTATTCAATATTTTGTGTATTTACAGTAAGCCAAGTGGAGTACTTATTGTATCCTGGAAATAATAACTATGTCGACTAATAGGCATCAAAATAAAAATTAATTTTTACTTTGCAGGACAAGTACTCCAAGAAACCTGAGTTGTTAAGGTGGTAAACACAGAAAGCACTATACAAAGTATTTGTAAAGATTAACATTGCTACAGTTATGCAAGCACATATTTGCCTTAACAAGATTAGTAATGCCAGCTGCCTGCATTCAAAGAGACAATTTAACTTCAATTTCAATATTACATGCAACAGCGTAAAATGACAATAGTTAAATCGAAATATGTATCACAATTTCAAATGAAGAAATTAAAGCATACCTTTATGTTACCTGCTGTGACTTTTATAAATGAATGAAATGGAATATATGAATTTTTATTATAGAAAGCTATTTGTCCAAAATTAAAATAATATTTTATTAAAATATAGTTTTTACTGATGATTTTACAAGTATTGTATTCTCTTTGATGGTAGGTTCTCTTGTTGGTAAATTCCAATCGATTAAAAATTCATGTTCCTTTTATTTAGGCGTTGGTCATAGTGGATGGTGAATTGAGTCACTTCCTCACTTGTCTCTATTCAACCTTTTGTGCTGCACAGGCTGTTTCCTAGGACCACTTGAAGCTTGAGTTCTGTTCATAATTTGGGTTCTGCCAATTAGATGCACTTGAGTAAAATTTGGAAGGTCGAAAGGAGTCTAGGCTGTGTTTCTAAGGTTTTTCTGCTGGCAGACACCTGATAGAATTATCTGATATCTGTAGAGTGTCTTACCAGAATAATGCTTCCCTTGATATGGGTTGCATCCTCATCATAACAGCTTCCTAATCATGGCCAGCTTCTAGACCACAGATGATACATTAACTCCTTGGGTCATCTAGTTCTGTGACCCTCACAGTTGTTTTGTTAAATGCAATTTAAAGTCTGCTTTCAGCCTTCAATATGATTCAGAAAGTTATTTAAAATTTCATAATGCATTTTTTATGTTTATACTACAAAAATATAGTTGGTCTGTGCATTTAATTGATATAATGAACAATAATATATTTTAAATTTTATTTACTTCAATTGTTAATTTTTTTTACTAAAGAAAATGTACTTAAATGGTAAATGTTATAAATTTTATTTACTATAGTTGCTGCCTCTACATTTATTTTTAGGGCTGATATAGTTATTTAAAACCGGGTCATAACCTAGTTAAAATTTCTCCTCCATGTGTGGTTGCTTGCAATATAGCCCGCTTGTTCCTCATCCCACTGACCCTAAACTCAACATACCCCACAGCTGCTAATCACGAGAAAGCCTAGTGTTCAATATTAGAATTATGTAAATAAGGTCTCCCTTCACACGTGTTTTCTTTAAATCAGCTAATCCACAACCTCTGAGGGAAAGCATAAGTGGTAACACTCATAGGCCTTAATAATGGTGTAGCCACCCACCTTCTCTCCATCGTTTCCTGCTCACTGGGTGAGCTCCCTGCCACCTCCAGTCTTACTGTCGGCCTCCTGTTGTCACCCCAACCTCTCTGGAATCTGTGAGTAATAAATATCTTCTGTTTTCTGCATTGTGGCTTCACTTCCTCATTGTGTCTCCCCTGACACACACGCACACCTGAACTTAACCTTATATTCAGCCAGAGCTCTTTTGGATAGTGGCTGTCTTGACAAGAATAAACTGAATACAGATTCAGACAAAAGCCACAAGGGTGTCTGCTGTATAAACAAGTTTCCTGTGAAAGGACGACCTGGTCACAGTGAGATACTCAGGCATTAGGCCGTCATCAGGATAAAGAAATAGCCCAAAAAAGGCATGCTACAGACTCCCAGGCCCAGTTTTTTTACTTTCCAGGTCAGAACAGGGCTGGAGCTTATGGCCACTCTTGAGAGAGACCACAAAACCAAGTTGGAAACAATTCATAACAAATTAAATCAAAACTGTAAAGTAAACCGAAAAGGTAAAGGTGATCCTATAATTAAAGGTGGCAGTTTATTGGCCCCACTACTCCCACTCCAAATTGCCGTAGCTAGAAACAATCGTTTTTTTTTTTTTTTTTTTTTTTTTTTTTTTTTTTTTTTTTTTTTTTTTTTTTTTTGAATACAGTTTTCAAAATATATTTTTAAAAGTATATTACAGGAACAAATATGCTTCTTTATTAGCATGTTAAATAAAATCTAGCAGCTGATCTAATAACTATAATTTTGAAGCAGCAATGAGTGTAAACAATATTGTGAGATACCTGCAACAAATGTTTTATGATATGAAAAAATATTTCACTTCTTTTGGTGACAAAGTCACAAGTACTGCTAATGCAACTATGATTTGTTCCTTACGTTCATAAGAGAAGCAAATGCTAAATTTCAGTTAAATGTTAGTGAAAATAAAGGTGTAGCTTCTTTTCCTTTTTCCCCATCCAAGTTTGTGAATCCCATGCATTCCATCCACAGACTCCTTGGTTGAGGTAGTCTGTGGACTGCATGTTAAGAGCCCCTGGCTTAGACCAATCAAGATACGCTGAGACTAGGCAAGTCTTTTCTGAGACAAGTGGTCTGAAAAGAGTGAAAAAAACCTAAACTAATGGGACTAAATCAAGAAGAAAAAAAAAAAAAGGAGGATGAGAGGAGGAGAAGGAAAAAAAAGAAGTAGGACTGGGGAGAGGGTGGGAGAGGCTGGAGGCAAAGTAGGACATAGCTCCAGGGTCTGCTCTAGGTCGGGTCAGCAAGGGCTGTTTTCAGAAGGAAAATGCATCTCATCGCTGGGGGGAGAGACTTTGTCAAAGGGACTCAGACACCAGATGGTGCACATACTAGGATTCCTGCCAACCCTGGCATTCTTTCATTTCCCCCATTTTATTTACTTTTGTTTCCCAATTGGTTCTCTTTATTTTTTTTTTTTTTTTTCTTTTATTATTATTATTATTATTATCATTATTATACTTTAGGTTTTATGGTACATGTGCGCAATGTGCAGGTAAGTTACATATGTATACATGTGCCATGCTGGCGCGCTGCACCCACCAACTTGTCATCTAGCATTAGGTATATCTCCCAATGCTATCCCTCCCCCCTCCCCCCACCCCACAACAGTCCCCAAAGTGTGATGTCCCCCTTCCTGTGTCCATGTGTTCTCATTGTTCAATTCCCACCTATGAGTGAGAATATGCGGTGTTTGGTTTTTTGTTCTTGCGATAGTTTACTGAGAATGATGATTTCCAGTTTCATCCATGTCCCTACAAAGGACGTGAACTCATCATTTTTTATGGCTGCATAGTATTCCATGGTGTATATGTGCCACATTTTCTTAATCCAGTCTATCATTGCTGGACATTTGGGTTGGTTCCAAGTCTTTGCTATTGTGAATAATGCCGCAATAAACATACGTGTGCATGTGTCTTTATAGCAGCATGATTTATAGTCCTTTGGGTATATACCCAGTAATGGGATGGCTGGGTCGAATGGAATTTCTAGTTAGAATGGCGATCATTAAAAAGTCAGGAAACAACAGGTGCTGGAGAGGATGTGGAGAAATAGGAACACTTTTACACTGTTGGTGGGACTGTAAACTAGTTCAACCCTTGTGGAAGTCAGTGTGGCGATTCCTCAGGGATCTAGAAACAATCGTTTTTAAATTTTTCTGGGTTTTGTTATTTTGGTGGTTACTTCATATCTCTGAATAACACTCGAATTCCAACAATCATGATTTTCTCCTGCGAGACATATTCCGCTGATTTGTCTGCTAGACTAGATAAGCACTTTGTCCTCTTTACCTTCTTCCCAGCTCCTCTCCCCATAGCCACCCAATGTAGTTATATCACCATTTTAATTTCTTTATTATGTTTTTAATTTAAATAATATGTACTTTTATCACCTTTCCATCAGCTCTAGAAATATGATTTTTGACTCCCCTCTTTGTAAGATATTATCAGTGCTAATCTTCCCTGACCTTTCTCTACCATTCTTTCCTCCACTTCTGTGTTTCTTCTGTAGTTATCATAAATAGTACATTTTCTTTCTCTTGAAAACTTCTAAAATGCTAATGGTTTTAAGCTTTCTTTAAACATAGTGAGATCGGAAAATAAAGGCCTTATCGAATTACTCATGATTTTATCTTTTCTCATGGTCATTTAATGCCTGATCTTTCAAAAGTTTCACACTCTTTTACCGACGTTCCTCTGTTGCCTTGGTTTTGTATTTGCTGTTTTCTTACTGTTTTTCTCTGCTTTGTATTTTGTGAAGCACAAAAAGCTACACAGTACACTAAAACACAACTAATTATACTTCACATTAATGAGTAGGCTAATGTTTTTCCGGTGTGGTGGGGGAGTTTCCAAAACCTAGATTAGGAAGACTATCAATTTGTTAACTTTATTCAGGTAGCAGTAGAATAAGGGAACAGTATACAGAGACTCCAGTTCCCTTTCCTAGCCAATGAATAAAAGCTTACAAACCATTGTCTTATGTTCATAGATTGTTTTCCCTAAATATTTTACATGTATTTATATATATTGAAGTTCATTATATGCTAACTCAAAAAGTTATTATTTTTTCAATTTTTTTTTTTTTTTTTTTTGAGATGGAGTCTCGCTCTGTCACCCAGGCTGGAGTGCAGTGGCGTGATCTCAGCTCACTGCAAGCTCCACCTCCCAGGTTCACGCCATTCTCCTGCCTCAGCCTCCCAAGTAGCTGGGACTACAGGTGCCTGCCACCATGCCCGGCTAATTTTTTGTATTTTTAGTAGGGATGGGGTTTCACTTTGTTAGCCAGGATGGTCTTGATTTCCTGACCTCGTGATCCGCCTGCCTCGGCCTCCCAAAGTGCTGGAATTACAGGTGTGAGCTGCCGCGCCCGGCCTATTTTTTCAGTCTTATGCTCTTTATCTTACTATTTTCTTTCTCATAAGTGTATAGGACAATTTGACACTGCTGAGAAATCACTGAACTGTTTGTGGGATACCACCAGATTATTTTCTATAAGATATTTCTCAGGCCAGGCCTTTTATAAAGCAATTTTAATATATATATATGAATTATTATATGTCATGTAACTATTCTATAATTTTAGAATATATATTCAGATTAAGACATTAGTTTCATGTAATACTTTCAGGCATGCTGAAGTCCCAGAAGCTACAGGTAGGGAAGAAGCAGGAAACTGTAAACAGGTGGACCCAGAATCAGGTACCTCACATAGCTCTAGGACTAGTACTACAGAGAGTAATAGTAGTATGGTCAACAATGTACAATGTGGATGTAATATGGCAGCAGGTTCTTCCAGGACAGGTGAGGATACTTGCAGATTGACTGGTGCCATCACTGCAATTGTAGATGGCATGAATAACTTAGACCTAACTAGGAACATGAAGACATGTGTGGTCTTAGGAAAAAGGGTTGATAAGATATGGCCAGATTATCAGG
Organism: Pongo abelii; assembly: GCF_028885655.2. Lineage (NCBI taxonomy): Eukaryota > Metazoa > Chordata > Mammalia > Primates > Hominidae > Pongo > Pongo abelii. The sequence goes on from NC_071996.2 coordinate 117,133,515, forward strand.
AATCAGGAAAATGCTCTACCTTCATAAGAATGATAAACCACAGTCAAGAAACAAAAGGATAATTCCAGTTGCAAATTCGGGAAGCCGTGACATAGGTTAGAAGCAAAGTCTGCAGCTCACTGGACACAGAGATATCTTCAGAGTTAATTCTAACCTAGTATTTATCAAAAGGTGTCTATTGTAACTCTCTGGAATCCTGGTCTAAAATTAAGATAATTAGGCCTGTTCCAACTTTTAGACTTCAGATCAAATCCAATAATCTCTGTGAACCTCCCTGAGTGATCCTTATGAATCTTAAAATTTGAGAACCACATCTTTAGACATACCAAATACTAAGTTTAGAACAGAAAGACAAATTCGAGGCATTTTATTTCACTTGCTTACTACCCTTTACCAAAATACTGGGGCTAGTTTTCTTAATTTACTCTTGTCAATGTGGACAAAGGCCTGAAAACACTGTGCTTATTGTTTGAAAGCATTTATATTTGCAGTGATGTGGAGCTGGAAAATGAGGATTTGCTCATTTTTATTTATTTTTCTATACTAGTTGAGTGTTATAATAAAATATAAAAACTCATTTTAGCTTCATCTTAGTCTAATGTGCTTTTCATCACAAGTACTTAAAGATTACGTCTAGTCAGTGTAGCTTCATAATCGATGTAAAACAATGCAGAAACATATTAAACATATGACAGCTTATGAGATCTAACTTTGTAAACTTCATAAATATTAAGAAACTTTCATATTTTAAACTTTCATATTTTAAAATAAATATGAAACCTACGATGGTCTTACATTAGTCAAAATTAAATCTTAAATATAACGTTGAAATAAAATTAGTGTATCACAGCCCAATGACTAGTTTCTTCTCATTCACCTGATGAATGCAAGAAAGCCTGTTAGTTGGAGTAAAATCATCTGGTGTGTGCTCAACTGCATTTAATTGTAGAGGCCTTAAGACATGTTAAGCAATGTGATTTTGATTTCACCTGCTGACTTTCTGAAGGCAACTTATTATAAGTAACAGTTGAATAGTGATATCATGCTGTTGGCACTTAAGCTTTCTGCTGGAGGTTGCAATCTAATCCTTGCAAACCTGTAATTACTATTTCCTAACTAGTTCTAGGTTTCCATTATTGAATCTCAATATGTCTAAAAGGTATTGAGATGTAATATACAAAAAGGCATAGGGATCAAACGATAACAACAAACTCTTTTTGTCAGTAATACTCAATTTTGATGTTTTTGATGTTATAATGACATGTTACTGGCAGGAATATTTGGTATATTTGGCATGTTCAGTGTATTTTTTTTATGTTGTTGTTATGAAGTCTTTGAAATAAAAAGATGTTTTATTCCAGGGTTATCAATCCATGCATCACAGTTTAGAGAAATAAGTGAAAGAGTGATTTTACTTTGAAATTTAAATGTTTGTCTCTGGTTATTCAAGTTAAGTATTTTAAAATAGTTTTGACTGATATTATGTTATATAGAAAATGTGAAGTCATAGATGTCTGTGTAATGGAATATGAAAAACATTGTTTATTAAAAAAATAAAATCCTGGTACAGACATCATTTTTCCTTTGAAATATATAGATAATATAAGTGATCGACTAAAGAAGTAAACATCTCAAACACAAAGTTTAATTCTGTATGTGAGAATATGCCATACATTGCACTTTTTTTGTGAAAGAGAAACTACTCTTTTTTATCATTTCATTTTAATGTGTTTCATGTACTGTCCTAGGCACAAGGAATAGAATTGTAACAAGGACAGGGTTTGCTTTTGTAGAGCATAGATTCTAACGGAGATGATAGAAAGGTAAAAAGCAGACAGAAATTTCAAGCTGATAATGATGACTGAGATGATAGCTGTCACAGTGAAGATGATGGGCAGTGGACTTTAGCAGATACTAGAAAGATATACCCAATAGCACTGCATGAGATATGTAACTAATAGAGAGGAGTCTGTAATAACTCAAGAAAATAAAGTTCTGTGACCAAATTATTCAGACATATATGATAAAATATTATAAAAGAGTAGAAAAGAACATTTGCAGTCCCTGTGGCTGCATTTACCCATCTAAATATATCAATATCTATATACCTATATATCAAAATCCCTATCTAATGAAATAGTTTAAAAATATTCCCAAGATTATACAACTACTTAAATGGCTGAGTAGGACTAGATCTGCAGACCCCTGAGGCCAGCCTCAGATATCAGTCAGAGTGAACATAACAAATCAGAGTAGTGTCCTTCCACAGAGGAGTTAAAATATTTAAACGTAAGTAATTTTAGCAATCCAATAGGCGTTTAAAAAAAAAAAAAGTCTATGGGCCAGGCACGATGGCTCATATATGTAATCCTAGCACTTTGGGAGGCCAAGGCTAGGATCACCTGAGGTCAGGAGTTCAAGACCAGCCTGGCCAACATGGTAAAATCTTGTTTCAAAAAAAAAAAAAAATACAAAAATTAGCCAGGTGTGGTGGCATCCTCCTGTAGTCCCAGCTATTTGGAAGGCTGAGGCAGGAGAATTGCTTGAACCTAGGAGGCAGAGGTTGCATGCAGTGAGCTGAGATCACACCACTGCACTCCAGCCTAGGTGACAGAAAAAAAAAATCTATGCCCAGATTAATCTTTAGACTAATTGAGCAAGGCCTTTGCTTATACGTCTTTGGTGTACCATAGGTTTGGATTTGTAGCTGTAGACTTTAACTTTTGCTTGTCTATAGCCACTGCATTACAAAAATGCAAATACCAGACTTTTCCAAACATGTTAATATGGGATCTCTGGGAGTGGGAACCCCCTAAATGGCTAATGTATACCAGGCCAATTAAAATTTAATGGCCTAGGGTATGTGTGGGTACGCATGTGTATTTATTTAAAAAGACACTCAAATAGTTTTTTTATATGAAGAAAGTAAAGCTTTGACACTGAAATTAAATGATGTAGTAACTGTTATATTCAGCTAATATCTCAATGATGGGTTTGAGGCAGTTGATAGTAGCTAGCTTTTTTAAAGAAGTGTTTTTGAATGTTTAGCATATGAAATCCTTATGGTGTTGTCTTTATAGAGCAAAGAGGGAATAAAGAAATGGAATGTAAAAAATCCTAAATATTCCACATAAAAAAGCTTACTAGAATTAATGTATTCAGCAAAGTTGCAGGACACAAAATCAACATGCAAATATCAGTTGTGATTTCATATACTAACATAAATCCGAAAAGGAAATTTTTAAAAATTGTGTTAAAATAGCATCAAAAAATACATAGAAATATAAACTTAACAGGAGACTAAAGACTTGTTGTCTGAAAACTACAAACATTTCTAAAGAAAATAAAGATGGTAATAAATAGACATATATATTCATGAATTAGATGACTTAATATTGTTGTCCATACTACTTAAAGCTATCCACAGGTTAAATACCATCCATATCAAAATACCCATAGCTGTTTTTTTTTTTTCTGAAATAGAAAAAGCAATTCTAAAATTCATATGGAACCACAGAGAACCACAAAGAGCCCAAACAATCTTAAGAACAAGCTGGAGGTCCCACACTTCCTGACTTCAAAGGATATTACAAAATTACAGTAGTTAAAACATTATGGAGAGATAATTATAGAAATATGGTGGAGTAGGAAGCACCAGGAATCTGTCTTCCCACCTAGAGAACAATTGTACTGCAGAATCTGTCTGATATATAACTATTTTGGATCTTTGACACCTACTAAAGGCTTGCAACTTCTAGGGGAAAGCTTGCATGGCAAATTATGATTAATTTCGGTCAATTTCAGCACTTAACCACAGTAGTAGCTACCCATTTCTCACAGTCACCCCTGTAGCAGGCAGCTGTGCACATGTTGCTGGAGCAGTCTGCACAGAGCATGCAGGAACCAGAGTGGGCAAAAAAAGGACCTGTCCTCCAAATATTGGCAATCTTTGCTCTGATTGCTGATTGCTGTTTCTGGTCACAAAGGTGGACACAAAGAGGTGAGTGGTCATTGTTGCACCTCTATCCATTATTGCAAGCCCCTCCCTGCTGGCTGAAGTGACTTCCAGAAGATTAAAAGGGCCAGTGCCCTTCTCCTACTTTATTTTTCTGTTTTTTTCCCCCTTTGACAGCTAGACTTTAAAAAGTAGGGCATTCAAAGTAACTGCACATATGGTGAAAATCAGAAAATGACTAAGTTACTAAGTGTAAACTTAAGGACTGTCTTTTCTAAGCCTGTGCCTTGCCTTTCCTTTGGCACAGGCTTAGAAAAGACAGTCCTTAAGTTTACACTTCAGACTGATTCTTGGCACAGAGACAGCCTACAAGAGAATCCTCTTATGACAATATAAAAAGCAAAATCGTTGACTGAAATAACAAAACCGCAAACTCTCAGTGGAGGGAGAATCTAATTTTTAGAGTTACTATGTTATTAGATCCAAAATCACAATTCATACAAAAAATTAGGAAACTATGTCTTGTCCAAAGGAAAACATGAAATCCCTAAAATGACTTGATGGTGGATCTGCTACAGAGGGACTTTAAAATAATTGTGTTAAATGATCAAAGAACTACAGGAAGATATAGAGAAAGTCAAGAAAACGATATATGAACAAAATGAAAAAAATTCAACGGATAGAAAACCTCACAAGTTAAAAAGAATTGGGAGCTGAAAAGTACAACAACTTTAAATAAAAAAATTTACTAGAGCGATTCAAAGGCAGATTTGAGCAAGCAAAGGAAACAGTCAGTAAACTTGAAGACAGGACAATGGAAATCAAAGAACAGAAGGAAAAAGAATTGAAAAAAGTAAACAGAGTCTAAGGGACCTGTGTGACACAATCAAGGAGTCACAGGAGGAGAGGAGAAAGAGAAGAGAAAACTTGAAGAAACAATGGATAAAACCTTTCCAAATCTGATAAAAGCCATTAATATAAACATTCAAGAAATCCAACAAAATTCAAGGAAGATGAACTCAAAAAGACATAAACTGAAATACATTATAATCAAAGCTTTAAAAAGTGAAGACAAAGACAGAATCTTAAAAGCATCAGGAAAACATCAATATATTACTTAGAAGGAATAATCAATAAGATTATCAGTATATTTCTCACCAGAAACATTGCAGGCCAGAAGGCAGTGGGCTGACATTCAAAGTGCTAAAGAAAAACAAAAAACAGTATCAAAGAAGAATCTTATATCCAGCCAAACTGTCCTTAAAGTGAGGGCGAAATTAAGACATCCCCAGAAAAACAACAGTTGGGAGAGTTTGTTACCATTAGACCTGACTTGCAAGAAATCCTCCTGCAGAGTGAAATGAGAAGACACTAGACAGTAACTTGAAGTTGTATAAAGAAATAAAGATCTTAATAAAGGAAAATACATAGAAAATTATAAAAGCTTATATTATTGTAACAATACTTTTTAACTGTACTTTTTGTGTTCTACATGCTTTAAGAGATTAATCTATATATATTTAAATTTGTATAAAAGCTCATATTATGCTTTGTAACTACAATTTTGTTTTGTACATAATTTAAGAGACTAATGAATTTAAAATACTTACACGTTTATATTTTTGAACAATACATAAAGATGTAATTTTGTGACATCAAAAATTGAGTGGGTGGGGGGGATGGAGCTTTTGAAAGAGCCTAGTTTTTATGTATTATTGCAGTTATGGTGGTATAAATTTAAATTAGAATGTTATATATGCAGAATCTAAAATATAATCTCTATGGTAACTACCAAGAAAATAGCTATATACAAGGAAATGAGAAAGGAATTTAAGCAAATCACTAAAGAAAATAAAATAGACAACTAAATATAAAAGATAGTAATGTAGGCAATGTAGGGCAAACATCTATAAGCTATAACGAATTCAAATAGTGGCTGGGCACAGTGGCTCACACCTGTAATCCCCACACTTTGGGAGGCTGAGGCGGGCAGATCATAAAGTCAGGAGATTGAAACCATCCTGGCAAACATGGTGAAACCCCGTCTCTACTAAAAATACGAAAAATAGCTAGGTGTGGTGGCACGTGCCTGTAGCCCCAGCTACTCATGAGACTGAGGGAGGAAAATCACTTGAACCCAGGAGGCGGAGGCTGCAGTGAGCCGAGATTGTGCCATGGCACTCCAGCCTAGGTGACAGAGCAAGACTCTGTCTCAAAAAAGGAAAAAAAAAAAAAGAATTCAAAAATAGTAAAATGACAGAAGTAGGTTCCTTCTTATCAGAAATTACTTATAAATTGATTAAATGAGCTAATCAAAAGATAGACTGGCAAAATAGATTTTTTAAAAAAGATCTATGTGTGTACAAGAGACTCATTTTAGATCCAAAGATGCAAATAGATTGAAAGTAGAGGGACAGAAAAAGATTTCTCAGGCAAATAACCAAACAAGAGCAGGGTAGCTATACTGATAACAGACAAAATAGACTTTAATCAAAAAGTTTACAAAAGGCAAAGAAGGACATTCTATATTAATAAAAGGTTTAATACAAGTAAGAAGTTATAACAAGTATAAACATTTATGAACCTAGTAACAGATCATTAAATTATATGAAGAAGTAACTCACATAATTGAAGGGAAAGATACACAGTTCCACAGTAATAGTTGAAGATGAATAAATCACTCTCAATAATAGCTAGGAAAATAAAGATAAATAAGAAAATGCAAGACATTAAAAAACAATTAGACCTAACTCTATGCAACAACAGCATACACATTCTTCTCAAGTGTACATGGTACATTTTCCAAAATAGAATATATGTTACTTCATAAATTAAGTCTCATTAGATTGAAAAGATAGTTATAGAAAGTATCTTCTCTGATCCTAAGAAGATTGTCTTATTTCATTTTTTGCTGTTATAACAAAATGCCACACACTGGATAATTTATATAAAAATGTTTTTTCCTCACAGTTTTGGAGGATGAGAAATCCAGAAGCATGGTGCCAACATCTGGCAAGGGTCATCCTATGGCAGAAGGCATTAGATGGCAAGAAACAGAAAAAGAGTGGCATCAGGAGCTGAACTTACTTTATAACTTCCCCGCTACTTCAATAATGACAATAGTCATTTTAGTCCTTATGGTAGGGTTTATGGGAGGACTCTGCCCGTATGGCCCACTCATCCCTTATTAGGCCCCATCTCCCAACACTGTTGCATTGGAGATTAAGTTTTCAACATATGAATTTTAGGGGGACATATTCAAACCATAGAAAGGATGAAGTTTGAAATCAATATAAATAAAACTGGAAAAAGTTACAAAACTTTGGAATTTAAACAATACACTCTTAAACAATGAACGTATCAAAGAGAAATTGTAAGGGAAATTAGAAAATACTTCGAGATGAAGGAAAATAAAAACAATATATCAAAATGTGTGGGATGAGGAAACAGTGCTAAGGGGGAAATTTATAGCTATAAGTTCTTAAAGATCTCAAGTCAACAATCTAACTTTACAATGTATGGAACTAGAAAAATTACAGATTAAACCTAAAGCTAGCAGAAGAAAGGAAATAATAAAAATTCGACCAGAGATAAACAAGATAGTGCATAGAAAAACAACAGAATAAACCAATGAACCCAAGACTTGGTTCTTTAAAAAGATGAACAAAATTTAAAAAACTTTAGCTAAATAAACTAATAAAAAATGAGAGAAAAGATTCAAGTAACAAAGCCAGAAATAGAAAAAGGGACATTAAGGCCGGGCACGGTGGCTCACGTCTGTAATCTCAGCACTTTGGGAGGCTGAGGCAGGCGGATCATGAGATCAGGAGATCAGATCATCCTGGCTAACATGGTGAAACCCCGTCTGTACTAAAAATACAAAAACAAAAAATTAGCCGGGCGTGGTGGCGGGCACCTGTAGTCCAGTTACTAGGGAGGCTGAGGCAGGAGAATGGTGTGAACCCGGGAGGCAGAGGTTGCAGTGAGCCGAGATCGTACCACTGCACTCCAGCCTGGGTGACAGAGTGAGATTCCATGTCAAAAAAATCCAAAAAACCCCTATAGACCAATATCTCTTATGAATATTGATGTAAAATGCTCAAAAATACTAGAAAACAGAATTCTGCAACATATTAATGTATGATAAGCCATGATCAAGTGGGATTTATTCTTGGAATGCAAGGGTGACTCAACATAGCAAAGTCCATCAGTGAAATACACCACATTAAGAGAACAAAGAAGAAAAAACACACATGATTATCTCAATTGCAGAAGAAAAAGTAGTTGACAAAATGCTTAGAGTAGTCAAAATTGTAAAGCCAAAAGGTAGACCAGTGGCTTCCAGGGACTGGGGGGAAGGGAGAATGAGGAGTTACTGTTTAAGGGGAATAGAGTTTCAGTTTTATAAAAAGAGTGATGGAGATGAATAATGGTTATGTGGTTGTACAACATTATGAACACATTTAACAGCACTGAACTGTACACTTAAAATAGGCTGATAAATTATATGTTTATTTTACCACGATAAAAATGGAGAAAACAACAAAAAATAAACAGTATGGTACTAGAATAAAGACAGCTATATAAACCAATGAAACAGAAAACAGAACCTAGAAATAAACCCACACATATGCAATCAAATTATCTTCAACAAGGGGGCTAAGAACACACAATGGAGAAATAATAGTTGTTTCCACAAACAAATTTGGAAAAACTGGTTACCCTCATGCAACAGAATGAAATTGAACCCTTACTTTGCATCATACACAAAAAAAATCAACTCAAACAGTACTAAAAATTAAAAAAAAAGACCTGTAACTATAAATCTTATTGAAGAAAACTTAGGGGAAAATTTTATAACATTTGTCTTGGCAATGATTGCTTGGATAAGGCACCAAAAGCATAGGCAACGAAGGCAGAGATAATAAGTTGAACTACACCAAACTAAAAAGCTTCTGTACAACAAAGGAAACAATCCAACAGAGTCAAAATGCAGTCCACGGAATGGGAGAAAGTATTTGCAAGTTGCATATCTTATAAGGGGTTAATCTTTAAAATATAGAAAGAACTCCCATAACTCAATAGTAAAAAAAAAAAAAAAAAAAAACAAAAAAAAAAAACCAAATAACCTTATTTAAAAATGTCAAAGAACTTGACTAGACGTTTCTCCAAAGACATAAAAATGTTCAACAGGTGTATGTAAAGGTGCTCACCATCACTATCACCAGGGAAATGCAAGTCAAATCACAAAGTATATCACCTCACACATGTTAGGATGGCTATTATCAAAATAACAGAAAATAAAAAAGTGTAAGTATATAGAGAAATCTGAATCCTTGAGCTGTGTTAGTGTGAATGTAAAATAGTGTAGCCTCAATGGAAAACTGTTTGGAGGTTCCTCAAAATATCAAAAACAGAACTATCATCTGATCCAGCAGCCCCACTTCTTGGTATTTAGCACTAAGAATTGAAATTAGGATATTGAAGAGATATTTGTATTCCTATGTTCATTGCAGCATTATTTATAATAGCTAAAAGTTGATTAGCTACATGCCCATTGATTAATGAATGGAAAAAGAAAATGTGGTATTTACACACAGTGGAGTAATATTCAGCCTTAAAGAAGAAGGAAATATTGTAAAATGATACAACGTGGATGAACCTTAAGGACATTATGTTAAGTGAATAAACCAGTTATAGAAAGAAAAATACTGCATGATCTCACTTATATTAGGTATTCAAATAGTCAAGCTCATAGAAGCAGAAAGTTGAATGGCGGTTTTCAGAGGCTGGGGAGAGTTGCTGTTCAATTGGTCTAGAGTTTCAGTTATGCAAAATTAAAAAGTTCTAGGTATTTGCTTTACAACAATGTGCATATAGTTAACAATACTATACTGTGTACTTAAAAATTTTAAAGGGTGGATCTCATTTTTTTTTTACTACAATAAAAAGGAAAAGAAAAATGAACTGGAAGTTTGGAATAGAGTATCAGCTGTGATGCAATATGATATTGTGGAAAGACCACTGCACTCATGATGCCAAGATCTGGATGACCGTCTTGCTTTCATCCTTATGAACTATTTTACCTGGCACAAGTTACCTAAGCTCATTGACTATTTTAGGACTACTGTGAGAAGCAAATGAAATAAACTTCAAAGCAGCGGCTCTTCATATGAGAAGGACTGATGAGCGAGGTTTGCACAGTTGGGCTTCAGGAGGTGTGTGAACCAACTAAAATGAAACACAAATGTAAAGGGTGGGTGTGGATTCATTTCCATAGCTCTCTCTTTTCAGAGTCACAAGTGAATCTCTAAGATACCCTCAAAGACTCAGGACTACTGCTCCTAAGTGTTACACAACTATTAGTTAGGTATCTTGTGAGTTAATTAAGTTATTCAGTAAGATGATGATTTAGAAAAATGCTGACTATGTAAATGAGATTTTAAAATGATGACAAAGTTTTTTTTTCTCCTTTTCCTCATTTCCCTACCACTTTGCCTTTTAGGAGTAATTTTCTTTCAGTTTTTGAGGTAGAACCGAAATGAATACTTGGAATTTGTTTTTCTTTTTTCATTTGTTTTGTTCCCCATACTACTTTGCAGTGCTTTATCGCATGTGTGACATTAGGAACATTAAGGGGGAAGAAAAAACCTGAGTAAATTAAAATTGTCAGTTGCTGGATGAGAATAAACCACAAAAGACAATAAATAGGCAGTGAACTAAATATACTGTCCTTGGAGTTTCATTTTGCAACCTAGTAGATGATATATTGTATTCCAAATATTGTTTTTAAACTCTCTGAAAAATAGAGAATCTAGAAAAGAAATAACTTCTAGGAACTTCTTTGATTTATATAGCTAAACTGTTTCATTTTTCTGGCCGGCTTTTCTCTGAATTCAGTTCTGGTGTTATTATCTTGAATCAAAGCAAAATATTTACTACTACTGAGAGAAAATCATATTATTCCCCCAAAAGTTAATATTAATGAAAAGAATATAGAAAAGATTATGAAACTATAAAATATTAAATTATAAGTGATATTTTAATGATATGAAGTATGTAATATATTCAATATTATAATTCATTGCCATCTTGAAATCATTTATAATTATTACATTTTAACACTTTGTTTCTCAAAGAATGCTCATTATGAGAAGGATATTTTATGCATAAAAGTCTGAAAGCACGTCATGTCAATTATAAATGCTTAACTCAAGCAAAAGTCAGTGCTCTTCTATTGTGTGAAATGTGCCTTTCTCACCATTGCAGGCCTTTTCCACTTCTGGTCACTGAATCACATGGAAAATAAACAACAAGGTCAACAAAGTACAAAAATTAACATTAAAACAGAGGCCGGGCCGTATGGCTCATGCCTGTAATCCCAGCACTTTGGGAGGTGCCCGAGGCGGGCGGATCACGAGGTCAGGAGATAGAGACCATCCTGGCCAACACAGTGAAACCACGTCTCTACTAAAAATACAAAAATTAGCTGGGCGTGGTGGTGCATGTCTGTAATCCCACCTACTCAGGAGACTGAGGCAGGAGAATTGCTTGAACCCGGGAGTCGGAGGTTGCAATGAGCCGAGATCACACCACTGCACTCCAGCCTGGTGACAGAGCAAGACTCTGTCTCAAAACAAAACAAAAAAATATTAAAACAGAAACTTCGGTGATTTCTTTTTTGATCAGGCTTAGAAGAATGGAGATAGAAAAAGTAAGCAGATTCCCAATTAGCGAATGCCTTCTATGTCCTCTTGAGAATATATGTGTATATTCCCAATTAGGGAATCTGCTTACTTTTTCTATCTCCATTCTTACATTCCTTACGTTCATTCATTCACAATATCACGTGTGTGTGTGTGTGTGTGTGTGTGTGTGTGTGTGTGTGTTATTTGTTTCTTCTATCTTAAATTCTTCCAATATACACTCATTCTTCTTCCTCCAACCTTGTTTTAAAAATATGCTCCTTTTAAAATTAAGACATTTATAGGAATCACATTAACTTTCAATTAATTGCTTTGTTCCTAACACCGAAGTACTAGGGGGGTTCTGTTTTTGGTAATGACAGAGGTATGATTGTGCTGGAAGTTGATGCTTTTGTAGTTGGAAATGTTTAGGAGATAGAACAAACTTAAGGAGCTATGTAGATAGGTTTAGGACAATAGGATTAGGGAAACAGATCCAGATCCCAGTTGCTCAGTAAACGAGAACAGGCCAGAGTCAAACAAGAATGAATGTAACATTGGCCTGGAACTGACTTTGGACTGAAAGGTACAGGAGGACTTCCGTTTCATGTACTGAGAGCTTTGTGACTTTAATGCTACTTTTCAGTCTTACGGAAGAATACACTGTGTCTTGGGAATTCCGTATTCAAGGCTCTAAATAAGAAACTGGCTTCCACATGGACTTTTATAAAATGCCATGTATTGTATGATTCCATTTACTTGAAATCTCCAAAACCAGAAAGTGCATAGAAATAGAAAGTAGTTTAGTGGTTACCCTCAGGTGAAGAACAGGAGAAAGGGAGTGACTGTTGAGAATACAGGTTTCTTTCTTAGGTGACAACAATGTTCTGGAGTTAGACAGTGGTCATGGTTGTACAACCTTGTGACTCTACTATAAAACACTGAATTGTACACTTTTAAATGGTGAATTTATTAAATTATATATTAATAAAAATACATCTAGTTATAGGTTGGGAACTCTATGCAGTGATCTCTGTCAGCAGCTCAGCTGAAATTACAAAAGAGCTGAACTTTCAGGTGTCAGGGAGCTGATGAAAGCCACAGGTCGAAAATGAAAGTTAAGCCTTTAATCACTTACTGCTATGCTGTAAGCATGATTCAAACCAGAGAAATCCCTGACAGCTCAGATATGGGGGTGGTCTCAGTGTCAAGAAAGCACCAAACAAAAAGGCTCTAGCAGTTTTATGAGCCTTAGAGTAGGGATGGGGAGCAGGACAGGCTAGGAATGGAAAAGTGAAGTACAGGCTACTGAGTCAGAGTGGTGAAAAGTGTCTTCGAGGTGTGCCACCCTTCACAGTGAGGAGGTCTCAGCAGAGACACATGGGCTAGGTATGCAAATATGCAAAGAGAATGGCTAGCTAGAGAGGCCTGAATTCTGGCCTGCAGCTTCCTTTTGACACTGTGATTTATTACCTGAGCACAAAGTCTGGGTTGGAGAGGGTAGCTTTCTCCTGCGAGGCCTGCCAGGTAGAGCCTTAGGAATTACCCATGGTAAGGCCTGAAAAATCATGGATAGGTTTTCAGTCAGGAGCCAGACTCCTCAATCTCCATATCACCAGTTGTTTTTGTGGACATAGCCAGGCATACATTTATCATCCCTTACATTCATTGATTGGATTACCATGTAGGTCATCACGTCATTCTTCAAAAGAAAAGATTCTCTTCATTATCTTCCAGGTGGGAAATTAATTCATACATTGTTGGGCTTGTCTTTACTATCAATGATTTAAGTTGTCTTAACACACATTATATGTTCTATTATCGAAGTATTAATTTTCTATCATATAATTATCACTGAATATTTAATGCACACCCATACCACGCAGTAGGGTATCATGTCATAAATGCTCTCCCTTTTAGAGTAAGGAATGAAAATCAGTAATGTAGGTAGGAATATTAGAAAGTAAATTAAGGCTGGGTGCAGCGGCTCACGCCTGTAATCCTAGCACTTTGGGAAGCTGAAATGAGAAGATCACTTGAGCCCAGGAGTTCCAGGTCAACCTAGGCAACGTAGTGAGTCCCCATCCTTACAAAAAATATAAATTAGCCAGGCAGTTGGGAGGTCGCTTGAGCCTGGGAGGTGGAGGCTGCAGGGACCTCTGATTACATGACTAACTACACTGCAGCCTAGGCAACTGAGTGAGATCATGTCTTTTTGAAAAAAAAAAAAAAAAAAGAGAACAACATACTTCACACACACACATACACACACACACACACAAAATCAGATAAAAGATAAGGATTTATGAATCCTTTAGGTTACTAAAGGCAGAAGTTTTAAGCGATTTTCAATGTTTTGCCTACTTTCTCCACTGGAATAACTTAAGATTAATGTAGTTCAAATTAATATGACATTTATTGAGCAACCAATGAGCCTGCCACTGAGATGGCTTTGAGTGACAAAATGGTACAGAAGTAGACAAGACGTAGTCTATTCTTTCAGAGTTTGTAGACTAGCAGGCGTGTACAAATAAGCAATTATAATATAGTGTAACAAATATGCTGATGAGAGAAATGCAGTGTGTCAAAGTGCTGCACTGGAACAGCTCTTAACTCAGTTTGGCAATGATGGGTAAGTTTGGCTGCTTTTTAAGATCTTATCCCCAAATTATGTAAAGAAAATAAAAAAGGAGGCAATAAGAAGGAAAGGGTATCTAGTGAAGAGGAAAGAACATGGGCACACACCTACAGGTAAAGGTGTACTCTGGGGTCTAAACAGTTTTTAATATGGTTTGAGCATAAAGTATTAGGGGTAAAGGACTGATGAAAGCAGGAGCTAGAAAAAAGAGGTAAGGATGCAATAAAGGCAGGCTTTCTAAGCCATATTAGAGGAAAAATTTGTCACTAAACAGGGCAATGACATAATGAAATTTACATTTCATAATGAGCCTTTCTGACACCAATGCCAAGAGTGGATTGAAGATGAGCAACAGTGTAGACAGAAAGTTATTCTGAAAGCTCTGTTGTGAATTCAGACAATATTGTAGAGTTCTCACTTAGATTAGTAGACTTCACAAGACAGCACTATATATGACTACAAGCAAATCTTTAGAATTTAATATTTATGAGGACAGGTGACTGGGTATGGAAGGTGTGGAAAGAGATCTAAATTTCTAATTTGGACAACTAGTTGGAAAATGATACCATTTGTTCCAAAATGGAAGAGGGAAAAGAATAGGTCTGAGATGATGAAAATAAATTTTGAATATGTTGAATTTGCAATGTTTGTGAGAAATCCAAATGGAAATATCCAATCACATATCTGGGTGTGTGGCTCAGGAGAAAGATCTGAGTTGTGGCTATAAATTTGTAAATCATCAGACTATAAGGCATAAGAAATGTATGTCAATAGATGTGACCATGCAAGACAAGTATGTATCAGAGAGGAATGCCTAGAACAATGCCCGCCTGAACTCAAACACTTTAGAAAAGAGAAGGGGGTAAGTCAAGAGGAGCCTATAAAATGGAGAATACATAAGAGAAGGTCCGAGAGATAAGAGGGAAACCAGAAAAGTGGTGTCAGGAAATCCAAGGAAAGAGATGGTTGGTTACAAGAAAGAATTAGTTAATGATATTATAAAAAGGGTGAGGTCAGGTAGGAAAAGGATGGGAAAGAAACTAGTTCACTTAGCATTAAGGAAGTATTGGTAGCCTAGGCAAGAGCACTTTCACTCACATGCTTGGACTAAATCCAAACATCATGAGCTGAATGAGGAAGTGGGGTGGATAAAGTCAATTCTAAGTTAAAAAATGAAATGTTTGGGGATACATTTATTAATTTTATATTATCAATTCTATCTTGAGGAATTTCTCCTCCTTTTATATACCAGTGAGTTGTAGAGATCTCTTTCTAGTATAGTGAAAATTTCCGTAGAAGTTGAAGGTGTCACATCCTTAGTTCGTTTGTAGTAGAATATGGACTTGAAGACAGCCTTACTCAGACTTTGAATTGAGAGTTGATATAAAGAAATAGTGCCAACAGCATATCTTTCCTGGCAGTGGCACTGGTGACAGCGTTATCAGATTAGGGGGGTATATGAGAGTCAGAAGTCCAAGCTGTGGCATGTACTTCTCAGTACCAGTATCAGAAACAAGGGCAGGGGAATTTGAACATAGTTCTGATTTTTATAAATTCTCTTGATTCCTGCTGATTTCCCCAGCCTGGCTCTGCAGGATCCCTGGAAATTGCTCACTACCTAATATCTTTTAAATATGTCTCTTTCTGTTTAATTAAAATTCAATTTCTATTGCTTCCGCTAAAAAATTTTGACTGATACAACAAAATGCACAGATGTGTACAGTTGATCATCTTTGACAAGTTCATATACCCATATACCATTTGACATCTTTGACAAATTCATATACCCATCAAACTCCTATCAAGACATGGGACATTTCTATCAACTCACAAAGTGTGCCCAATAAACCACTTTACCCTGAAGCAACCAGCATCTGATTTTTATTACCATAGATTAATTTTGCAGGTTCTAAAACTTCACATAAATAGAGGCACACAATATGTACTGTTTTGTCCCTGGCTTCTTTAACTCAGCATGAAGATTTGAAGATTTGTCCATGTTGTTGCTTATATCAATGCTCTGCGTATTTATTTTACTGAGTTTTATTTCAGTATATGAGTATATCACAGTTTATTTATGTATGTTTATTGATAGGCACCTGATTGTTTGTTTCCAGTTTGGGGCTATTAGAAATGAAAGTGCTATAAACTTTCCCATACAAGATTTTGTGATTATTTATTTTTTTCTTATTTTTTTGTTTTTATGGATATGTCATTTTTATTGGATAAATACCTAGAAGTGGAATTGCTAGGCATCATGATAGACGCATGTTTAACGTTTTAAGAAATTAAGAAGCATTGTTTTCTAAGTCGTATAATTTTTTACTCTCATCAGCATAACTTTTCATTTTCATCTTCTCAACACTGTAATTTTAGGATCAGATTATATATTTTTTAATTTAATTTAATTTAATGTTAAGTTCCAGGATACATATGCAGGACATGCAGGTTTGTTACATGGGGAAACATGTCCCATGGTGGTTTGCTGCACCTATCAAGCCAGCACCAAGGTATTAAGCCCCACATGCATTAGCTCTTTATCTTGATACTCTCCTTCCCCTAACACCCCCTTGACAGGCCCCAGTGTGTGTTATTCATCTCCTTGTGCTCATGTGTTCTCACTGTTCAGCTCCCACATATAAGTGAGAACATGTGGTGTTTGGTTTTCTGTTCCTGCGTTAGTTTGCTGGGGGATAATAGCTTCAAGCTCCATCCATGTCCCTGCAACGGACATGATCTAGTTCCTTTTTATGGCTTCATAGTATTCCATAGTGTATGTGTACCACATTTTCTTTATCAAGTCTATCATTGATGGGCATTTGGTTGATTCCATGTGTTTGCTATTTTGAATAGTGCTGCAGTGAACACATGCATGCAAGTATCTTTATAATAGAATGATTTATATTCCTTTGGTATATACTCTGTAATGGGATTGCTTGGGTCAAATGGTTTTTCTGGTTCTAGGTCTGTGAGGAATCACCCCTCTGTCTTCCATAATGGTTGAACTAATTTACATTCCCTCCAAAAGTAAAAGCGTTTCTATTTCTCCACAGCCTCACCAGCATCTGTTGTTTTTGACTTTTTAATAATCACCATTCTGACTGACATGAAATGGTATCTAATTGTTGTTTTACATTTCTCTAATGATCAATGATGCTGAGTTGTTTTTTTTTTTCATATGTTTGCTGGCTGCATGAATGTCTTCTTTTGAAAAGTGTCTATTCATGTCCTTTGTCCACTTTTTAATTTTTTTTTTCTTGTAAATTTGTTTAAGTTCCTTGTAGATTCTGGATATTAGACATTTGTCAGATGGTTAGATCACAAAAACTTTGTCCCATTCTGTACGTTGTATGCTCACTCTGATGATGGTTTCTTTTGCTGTGCAGAAATTCTTTAGTTTAATTAGATACCATTCGTCAATTTTTGCTTTTGTTGCAATTGCTTCTGGTGTTTTCATCATAAAATCTTTGCCCATGCCTATATCCTGAATGGTATTGCCTAGATTTTCTTCTATGGTTTTTATAGTTTTGGGTTTTACATTTAAGTCTTTAATCCATCTTGAGTTAATTTTTGTATGTGGTGTAAAGAAGGGGTCCAGTTTCAATTTTCTGTATATGGCTAGTCAGTTTTTCCAGCATTTATTAAATAGGGAATCCTTTCCCCATTGCTTGTTTTCGTCAGGTTTGTTGAAGATCAGACAATCATAGATGTGCAGTCTTATTTCTGAGATCTCTATTCTGTTCCTTTGAAATATGTGTCAGTTTTGGTACCAGTACCGTGCTGTTTTGGTTACTGTAGCCTTGTAATATAGTTTGAAGTCAGGTAGCATAATGCCTCCAGCTTTGTTCTTTTTGCTTAGGTCTATATTGGATATACAGGCTCTTTTTATGTTTCATATGAGTTTTAAAGTATTTTTTTTTCTAATTCTGTGAAGAATGTCAATGGTAGTTTAATGGGAAGAGCATTGAATTTATAAATTACTTTGGGCACTTTGGCTATTTTCAAAACATTGATTCTTCCTATCTGAGCATGGAATGTTTTTCCATTTGTGTCCTCTTATTTCCTTGAGCAGTGGTTTGTAGTTCTCCTTGAAGAGGTCCTTCACTTTCCTTGTTATCTGTATTCCTAGCTATTTTATTCTCTTTGTAGCAATTGTGAATGGGAGTTCATTCATGATTTGGCTCTCTGCTTGTCTATTGTTGGTGTAGAGGAATGCTTCTGATTTTTGCACATTGATTTTGTACCCTGAGACCACCCTCAACATGCTGGATCTTGACTAATCTCAGAAGCTAAGCAGGATTGGGCCTGGTTAGTACTTGGATGGAAGCAGATATTTTTTACTTTTTTTCTTCAGTGATTTGTACATTTTGTATCCTATGTAGCAAATGATCTTCTAACATAAGATCAAAACTGTTTTTCCTGTGCTTTTGCCTAGAAGTTTTTTAATTTTAGCTTTTATGTTTAGGTTTATATGCCCTCATTTTAAGTTCATTTCTGTGTATTACATGAGATAGAGTTGAGGTTCATAATTTTTCCATATGAGAAAAAAAGTTCAGTTGTTCTTAAACTAGAAAAGGCTTTTTCTTCCTCATTGAATTGCTGTAGTACTCTTGTGAAAAGAGTACTACTATATATGTGTGGGTTTATTTCTATTCCATTGACTGGTTAGTGCATCCTTTTACCAATATAACATCTTTCTGATTAGTATAACTTTATAATAAGCCTTAATGTCAGGTAGATTAATTCTCCTAAATTTGTTTTCTTTCTTATCAAGTTTGTTTGGGCTACTTTAGAATCAACTTGTCTATTTCTATAAAAAAGCCTATGCATTTTGGTTAGAATTGAGTTGAACCTATACATCAATTTGAGGAATACTGACATCTAACAGTATTGTCTTCTAATCTATGAACATGAGGTATTTGAGGTAGTCTATTCCTTTTAGCATAATTTTATAATTTCACTGTAATGGTTTTGTACATCTTTCATTAAATTGGTCCCTAATAATTTTTTGAGATGCTTTTATATACGATATGTTCTATTTTACTTGTTCAATTTTTTTTTCAATTTTTTCATGCATATGGTTTGTTTTTCCCTAAATCCTTTAACATATTAATCACAATTATTTTAGTCTTTGATAATTTTGATATATGCATCATATCTTGATATCATTCAGTTTATCCCTTTTAGAGTTCTTTTTATCATTTTTTTAATTTAGTGTCTTATAATTTTGTTTTTAATGATGAATATCATGTCTTAGTTTCAGGCAGTTTCTACAGAATTCTGTTTTATAGATGAGATTTTCTCGGCATTTGTGAGTTTTTCCACACAAGGCGTTCACATACTCCCTTGAATCTGAGGAAAGTCATTTAGGAGGGATTTTCTGTGCTCTCTCAAGAGAATGTGACTTTAAAACAAATTGACACATAAGAAAAGTTCATATTTATGGCATATAGAGTGATATTTCATTACATGTATACAATGTGTGATTATCAGTTCATGTAACTAGCATATCCATCACCTTTCCTGCATCAGATGATGTTTGCTCATGGCATAATGGTAGTGTATCCTTTCCTGGGAGTGGTGTTTCTTTTTGTTTTAATTTGGAAATTTTTCTTTCTTTCCTTTCTTTTTTTGATGGAGTCTTGCTCTGTCACCCAGGATGGAGTGTGCAGTGGCATGATCTCGGCTCACTGCAACCTCCACCTCCCAGGTTCAAGCAATTCTCTATCTCAGCCTCCCGAGTAGCTGGGATTACAGGCGCCTGCCACCACACCTGGCTAATTTTTGTATTTTTGGTAGAGACAGAGTTTCACCATCTTGGCCAGGCTGGTCTTGAGCTCCTGACCTTGTGATCCACCCGCCTCAGCCTCCCAAAGTGCTGGGATTACAGGCATGAGCCACCAAGCCTGGCCTAATTTGGAAATTTCTATTGACCTCTCTTCAACATAGACTCTTGTCTATCTGGTCCCCAAATAATCCAACCAAAAGAATTTCTTATATTCATTATCATATATTATATTTCTAACATTTCGTTTTAGCTTGTTTTTATAGCATTCATTGCTCTATTAGAATCCTCTGTTCACTCCTATTTTCTATTCCTATTGTTTACTGCAATGTGTGGTAAATGGTGTAATACATTTATCATAGCTATTTTGATGTTCTGGTTAGATAATTCTAATATCTGGAATATCTTTTGGTCTCTTTATCTTGACTATTTTTCTTTTGCCTATTGGTTATGTGTCAGTTTCTTAGGGCAGCTGTAACAAAGTACCATACACTGGGTGGATTAAAGCAATAGAAATTTATTTTCTTTCAGTTCTGTAGGTTAAAAGTTTAAAATCAAGGTGTTGACAGGGACATAATCCTTATGAAAACTGTATGGGAATTCTTGTCTTTTCTAGCTTCTTCCAGTTTGCTTATAATCTTTCGTGTTTTTGTCTTGTAGATGCATCACTCCAATCCTTAATCTTCACGTGGCATTTTTCCTGTGTCTGTCTGCATGTGGTCATCTTCTTTTAAGGACATCAGTCTTATTGATTTAGGGGTCTACCCTATTTCCTGTGATCTCATATTAAGCAATTTTATATGCAATGGTGTCATTTCCAAATAAGTTCATATTCTGAGTTAATGGGGGTTAGGATTTCAACATATTCTTTACAGGGGAGACAATTCAGTTCATAAAAGTTCTGGTTTCTTGTTTCTTCTCTGGTACCATCACTTTTAAAAATAAAATACCAGATATTTGTGTAAAGAAACAGTAAACACTGAAGTCAATAATACCTGTGCCCTGAATAGGAGATGGCTCAATTTCTTCGAGGCCAGTAGTGTGGCCTGCTGACTCAACCTATATTTTATATGGACCTAATTTTGTTGAAGCTTTAGTTAGATTCACTTCTCAGGCTTCAAATGGTTTAAAAGCAGAAACACAAATTTTTCCTTAGTGCACGCATGAAGTATGCATGCTAGAGGGTTTTCTCATGTCTCCTGCTCAGCTCCCATTCTTCAGCAGGCCCAGTGTACCTGTGTCTCAGGATGGATCTGTCTCGGCACTACTGTATTGTTTCTAAATTTTCTCAAGATTTGTCAAAAAGAGTTTGTTAGTGAGCTCAGATTCTCAGAGTACAACTATTTTCTTCTAGCCGGCATTTATGACAACTTGCTCCTTTTCCTGCTGCTCTGCCAAAGACGAAAGCATACTGAGTCTCTTCTAGATTGAATGCCTTACATTTTAGATTTTATTTTAAAAATTTTCTTTGCATCCTCAGTTCTCTGCTGGGCTTTATAAATCATAATTGTATGTAACATTTTGTATTTCTTTGTAATTGAAGTGCTCTTGCAACTTTTCTAAATCACTTTACTGTAGTATAATTAATATATAGAAATACATGTTTAATGTATACAACTAAGTTTGAAGATACGCATATAGCTGTGAAATCATTACTACATTCTATTTTATAAACATAGCTATCACCTCCAAAAGTTTCCTCTCAATCTCCTAATTTGTTATTATCTATTTTGTGATAACAACACTTAACATAAGATCTATCTACCCTCTTAACAAGTTTCCAAGTACACAGTACAGTATTGCTATCTATAGGCACTGTGCTGTATAGTAGATCTTCAGGACTTATTCATCTTACATAACTGAAACACTGTACACTTTGACTGATGCCTCACTGTTTTCCCATCCCCTCAGTCCCTCCTACTTACCATTCTACTCTCTGCTTTTATGAGTTTGACTATTTTAGATTCTTCATATAAGTGTTATAGTATTTGTTCTTCTTGCAACTTTCTACATCTTTATAAGTAGAAGTCACTGATACCCTTTTTAAAGGTCTTTTGATAATTCTCCTTTACCTTAGATTTATTAAGTGGAAGCTGCATTTTTTGGTTTTATTGGTGTATACCATTACAACTAAGAAACACAAGATACAAACTCTCAGTCAAATTTATTGAACTGGAGATTGTTAGTAAACCCCTAATAAATTAGCTCCAAATAGCTATGATTGCTTTCTCTCTAAGGGTTGTGTATTTGCCACATTGGCATAAATGTAAACTAGATAAAGAAAACATTATAAATTATTTTGTATGTAGTTATATATAACTCAAGGTCTCAGTAGACAAAGTAACCCCTTCCCACCATCCCAAAATATCTACATCCCAATCATTGGAATTTATGTTACCTCATATGGCAAAAGGAACTTTGTGACAGTGATTAAGTTAGGGCCCTGATTTGTAGAGATTATCCTGGATTATGTTGGTGGACCCAGTCTAATCACAGGAGCCATTAAAAGCACATAAATTTGTTCTGGCTTCTGTTCATGGGAGATGTGATTGCAGGAGTGAGACAGACACAACATTGCTGGCTTTGACGATCGGGAGAGGGCTATAAGCCAAGGAATGTGGGTGATCACTAGAAGTTGGAAATAGCAAGGAAATGGATTCTCCAGCAGAGCACTCAGACAAACATGAAGCTCTTCTGGGTCCTTGATTTAAGTTCAGTGAGACTCATGTCTGACTGCTAATCTATAGAAGTGGAAGATAACAAATCTGTGTTGTTTGAAACCAAGTTTGTGGTCATTTGCTACAGCAGCAATAGAAAACTAGTGAAAGGCCAGAACAACAACAAAATATTCTGAGTATCAATTTGTAAAAATTGTTAGGGTGAAATTTTAAAAAGATTTATTTTTCTTATTCGCCTATGTTTAGTTTGCTAGGTTAGTTTAATAAGAAATAAAATAGAAAGCTGGAAAAGACATTAATTTTTTTACAGACATTAAAGACTAGTATAGAGAAATAAATTTGGTTTCAAATTTAAAGATCACAAGAAAAGGAGATCTCATAATATCTTACCAGCGTTCTATACCCCGCCCCACCCCAGAGCCCGAGCATTATTCTTTTTTTTTTTTTTTTTTTTTTCTGAGATG
The DNA here is from genome assembly GCF_028885655.2 of Pongo abelii. Lineage (NCBI taxonomy): Eukaryota > Metazoa > Chordata > Mammalia > Primates > Hominidae > Pongo > Pongo abelii. The sequence continues at coordinate 117,156,720 of NC_071996.2, forward strand.
GAGTCTCGCTCTGTTGCCCAGGCTGGAATGCAGTGGCGCGATCTCGGCTCACTGCAAGCTCCGCCTCCCGGGTTCACGCCATTCTCCTGCCTCAGCCTCCCAAGTAGCTGGGACTACAGGTGCCCGCCACCATGCCTGGCTAATTTTTTTTTTGTTGTATTTTTAGTAGAGACGGGGTTTAATATAACACATACATGTTCTTAATAAGATTAACATAATTTTAGCAAAAAATGTCATAAGAAGGAAATGTTGATGGGTCTGTAATAGTGGAAAAATAGGTAAACTTAGAGTTATGTAAGATTAAAAAAAGAAAAGTAACTGACTTTTTGAAATACTGTACATTAACCTTAGTTACTAAAATGTCATAGGTTTCTTTTTTGCTTCACAATTGAGAACATTATACTGTTTTCCTTTTTCATATATATCATTTGAAAAATATTTCCTAAAGAAACTATTGTTTTTCCTACCTAAATTCAACTATTCTGACAATATGTTAATACTAACCCCAAATATTCTGGTCATTCTTCAGCAAGTGGCCAGTTTGTAGAATTTTTTTCTTTTTTCTTTTTTTTTTGAGACAGAGTCTCAGTCTGTCCCTCAGGCTGGAGTGCAGTGGTGCAATCTCAGCTTACTGCAACCTCCACCTCCCAGGTTCAAGAGATTCTCCCACCTCAGCTTCCTGAGTAGCTGGGATTACAGGCACGTGCCACCACGCCCAACTAATTTTTTTTTTTTTTTTTTTTTTTTTGAGACAGAGTCTCGCTCTGTCACCCAGGCTGGAGTGCACTGGTGCAATCTCCGCTCACGGCAAGCTCCGCCTCCCGGGTTCACGCCATTCTCCTGCCTCAGCCTCCCGAGCAGCTGGATTACAGGCGCCCGCCACCATGCCTGGCTAATTTTTTTTGTATTTTTAGTAGAGACGGGGTTTCACTTTGTTCACCAGGATGGTCTGGATCTCCTGACCTCGTGATCCGCCCACCTCGGCCTCTCGAAGTGCTGGGATTACAGGCGTGAGCCGCCCAACTAATTTTTGTATTTTTAGTAGAGACAGGGTTTCACCATGTTGGCCAGGCTGGTCTTGAACTCCTGACCTCAGTTGATCTGCCTGCCTTGGCCTCTCAAAGTGCTGGGATTACAGCTTGAGCCACTGCGCCTGGCCTGTAAGAACAATTTAATTGCACTCCAGTTGTGCCTAATTCAATTGCACTCCAAGTTTTTTACAGGCAATCCAATTATACTCTAAAATGTCATCTTCCTGAAGAGCAAAGAATTAGGATCCTTGAAAAACTAGCTCTTTTAGTTTTGCTCTTGAGCTTATAATAAATTTCTTAGGAAAGGTGCTAGATAATAAATTTCTGGATGTGTAAAAATACTGTATATATAAGCTCTCCAATCCAGAAAATCTAAATATATAGAATGGATGTTATACTGTTTAATATTAAAATGTTTGATTGTTAAATATCCTGATATAGATGAGAATTAGATAAGTACATGTACTACAAATCACATGATGATTGTCATTTCCACAAGGTTGCTTAACATCTTTAATTAGTCTATCTGATTTCTTAGTTTAACATATATATTTAACTATAAAAATTAAAATAAGAAAGTCATACCTAGACTTTTTTGACACCATTTTGAGAACTGACACCTGAAAACCTGCTATTGAGGATAAAAGAAAGGGGAACACACTTAAAAAATAGACTTAATTACTAAAGTCAAATAATCTTTGATTCTTTATAATAGGGGCAAAAATGTTTACACCTTTCACTTTCCCAGGGTAGTATGCAGTATGCTTTATGACTGACCATATCAACCCTAGTGCTTTCATCTCTATTATATCTTCATCCATCTTTTCAAATAACTCTATCCTAGGCTTTGTCATAACTCTGAGTACCCAATCCACTGGCCATAAGTCAAGAGCTTGCCAACTCTGATACTCTTAGTACACATTTTCTCCTTTTCCATGGTATATTATCTTTCTCTCCCTTCTGTTCTGTCCCTACTTGGCTAAATCCATCAGTCATCACTTCAACCAGCCTCTGCTACTATCTCTAGTTCTTTGGCCCCACTGATCTATCTGCATTAACGTAGCTGTTTACCAAGCAAACTTCTCTTATGCAACTGGAAAGCCTTCAGTTAATATTAATTAATTGTTTTCAGTTTCGTGCCTGCAGTGATTCTCAGCAAGCCTTCTTTGGCCCCTTAATTATTTACATTTTCTTCATACTAGCAATTTCAAAGTATTTCTGCTCCCCATAAACTGATGACATAGCCACCATATTTCATTTTATTCTCATCCCATCACTTCATTCTTCAAAAGTAAAATTAAAATTGCCTTGAGTGAAGTTACTCAACTTGCCACCACTAAACCTGCACAAATGCCTTCATCTTTTTCAATCCTTTCCAGTTTTCCCTTTAACTTTTCACACTTTAAAGAGATGTATTCTTTCCTACTTAATGGTTCTTGAAAATATTGCTACTCCATAACTTTTCTTTGTTTTTTATTATTATTATTATTATTATTATACTTTAAGTTTTAGGGTACATGTGCACTTACATATGTATACATGTGCCATGCTGGTGCGCTGCACCCATTAACTCGTCATTTAGCATTAGGTATATCTCCTAATGCTATCCCTTCCCCCTCCCCCCACCCCACAACAGTCCCCAGAGTGTGATGTTCCCCTTCCTATGTCCATGTGTTCTCGTTGTTCAATTCCCATCTATGAGTGAGAACATGCGGTGTTTGGTTTTTTGTCCTTGTGATAGTTTACTGAGAATGATGATTTCCAATTTCATCCATCCTCCAACTTCTTTTCTTCCAGATGCCCTTTATTGAGTTCTTGAATATATCTGTTTCTTCTACATTAGAATTGATAACAATAGTACTATAATCAAACCAAACCTTCAACTCCACATTCTGTTTTTAGATCTGTAATATTTAATATGGCTTAAGATGCAAATTAGAGTAACCTTAACCTAAAATGAATCTAAAAATTAAAAAAAAATTGTGCTTACCTAACAGGATTTCCAGGAAATCAGTGTTCCAACTCTATTCCTTTTGTGATATGTTCAGTTCTGCCCTCTTCTATATTTTGGTTTTGTTATTCATGGTCAAAGATGGCTGCCATTCACAGCTAAAGCAACATCTGCTTTGTTAATATCCAGAAAGAGGGAGAGGCAACCGCTCCTCCAACTATAAAAAAAATTATCATGCCCTGAATAGGGTCATCTGGTGCCCTAGGATCAGTAGTAGTCATGAGCTGTTGAGATGATTGACATATCTGGAGCCTGAACCAGTCATTGGCAAGAGGAATGGGATTGCCATGATTCACTTAGCCTACTCAGGATTCTTACCTGGAGCTCTTGGTAGGGATAACATCTCCTGAATCATAGCGATGATGTAAGGGAAGTCTGAATACTTAAAAATTGAAACGTTTTATTTTATCCCAGTAAAGAAGAAAGTGGAACACTTGATAAGCCGCCACTGGTGTCTATTACTTTGAAGAAACAAAGGGAATGAAGTAAACTTAAGTGCATAAAAATGACTTCTCAGAAAAGTACAGATCCAGATCCTATGAATACCCAAATTAATTCCTAATTTATTGCTTAAAATAGCTACTAGGCATGCTGAGTCCTGTTTCTTTATTCACACTGTCAGAGGGAATTTGAATAAAATGGTACTAGATTATTAATTTTGGGGACTAGTCATGTACTTCATGCTCTCTCAAAGCAATATCTAGATCTGTTCTTGCTTTGGCTGCTCTTCAGCCAGCTCTGGGGTCTGGCCTCATCCCTCATTCTACCCTCCCAACCTTTTAGTGAGAGAGGTACTTTTACCATCTGAATAGGTAAAAGAGGTACCTACTATCACATGGCATCACATTTGCCACATGATGTCTCTATCAAATTCAAATTAACCTACCCTTAAGGGTACCTGTTCCACTATCTTTAGTCTTTCTGATTCCGGGTCTCTTCCCATTTTTCTCTGACTTGTGTGAAATATATATACTTTCCTTATATTTCCATGCATCTTTTCCTCTTGGGGAGTTGTACCTTTTTCTCTTATTATTCCTATTTTCTGGACCTAATGTTTTTTCAGCCATGTGGAATCTGATGTTAGTTTCAAGTAGAACCTTCCTATATATGCTAGTTTACCAAAGCAGGTCCAAACATTTTTCTTTTCTTTCTTTTTTTTTTTTTTTTTTTGGTGGTGGGGGGTGAATCTCAACTATCTTAGGGAATTCCTTTTGACTTGGGATTTAAGAAGTGAGGGAAAGCATTTAGCTCTTTGTGTATTTGCAAAGGAGAATAATTTATGTACTATTACCTTTGTTTCCTTCTTATTTTCCCAACTTTGAGAACTCTATTTTGTTTCCTAAAACTGACCGTATGCTTTTTTTGCCAGAGAAGTTATCTTACAAATACTGGCTATCTATAATTTGGCAATGATAAAATCTAAAACAGCACACACATAATAATCTAAAATAGCACACACATAATAATAAAGGGTGGTTTGGTCACGATCAATTTCTAATAGGATACATTACCCCTAGCTGTATATCATATTCCATGTGATACTATTGGTAGTCCACAGAAGACTAGACATTTGCTTTACCTGAAGGCCCATGTCAAGTCATTGTCAGAAAAAGCCCTGAAAAATCATACAGGCTTTTACAAAATTGCCTTTTGAAGTGGTGGCAACAGAGTTACATTACAGACATTATATGATACTCAGCAAAACTCCTTTAAGGTCTTCCTTGGTTGAGCATGTCTTCCTCTTGGTTCCTCCATTCCTTAAGCCTTCCGTCTTCATAGTTTCTACCTCCCTTTTTTTAGTTGGATGCCTTTGCCTTCTGAGAAGCAATCTGTTAGTGTTTGTCTAAGTCTTCTCCATTATGGAGAGGGAAAAACTATGAGAACTTATATATAATATTTTTGTCCACATCACCCAATGAGAAATAATTTGCTTTTTATACAAGGCATTAACAGATATAAGATATATTACCTTGATAAAATAAAAAGAAAAGCAAAAAGTTGATGCCCTCTCCCAATCCCCCCCAAGGTTTCTTCCTGCCTTCTTTATGCTTTCATGTCCAGCTCTGCTATCTAGAGTGCTCATTCTCCTAACCCCTCCCCTGCCCATAGTTTCCCCATGGAAGGAAAGAATACCTTCCTTTATACCTTACAAATGACTAAAAAGTCTTTAGTCCTGCTCACAACAGTATTTAAATTCAAACGGAAAGCAACATTTTACATTAAGGAGAAAAATCTTTAATTTAGGACTTTTACATATCCACTCTGTACCTAGGGAAGGACTCTGCACTGGGTACATTTTCTAGAACTTCTCAAACCACATTATGTGGACGACTTCGTATTTGCAGTCTGGTCATGAAGAAGACTGCTCTTGAATGTGTTCATTGGAGAGCTTTTTCCTTCTGTGATTGTCTTTTGGATCATCAAAGTCAAAATACCAAAGAATGATAAAACTTAATCAAAATTTAAATTACTGTTTAAGATCTCCAAAATCCTTTTGGAAAATAATTTCATAGTACATTTTATAACTAGAGCAAAAAGAGCTAATAGAGGCATGTTTTCTATAGCAATAACTACCTCCTCTGTGTTTTCACCTCTTCAGAGGCTAATAACATTGTCAAATTGATGGAAAGCTTCCTGCTTACTGAATTATAGCACCTCCATTTACATTAGCGTAATATGTGCCAAAAATGAAATACTATCTCATTTCAAAGTCTGTGGATTTATTTTATTACTTATAGTTGATATTTCTTGTACTCTAAACTGTAATAGTCTTCTTTAGTTTTTTTTTAAATAATAAAACAAAAAAAGGAAGGAAAGAAAGAGGGATGGAAAGATGAAGGGAAGGAAGAAACTGTTTTTTAGTGTTCTTCCTCCCATGGTAGATGATTAATAAAAACATTGATACTAAACAATGATGTAAAAGGTTATATGGAAACAGGGAAATCTCAAAAAGAAACCAAATATTTATATAGTCAGGTATGGTACCTAATGGAAGAGCATTTGAGAAGAATTATGTAGTTATAATAGTCGTATAGATATGTAGTACCAAATGTAACAACTTAACATGATTACATCAGCAACTTTCAATGAAGTATTTGTTTCAAATGTTCTTTGATCCCTTGCAAAAAGAAATTACATAGCCGTTATTCAATAAAGATAATCAAGGTAGGTGGAACTGAAGGTTGAAATTACAGGAATCTATATTGGTCATAACACAGAATTTTTGAAAGCTTCATAACAACCCAAAGAAGTAGTTATGGTAGGTTTTACCACATTTTACAGATGAGAAACTGAAGGCCAGGGAATTCACTGATAAAAGTATGAGAGGGAGCTGGCAGTGGGACATTGACTCCTACTCTAACTTTAGTGAAATTCTCACTATGCCATACTTTTATTTTTTGCAGATAGATGTTCTAAAAGTAAGAATTAAATATTCTCATGTTTGTAATTTTTCTCAAGCAAACTTTCATTATCTCATTTAACTCTGGGTGCTTCTGCTGTAAAAGAGTGCTAAGAACTATGGGAGCCCCATGATAGAATTATATGCTGTTTGCTTTCTGAGAGATTCCAATATAATGGAAAGAAAAGAGAAGCACATGTCCTAAAGTTCTTACACCTGCATTGTACTGGAAACTTGTGCAACTCTTGAACAACTTTATTATTATTTTTTTTGTACCTAATGTCCCTACTTTTATGCTCCCTTGAGATTTTTTGTATGGTGCTATTTATGATATCCACATGTATTAAGATTATTTGTAATTATGTTTCAAAATTATTTTCAATCATGTCTTGGACTTGTGGAATGTGAAGATTAGTTCCTATTCATCCTAGTTCTATAAGGCTAAGTGTAGTGCTTACCACACAGTAAATGTTCAGTAGATGCTTGTGTTTGATATATATTTATTATTAGAAAGGTCCACACTTCTCACATAAAATTCAAGCAATATGGAAGTATATAATGTAAACAGTTAAACTTTACATCTCTTTCATCCACTCCTGCTGCTCTCAGGTAGCCATCGTTAGCATTTTGATTCAGAACTACTTAGACTTTTTTTACATGGAAAAATACGATGTGATTTTTGAATTAATAAGTTAAATTCATAAGACGCATTGAGAATCAAAAATATTCTATAAGCTGAAGACATTATATATGATTAAAATATTATTTTATGATTTTAAACTACTTCAACTGTGTTCTGTAGAAAGAAAACAATTGAAGAGGATGATGATCTTAAAACCTTGATAGTTGTGTAGATTATCAATAGTATTTTACATGTTACACCAAAAATATTCATTTCATATTAACATTCTAATTTATCAGGACAACACACTAAATTTTAGTTTTCTCATTATCAGTCATGACTTTATTTTCACATACATTGGAATATTATTGGTCAAACTTTTACTCTAATAAGAGCTGACATTTCTATTTATTAGGTTCTAAACTAGTGATTTATAAGGTATTTCTGCTTTGCAGAGTATTCCCATTCAGTAATGGAAATAATCCTTGGTCCTTTGAGTTAACATTTGAAAGTACATAATTAATAAATGAACATTAAGAACTTTATATCTATATTTACTATTCTTCAAAAGAATTTTAGCCAGGTGCAGTGGCTCACGCCTGTAATCCCAGCACTTTGGGAGGCCAAGGCGGGAGGATCAAGAGATTGAGAACATCCTGGCCAACATGGTGAAACCCCGTCTCTAACAATACAAAAATTAGCTGGGCATGGTGGCGCTTGCCTATAATCCCAGCTACTTGGGAAGCTGAGGTAGGGGAATCACTTGAACCCGGGAGGCGGAGTTTGCAGTGAGCCGAGATCACACCATTGCACTCCAGCCTCGGTGACAAGAGCAAAACTCAGTCTAAAAAAAAAAAAAAAAAAAAAGAATTTTATATATAGACAGCAATTCAAATGTATTTTTTAGTTTTCTTTATTTCTATTTCATTAACGTGCTTGACTATTGATAGTCTTGATTAAGGATATAATATTTACTCTATTTCTCTGACTTAAAGAGGAAATATATGCTCCCCATTCTCTATGCTACTTAGTGGTTGTAATTTTTCTCAAGGAAACTTTCATTGTCCCATTTAACACTTGTGCTTCTGTCGTAAAAAAAATGCTAAGAACTATGGGAGCTCTGTGGTAGAATTATATGCTGTTTGCTCTCAGAGAGCTTGTTAGAATTTTGGAGTGTAAGTGGTGACTTTGACCTAAAGGCTGAACATCAAATTACAAATGTTATTATGCTTTAGTGAGTATTAGAAGAAAGAAAAAAATGGTACATTATTGAGAATTAATGAATTATGATTGAACTAAATGGATTTTAGCTAGCCATACAGAAACTGTGAGGTTAAAAACATGGATTTTTCTGTTTCATAAAACAACTTATAATTATTTGCTATCATTTAAAATTTTGGAATATAAATAAATAAACTATTACCATGTAATTTAATTAAACTTGGTATGACAAACACTTTGTGGCCTCAGATAGAAGATGACGTAGAGCTATGCAAACTGTGTATTCATAAAACATATGGCAGAAAAGCTCTAAGAATAATAGTTGACTAAGAGCTTAACATACGTCTAATAATGTGGTTCAGCATATATTAATGGGAAATAAATATATTGAAACAATATATATGATATTTAAAAAGTGATTTCAGCTGTATTTTAATTATCTCATTGTGCCTTAATTTAATACTGTATAAAAACTGGGAATAATATAATAAATTTATTGAGGAATTTGCAATTTGTAATAGTTACTAGAATTAAAACAATTCTGATAATTTCATGTGGAAAGAGATAAAAATGATATAAGTGGTATGGAAACAAATGAAGTTTATTTATTAGTAAAATTGATTACCAACATTTTTATGTGAAAGAGCTAAGAAAATTTACATAATCAATATTAAGTATAATGTCTCATATCCAAGTCGAGTACTAGTAGTTAAATAGCGTTAGGAAAAATAGCTAATGTATGCTGGGCTTAATACTGAGGTGATGGGTTGATAGGTGCAGCAAACCACCATGACACACGTTTACCTATGTAACAAATCTGCGCATCCTGCACATGTACCCCAGAACTTAAAATAATAATAAAGAAAATTTAAAAAATACAAGACTTCATACTCTTCTGAGGATAAAGAAGTAGAAGTTGATGAGTGATAATGGTATTGATGCTTTCTATTTGCTTTTGAAACTATAAGATAGAAACAAATAGACCAAGAGCTAGTAAGCTACTATTTACTGAATTTTTACCTTATTCTAAGTAATTTTCATATATTAGCTTCTTTCATGACTTGGGTTTAGATGTGTGTGAGAAACAATGAAATATAATATAGTTACAATACCAAATTCAAGAGAAATTTGGTGAGGTGAGCTTGGAGATAGGAAGGCTGTAGATTTTAGATAGCCATGTAAGTCATGTGCCCTTTATTTTATGAGCAGTGGGAAAGCATTGTGGGTTATAAGTATCAAATTACATTATAGGATAAAATATAATTATATGATTTTTGAATTATATGAACAATTCAGATTTGTTTTATTATTAAATTGGAAAACATCTTAAAATTTTTACAGTAACCTCATGATAGTCAGGTGGAAAAGGAGTAGAAATTTATACATTGTTTTTAGGAGTGGCAGTTGATACAACAGTTTTTGGATGGCAGTATTATACTATGAAATAAAATTTTAAAATCACATACTCTTTTACATAGGAATACAACTTCTAGGAATGAACAATCTGGATACTATCACAAAAATTTATTGTGAAAACTGTATATTTGAAGATGTCCAAAAATCCTAGAAGAGCATGTCACTACTTGAGAAAGACTAATGTATATGTGCAAATAATGAGAAAGAAGCATAAGAGCTGGTGTGGTTGATAGGACGTTTGGCACTCTTATGTACTATTGGATTGAATCATCATTATATTTGCATAGAATAATTTAACCTTTATGAAAGATTTAGGTTTGACTCAGCAGTTTTGATCACTCATTCTAAGAAATTTATTGGATTCAAATCCAAAGATTTAAGTACAAACATGCTATTGTAATGTTGTTTATTATAGCAACTAAAAATTAAGAGTTAAATAAATTATAATACATTAAACAGCTAAATTTTATATTGTCAATAATAAGTATTTATAGAAGTAAATGGTCATAATACCCTATAAAAAGGAAATAAGCTACACAATCACATTTATACAAATCCCATATAAGTAAGTCATATATACATATGTATATAAATATAAACATTATGAAAACTTATTCTAAGCTATTGGTAATGGTAACCCTGTGATGATGGAATTTTAGGTGTTGTTATTGTTTTTGTGGTAGTGTTTATCTCTACTTCCTATTCTTTCTGTACAAGATTCTTTGTTATTTATTTAATTAGAAACATTAAAAAAATTATTTACATAAATTCTAGATCTCATAGCCAGTATCCACGGTGTTTTTTCCTTTTAGGAGACTCATAAATTCTTCCCCTAGAGGAGCCTGATATGCTACATTTCACAGGAAGGCCTTAGAATAGACTACATCACTGGGACCTTTGGTATAGGCTGACTTAATCCCTCTGTTCAAAACTTGCTTCAAATATTGCCTAGAATATACTCAATTATTAATAAATGCTGAAAGGAATAAGACAACATCTAAACCCATCTCTCAGCTCTTATATTTGTTTTTGTTTGTTTGCTTGTTTTATGGATGTGACATTGACGATATACTTGTGTGACGTCTTTATGAGTGAATGATAACTCTCAAATTATTGTGCAATTTCCATAGGTAGAATCTTTCCATTTATATTAATTCTAAGTAGTATAATTCCTTCTCTCTGTTTTTATAGCATCATTTGCTTTCTAAAGTTAGGTGAAAAACAGGGGTCTGAACGTTGTTCCTGTTTTCTCTGTCGCTGAAAGAAGAATGTCAATATACTTAAAGATAAGTAATTGAATGCAAATACTTTGGAAGAACCATTTTAATCACCATAATTGTACTGAAGCACTTAAAAATGCATGTATGGAATTGAAAAATAGATTAAAAATCCTTTCAATAAGTGTACTCATTTATTTAATTACTTTGAAGTTGGAAGTAAAACCATCCCTTCTGTAGGCTATAGTATTTCACTTTGGGTTAACAACTTAGTAAGATGAATACCATTTTTGACATTTAGTGTGGATCTTGATGTTTTATCAGCATTTTAATAAATTTGACTTCAGTCATTTATGTGGTTTATCATTGATATTTTCCAATATCATATTCCAATAAGAATAACTAAGAGTTATGCTCATTTAATAAGTAATATTGCAATGCTGAGAATGATCATTGCCTTTATGTTCAGATTTCTCTGAGAATATGTGTGGCATCTTTCCTGAAAAATACACACAAGGTGATTATTTTGTTGGAGACATTGTTTGAAGACCAATTTATGTGTTATCTTTTATTTGACAAGCAGCTTAAAAAGACAAACCATTCCAGCACAACATTCAACATTTGACAGTTCGGCTCAGTGATAACCTTATTCACTCACATGATGTAATGGTTATTTTTGTTGCAAAGGAACTCTCCCTGGTTTTCTCGTATCTCCATTATACTTTGTCCGTAAGCTCTATGATGCTAGAATTTCCAAATAGGTTGATTTTTCAACTAAAATTGAATGTGTCTACTTATTCACTTTCAAACCCAAAATATACTCATCTATTTTTGCCTCAAATTCTTTTTAAAGCAGGGAAGTTAAAAATAATTTGTAAATCCCTAATTTCTCCAATTTTCGGTAATGATATCATTATCATCCAATGTATTTTGAGTCAAAACCATGGGATTATTTTTATTCTTCACTTTTCTAGATCTTTCTTAACCATTTATATTAATTAAAATCTGCCCTTCAAAAATGATCTCTCATCTTTTTTGTCCCTTCAATATTATTCAACTTGATTATTGCTATTTTCATTACCTTCTAATTCCACAACATCATCCGCTCCCTTGTTCTTTCTCCAGTGGAGTACCTTTGTTCTATGGCCAAAATTGTTCTTATAGATTAATCATGAATTTTATTATTAAGCATCACTGATGAATTTTTTTGGCATTCAAGACTGCACGATAGTTTCCAAAATTATCTTTTCAGCTCTATAATTTGACTTCTATATACTTCTAACTCCTCATCCCCAACTCTCAACTCTCAACACTTATTTAGGTTCAAGTCCAGTGGATCATTTATCATTCTCTGAACATTTTCTTTGTGAAGAACTGCCGTCAATAGCTTCAATGTTCTCCATAACTCAGACCATTATAACCAAAAGTATATTTTTGGTGTAATATTATATCTTTCATGAAGGTTTAATGGATTATTTTTCTTTTTTTTGTTGATTTCTACCTCTTCTGTACTTATATTTTCATTAATATATTTAAAATATTAATATTAGTCTTTTAAGAGTTATTATAATATTTGTTTTGGTCTGTTTTATTTTGTGAGTGAAAAACACCAATTATATACAATGTGAGCATACCAGTACTGTGTATATGTGCACATATGCATCCACAAGCATCTATGTGTATGGTCTAAGTGTGTGCATGTGTGTATATGCATAGAAGTAGAATAATGAAGGTAGCTTAAGATGTAAGAGGTAATCTTTGCCTGTATAATGATTTTGTCGTGGGCCAATTCTGATTATTTCACATCAGTTGAAGTTGCACATCAAGATGTCTGAAATAACTTTCTTCTGCCTGTTCTGACCTTTGTTGTCACTTTAACTCATCATCCAGCTGCTGCTTGAGTATTTTGCTTTAATCTATTCTCTACTCAGCTAAATTAGAAATACTATTTTAGATGAAAATAGCACATAAGTATCTACTGAGAAATCCCTGGTGGTTTAATTATCACTGATTTTTTTTAGAAGCAATTTGAAATGGTCTCCAATTGTGGTTAATTTAGCAATGAGTTTTCAGTGGTGTGGACATAGTAATAAGTGTTAAAATATTAAACAAGCCTTCATTTTGATTGCCAAGTTTCTTTTAGAGCAAAACTAATATAGGAGTCCTTACAGTCAAGGCTTCTTTATAAATCCAAACCTGGAATCTGTGTGTGGGTTTGTTTTTAACCTTGCAGTGAAAAAATAAATTCCTCATTAAAGAAAACTAAAGTTTGAAAAAAAAAAACCAAACAAACATAAATCCTTTGCATAGACCCCTTAGTTTTGAACCATGAGGCATTTTTGGTAAAAGTGGAAAGCAAATAATGTCACTTATCTTTAGTATATCTTCTTTTTTTATACAAATAAAATAGTTTTAAGGAATAAAATGGTACATCAGATTCAACTCCTGACTAGATAATCATAATATTTAGGGAAGACTATTTGACAACAGCTTAAAGGATACACAAAATAAGAGCATTAAACCATGTAAAAGGGATTAGACTAGTGTTCTCTCAGCAGTGGTCAGAGTTGCATAAATCTGAAACTCGAATGGGAGAAGAAATGTGTGCATTCTAATCCTAAACATGAAAAATGTTCGTTCTCAAATATACGTTAAATACTTCAAATAAAAAAGTATTTATAATATCCATATGGGTTTTCTAAAATCTATTCTTCCAAAATATAAGTCAAGCATGGTTAAGACAGGCCCTTATCATTTAATGGAAAGGATTAGGAGTGAGTATAAAAATGTTTTAAGTCACGTTTTGCAAAGTTTATTCTGTGGAAAGTAAGTCCTACAAGGTACTTAATGGAAAAAGGTGTTCATGAATAAATGTTTTAAATATTTTGTACATATTATGTCATCCTATATTGAAGTTAAAGCATTCATTAACATATTAAAGACTGAGTATTTTGCAACACATTGGAAGCCAACTTTTCTCAAAATTATTTCAGAACAAGACAGCTTCCCAAGCCAAATGTGTCTTTCTTTTTTCTTAAAACACCAAGCCAGTATTCATCGAGAGAAATTCTCAGAGATGTTGTTTAAAAGTGTTACCAATTAAAAACAAAACAAAACTTTACAGGTTTGTTTGTTACAGAAAACAGAATTGAAGTAAGAACTACTTTGCAATGGCCCATAGTATTAAGAACATAAAATAAAAGTGCCAAGGAATCCCATAGCTTTTGCTGACGGAAGCGAATCGCACTCACTGTACTGACTGTACAATATTCCATTTGACTTCATTGAAGTTCTGTTTTCTCATAAAGGAGCAACAGTTGTGCCTCCCTCAGTGTGTTGAAAGGATCATATACAGCTATTTGTTTTAACAGCCCTAAAGTGCTACAAAATTTTCAACTTACATTTGCCTCACAATGCCTAATAAGCTTGATTTTTCATGTCAGTTCAATTTCCCCAGTCTGAAATGACTATTGTAAACATGTTCTCCTCTCACTTCTCTGAGGACACTCTTCTCTGAGGACACTCTAGCAGCATTGTTCATCAAACACCATTGTATCCTTTTTTTTTTTTTTTTTTTTGGAGACCGAGTCTCACTCTCTTGCCCACGCTGGAGTGCAGTGGCTTGATCCTGGCTCACTGCAACCTCCGCCTCCTGGGTTCAAGTGATTCTCCTGCCTCAGCCTCCCGAGTAGCTGGAATTACAGGCGTGAGCCACAGTGCCCAGCCGAAAATGAGAATCTTCTGGGCAGTCCTCAGTGTCCAGCTGCCACATCTCTAAAACTGGTCTCCATTTTGCCAGTGCTTCTCATCTGAGTGAAATGTTGGTGTTCTTTTCTTCAATCCCAGGAGGTCTGAATCCCACGTCTCCAACATTCTAAGATCTTTAAGTAATTTTTCCTTCTTTAGTATTTTTTTTTTTTTTTGAGACGAAGTCTCATTCTTGTCCCCCAGGCTGGAGTGCAATGGCATGATTTCAGCTCACTGCAACCTCCGCCTCCTGGGTTCAAGCGATTCTCCTGCCTCAGCCTCCCGAGTAGCTGGGATTATAGGCGCCTGCCACCGTGCCTGGCTAATTTTTGTTATTTTTAGTACAGACAGGGTTTCACCATGTTGGTCAGGCTGGTCTTGAACTCCTGACCTCAGGTGATCCAGCCGCCTCGGCCTCCCAAAGTGCTGGGATTACAGACGTGAGCCACCGCGCAGCCTTATCTAGTATTTTCATTGAGTTTTTCTCCTTTAGATTCTTACTGTCAATATTTGGTTATTCCCATCAAACTAAGATAAACAATACCCCAAACAAACCAAACAACGAAACATGCAAACCTTTATCCTGTACCCGTCAGCTACCATCATACCTCTTTCCTCTCAATCAATGTCAAAAAATTTTAAAAGAGTTATAGGTACATGCCACTCCTTCTCCTTACCTTCCAGTTACTCTGAATAAATAAATTGCCAGTCTGGTTTCCGCACATACAAGTTACTCTCAAATTTAGTTTTAAATAGCTAGCTACCAGTTTGTTTATATGTGACAACTTTAATATCCTTTGAAAAATACTTACAAAAAACTGACTTCAAGTTCTAGTTTTCTGTAAGTTACAAAGATATATCGTCTACCTACATCTATTGTAAGCACTAGTAATAATTCAAAATGGAATTCTCTAAAAGATGTTAAATGAATAAAGTAAGATTTATTCCCAAAATCAGAATCTCAGAGACAAGGTAATGTTCATGTTGCCTTTTTAAAATGCTGGTTTCTTCGCTCTATGGTCCAGTTTGAATATCCCAGAAGTCATAAAGTATAACGTCTTAGTACCTCCAAGTATCCATTATCTACCTATATAATTTATTAATGGGCCATGCATAAATGAGACAATTCTCAGTGGATTATGAATATATATTGCTTCTCAGATGTCTTAGGTTGATTTTCTTTTTAAATAACCAGTACATTTGAATTTAACCACGTCTTTTGTTCATAAACATCATCAAATTCTTAAATCTTACCTTCAAATCCAAATTTTAGAAACTTTTCAACCTTTTACAAAGTATAATAAAGACTGCTCGCCATTTAGAATTAGGTATATCTCCTAATGCTATCCCTCCCCCCTCCCCCCACCCCACAACAGTCCCCAGAGTGTGATGTTCCCCTTCCTGTGTCCATGTGTTCTCATTGTTCAATTCCCATCTATGAGTGAGAACATGCGGTGTTTGGTTTTTTGTTCTTGCGATAGTTTACTGAGAATGATGATCTCCAATTTCATCCATGTCCCTACAAAGGACATGAACTCATCATTTTTATGGCTGCATAATATTCCATGGTGTATATATGCCACATTTTCTTAATCCAGTCTATCGTTGTTGGACATTTGGATTGGTTCCAAGTCTTTGCTATTGTGAATAGTGCCGCAATAAACATACGTGTGCATGTGTCTTTATAGCAGCATGATTTATAGTCCTTTGGGTATATACCCAGCAATGGGATGGCTGGGTCAAATGGTATTTCTAGTTCTAGATCCCTGAGGAATATACCTAATGCTAAATGGTGAGTTAATGGGTGCAGCACACCAGTATGGCACATGTACACATATGTAACTAACCTGCACATTGTACACATGTACCCTAAAACTTAAAGTATAATAATAAAAATAATAATAATAAATAAATAAATAAATAAATAAATAAAGACTGCTCACTGCATCAGTGAAATGTGTTTTAAGTTCAGGATGTATTAAATTAAAGTTCAAGCTTTGTCTTTAACTGTTTATTTTTTAGTACTCTCTTAATATCAGAGAGTAATTCTCCTGTTGTATTCTAAAAAGACTCAGTGAATTTGAAATACAAATTATTTTAATTACAGCGACAAAAAAGTCAATATTTTCAGCAGTTTGTTCTGTATGATTTTATTCGAGAAGTGAGTTTTTATTGGACATAACTTATATGCACATTGTACAGTTTTAATATGTAAATGACTGTTTAAATCCTAACAGTAGCCTAATTTCATAAGTAGTATTTTGAAACAAAGTATCTAGGCTCTCTGCAAATAGTAAGGGCTATTAAGAATAGATTGCTTTTCTGCATGTTCCCTTTCCTGGTCTTTTTGGGTACTTTGCTTTGACTTTTTCCTTTCCCTTATGTTGATTATATCATTTGTTTTAAACTTTTCTTCCCAAAATACTTATCTCCAAAGGCAGATATTGAGATGGGGACAAAAAATATTGTTGGACTGGTAGCTAAAGAACAAACTATAGTTCAGAGAATATACTTGAAATCTCACTAGATGGGTAAATTTTATTTAGTAACTTTGTTATTTAGTAACTTTTACAGCATTATCACTTTGATTTTAACAATAACTCTTTGAAAAATACGCTAAAACTACGCCCTGCATCCAGCAAATGAGAAAACAAATTTGGATAAGATAAACATCTAAGATTGCAGTTGATAAGAGACATAGAATTGGAACACAGATCTGTCTTAAATTTCATGCTCTGATTTTCCTGAAATTAATAAATGGCATGAATCTGAAGCTTTAGATTACCTAAAATTTATTTAAATTTGGCTTTAGAATGTTAATTTATTCTCTACTGGACCACTATTAAAATTAATATGCATTCTCTGAGCATGTAGCAAATGATGATAAAAGACTCTGAAGATAATTGAGCCGATGAGAATAAAAACCTGTGCAAACTTTTAAAAATTATTGATAAGCCCCATTTCAATATATCATTATAGATAATTGAAAGTTCATTCTCAAAGTGTAAGAAAGTTCTGTTCAATGTGGTAGTTGTGAGATAAACTCTGTAAATCTTACTAGTAATGAGATGTTATGTTTAGCAATGATTAAGAATTGTTATTGGCAAATTCTGGAAAAGAAATTATTTTCATGATATGTTTGTATCCATAGATTAATATATATAAACTATTTACATGGTACTCAGTATGTGAAATTGTAATGTAATTGACAAATACACAAAAATGTTACTAATACCACCAGTCATTTCTACACTTTTATGTCTTCCCATCAGAGGCAAACTAAATCCTTATGCTTTCAACATTTTTCTACTTAGCATCAATATATCCTTCACACACAAAACATTCTGCCTTCAAAAAATACGCCAATCCTTTAATTAGAAAGTATAGACAATTTTCTGTTTGTTCATTCTTGTTCATATTTCTGACACTTGGTGATATGGTCTGGATCTTTGTCCCCACCTAAATCTCATGATCAGTTGTAATCCTCAGTGTTAGAGGTGGGGACTGGTGGGAGGTGATTAGATCATGAGGGTGGATCTTTCATGAATGTTTTAGCACCATCCCCTCAGTGCTGTTCTCATGTTGGTGAGTTCTCATGAGATCTGGTTGTTTAAAAGTGTGTAGCATCTTTCCCCTCTGTCTTGCTCCTACTCTACATAAAATGTGCCTGATTTTCCTTCACCTTCCACAGTGATTTTGTTTCCTGAGGACTCCGCAGAAGCAGAAGCCACTATGCTTTCTGTACAGCCTGCAGAACCATGAGCCAGATAGCCTCTATTCATTATAAATTACCCAGCCTCAAGTGTTTCTTTATAGCAGTGAAAGAATGGACTAATACACTTTGTATTCCAGATTATGAATTGTGTTTTGAAGGAAAAAAGTCACATAATTATAAGAATTTTGGAGGATATTATATATCTTAATAAAACATTTAATCTATTCACCTCCCCCCAAAATGGTTAAAAATTTTTATTACAGATCTTTCATGGGATTCTCAAATATTTTTGCAGGTTTATTTATATATTATAGTAATTTAATTTCCATAAAATTTGCCCATTTTAATTCTACAATGTAAGGATTTTTAGTAAGCTTACAGAATTGTGCAACTATCTTCTCAACCTAATTTTACTCTATTGCCATTACCCCCAAAAAAAGTCCATACCTATTGTGACTTTCAACGCCAGGAAACATCTAATCTACTTTCTGTCTCTCTATATTTATCTCTTCTGGACATTTAATGTAAATAATTTGTGTTTTTTAATGTCTGAATTATTTCATTGAGCATAACGTCTTCAAAGTTCATTCACATTGTAACATCAGTACTTCATTTCTTTTTATGACTGAATAATATTCCATTCTATGGATATACAGTCATGTGCCACATAACACTTTGGTAAAGGACAGACTGTATGTAGGACGATGATCCCATAATATTATAAAAGAGCTGAAAATTTTCCATTGCTTAGTGGTGTCATAGCTGTCCTTAAGTTGTAGCACAATGCATTACTTATGTGTTAGTCATGATGCGGTGTCAACAAACCTGCTGCACTTCTAATCATAAAAAAGTATGGCACATAAAATTAGGTACAATACATAATACTTGACGATAATAAATAAAGTTACTGGTTTATATATTTACTGTATTATTTATTATTATTTTAAGTGTACTTCTACTTATTAAAAAAAAGTTAACTATAAAATAGTCTCAGGCAGGTCCTTCAGGAGGAATTCCAGAAGAAGATACGGTTATTATAGGTGATGACAGCTGCATGCATGTTATTTCTCCTAAAGACCTTTTAGTGAGAGAAAATATGGATGTGGACAAAAGTGATATTGATGATCCTGACACGCTCTGTAGGCCTGAGCTAATGTGTACGTCTTTAGTTTTTAACAAAAAAATTAAAATTAAAAAAAACATTAAAAACAGAACTAACCTTATAGAATAAGAATATAAGGAAAATATTTTTGTACAGCTGTACAATGTATGTTTTAAGCTAACTGTTAATATAAGACATTCATAAAGTTAAAAAATTAAAGTTTATAAAGTAAAAATGTTACAGTAAGCTAAGGTTAATTTGTCATTGAACAAAGTTTTTTAAAAAGAAAATTTAGTTTAGCCTAAGTATATAGTATTTATAAAGTCTACCGTAATGTACAGTAGTGTCCTAGGTCTTCACATTCACTCACCACTGACTCACTGTCTCACCCAAGGTAACTTACAGTCCTGTAGTTTTCATTCATAGTTAGTGCCGAGAAAAGGTGTGTCATTTTTATTTTTATGCTGGATTTTTAGCATTACTTTTCTATGTTTAGATATGTTTAGACACACCAATAGCATTGTGTTACAATGCCTACAGTACTCAAGACAATAACATATTGTACGTATTTGTAGCCTAGAAGCAATAGGCTGGACCATATAACCTAGGTGTGTAGTAAGCTATACCATCTAGGTTTGTGTGAGTACACTCTATTGATATACACACAGTGACAAAATTGTCTAAGGACACGTTTCTCAGATCATATTCCCATCATTAAACAATGAATGGCTGTGTACCACATTTTGTTTATTCATTCACTAATTGTTGAGGAATTGGGCTTTTCCCACTTTGGGGGCATTGTGAATAAGCTGCTGTGAGCATTTGTTTACAAGTCTTTGTGTAGCCATCTGCTTTCATTTCTCTTGGGTAGATAACTAGGAGTAGAGCTGCTGTCTTATAGGGTAACTCTGTGTTTAGCATATGAGAAACTGGCAGACAGTTTTCAAAGTGCCTATAGCATTTTGCATTCCTTTCAGCAATGTATGAGTGTTCCAACTTCTCTCATTCTCATCAACATTTGCTGTCTTTCTTTTGATTATATTTCAATAGATGTGAACTGGGCATGGCATTGTGGCCATTACTTGCATTCCCCTAATGACTACTCTTGAGTACCTTCTCATGTGCTTATTGCCCAGTCGTATATCTTCTTTGGAAAAATGTTCAATTCCCTTAACCATTTGTTGAATTATTTACTCTTTTGTTATTGACTTGTAAATGTTCTTTATATATTCTAGATATAAATCCCCTATCAGACTTATGACTTGCAAATGCTTTCTCCCATTCTATGGCATTTTTTGTTTGTTTGTTTGTTTTGAGATGAAGTCTCACTCTGTTGCCCAGGCTGGAATACAGTGGCATAATCTTGGCTCACTACAACCTCTGCCTCCCAGGTTCAAATGATTCTCCTGCCTCAGCCTTGCTAGTAGCTGGGATTGCAGGTGCCCATCACCACACCTGGCTAATTTTTGTATTTTTTATAGAGACAGGGTTTCACCATAATGGGCACGCTGGTCTTGAACTTCTGACCTCAAGTGATCCTCCCATCTTGGCCTCCCAGAGTGTTGGTATTAACAGATGTGAGCCACTGCACCTGGCCTCTGTGGAATGTTTTGAAGCATAAAACTTTTAAATTCTGATGAAGCCTAGTGTATTGTTTATTTATCACTTGTACTTTTAGTACAATCTAATAAGTCATGGAGTGACCCAAGATTATGAAAATTTACTCCAATGTTTTCTGTTTTCTAGCCTTACCTCTTATGTTTAGGTCTGTGATCCATTTTTATTTAATTTTCCTGTATGCTGTGAAATAAGGGTATAAATGTATATTTTTACAATGGATGCCCAATTGTCTCAGCACCATTTCTTAAAAAGACTATTCCTTTCCTATTAAAATTTCCTAGCATATTTGTTAAAAAATCAATAGATCATAAATGTAAGAGTTTATTACTGGGTTCTTAATTATATTCCATTGATTTATATGTCTGACATCATGCCAGTACCCTATTCCTTACTGTAGGTTTGTAATAAGTTTTGAAATGGGGAAATGTAATTCCTCCAAATTTGTTATTTTTTAAGGTTTCTTTGGCCGTTTGGCATCTTTGTATTTATGTAGACATTTTAGGATCAGCTTGTAAATTTTTGCAAAACCAAAAAAGCAGAGATTTTGATAGAGATTCCATTGGATCTATAGACCAATTTGTAGAGTATTACCATCTTAACAATATTAAGTCTTCTGATACGTGAACATAGGATGCTATTCCATGTATTTAGGTCTTGTTTAATTTCTTTCAGCAATGTTTTATAGTTTCGAGTATAAAATTTTCACTTATTTTATTAAATTTATTCCTTAATATTTTATTCTTCTTAAATCTATTGTGGATGGAATTATTTTCCTAATTTCATTTTCAGTCTGTTCATTGCTAATGTATAAAAATGCAATTTATTTTTACATGTTGATTTTAATCCTATGACATTGCTGAATCAAATATTTTATAAGAGTTTAGAAAAACCCAACCTAAATACATAATGATAACATTACAGAAAACTTAGGTGAAAATCTGTGAGCCAACCATCTTGTTAAAATAATTCTGACATTCTGATGTAATTTTTTTATTTTAAAAAATTTTTGCACAATTTTGTAGGATACATGTATAACACAATACAATGTGCCTTCTGTTTTTACATTTACTATTGTATTTTATGTGTTTTTCTATAACAGTTTTATATAAAATATAACATAAATGATTACTTGTCAGAGAAGTAAACTTGTTATAGGGCTTATCAGAATCCATAATTGAGGATATCAAGCCAAATTGTTTCGTATAAGAGTATTTCAGAATAAATATATGGGTTCCAGGGTCAGAAATATGGAAGTCAATATCAATCGGAAACATACAACTACTATAACAACAACAAAATCAGCAATGCTATTGTGAATAGTGCTGCAATAAACATACGTGTACAGTGTCTACCCAAATGCCCATCAGTGATAGACTGGATTGAAAAAAAAAAAAGAAAAAACTGTTTTCAGCTCTCACACTGTCTGTTTTACTCTCTTTTAAAAGTTCTTTAGTTCACCTATGGCTCTCTTAAATTATGATGTTGACAGAATACTTTGACCTGTACAAAGTATAGGAGACTATTGACCTCCTTGTTCTGGAGATTCATTATTTTATTTGCTGCAACCTTAGCTTCTATGCAGCAATATTACAGTCTGAGTTTATACTTATTTTGTGATCACCTAATATCCTGGTTTTTATACCCCATTAAATGTTGTTAAATCATGCTTCTCCCATATTTCTCGTGTACTTTCCTTCATCTTGTCTCCCTATGTTTCCCTCCCTCTCTCCTTCCCTCCTTCTCTCCCTCCCTCCCTCCCTCTCTCCCTTTCTCCCTCTCTCCCTTTCTCCCTTTCTTCTTTCCTTTCTTTTGTCCAGGCTGGAGTGTGGTGGCACAATCATAGCTCACTGTAACCTCAAACTCCTGGGCTTGAGCGATCCTCCCACCTTAGCCTCCTTGAGTATCTAGGACTACACGTGCACACCACCATGCTCGTTTTTTTTGTTTGTTTTTTTTTGTTTTTGTTTTTAATTTTTATATGGACAGGGACTCACTAAGTTGCCCAGGCTGGCATTTATTCTTCCTATGTTTTATTGTGTTGACTTTATCCCACAGTAGTGTATTCTTTAAAAACTAAAATTAAGTAATATAATTTATTTATATATATATAAACTAAAATTTATATAAACTAAAATTATATACAGTTTATATAAACTAAAATTAAATAATAAAAATAGTCTTGGAAGCAAACCAGCCTACAGGTATACTACATCCAAAAATTTCTAAATCTCATACCAAATTTGTAGTGATGCTTTGTATAAACATAACGTCTCAATTCTGCTTGAGCTGTTACTACACTTCCACATAACACAGTAGAGTAAGCTGTGCCAATATTATACTATGCTTTCTACCAAGTGTCATGTGTTTTGCAGCAGCAGAAGAGATTTTAGTCAAATCAAAACGCAATGAAACTCAAGAACTTTACCATTATATTTCTAGTTTTATTCTCTCATTGATACTATATTTTTGAAATTTTGATATCCCATCATTATCACCAATAGCATAAAAACAATAATGCCAATACTACAAATAATAAAAATGTATTATTGAAATGTATATGGATTAAAACAAATGTGCAACATTTGTAAGTGTTTATATGTCTTCAGATCTTTTCTGGCAGACCTGGAAAATAGTTATTGTCAAATCAACAATGAAAACAATAATAAACTATTAAATAGAGGAGTGAGGAAGAAGCTTTGCGTGTGTGTGTTTTTGGTGGAATAAATACTTTCTCTAGTGCCTAATTTATGATTCTACTAATCAGGTGTCTTCAAAACAATAATGTATACCTTGGCAATACAAATCTGAAAGCTGTCAGTAAATCCTGTCATTTATTTCCATTGTTTTCACCATGTACTAAAAGATAAAAAGAACAAGACTATAGGAGATTGACAGATTGTCCAGGCATATGCCACATTAGTTCCACAGTCAAATATATATTTTGCAAATCATAAGGCACACAATCTTTTCAGGATTACACAATGAGACACAGATCTTTACACACTGTCCAAACAAATGTCTTCCAAGCCAAGCAGACCTACGTGCTAAGGTTGAATTTCAAAAAGAGTACGGTAAAGAAAATAAGCCAAGATAGGAGATCACAGGAGAAAATGGAGGTTGACAGATGAAGCACAATGGTAGGAACAGAGACTCTGAGATGGGAATGCTGAATTTTCAATCTCAAACTCATTTACTTATGGTCATAAGCCACTGAATTTACGTGTCAATATGAGAAGGGATGAAAGTATTCCAAGCTTGGAAAAATAACTAAGTATCTGACAATTGTTGTGGGAACCAACTGTATACTGTGAATAAGAATTAGTTTATTTGATAAGTTTGAGTTTGCTCTATTCATTTATAAAATCAGGATGAAACACTTTATAAATGCCAAGTCACATTATAAGTTATATATAAGACATAGGCATTTACTTAATCATAGTGTCATTTGAGACAAATTACCTACAACATTTTCAGGTCACCATCACACAAATAATGCCTAAAAAGAACCTGAGTAAAGCCCACTTTTTTGTTTGAATTTATTTTCTGTTACAAGGAAAAGCTTGAGATTATACAGTTGTTTTTAAATTACTTGAGATGGTTTTGAAGAAATGGACTTGTTGATGAGAGATGATAAGGGGAGGAATGTTTTAGTTCTTGCCATGTCCCTCTCTGATTATCTCCTCTGTGGTCAGAAGATAGGAACTGGGGTGAAGATGGCAATCTGGCCAAAGCGGAGATGTGATGGTGTTAGAGACTCATTGCCCTTCTTCACCATTTTGCCTATAACCAGCCCTCCATCTGATTAACAGAATATCTGAGAAAGCAAATGTTTACTTAAAACCCAAATGATTCATGTCTCTATCTATCTATCTATCTATCTATCTATCTATCTATCTATCTATCTATCTATCCATACCTGGAGTTCAGTGTCTTATCATGATCTGATTGTATAACCCAATAATTTTCTGAGATAGCCAACTATTTTTTCCAGAGACAATGTGAGAAAGAATAGTTTCTTTTGAGAAAAGTTAAAAAAAGCACCTACCCTAATTCTGAAGACAAAGACCATAATAAATGCTTTTAATATTGTACCAAATGAACCAACATCTGATTCCCTAAGAGGAATAATACTAAGAGTATTCATGATTTAAAAAAAGGAAAAAAGGTGTTAAGAAGAATAAAATATATAAACTGTGTGATTACTCAGAGTTTAATTTGTACATTTTTGTGTGGTGAATTATTCAAACTCTAACTTCTCTCTCTCTTTTTAATCTTAACGTCTTCCTTTCACCACTTGTTATCACTTCCAGAAAAAAAAGTAGACTAAAATTGCAAAATAGAAGAAAATATAGAAATTATCAGGGGCTGAAGTTACTATAGAAGAAGATAAAAATTATTCTGGGCAGCTACCGTAACTGAATAGGTAGTAATTTGTCTCATCTGGATTATACTTCAGGGCAGTGTACGTAGGAATCTTTTGGAGTTTTTTTTGTATAATCTATGTCTGTCTATGAAGTAGATATATCTTTATAATAACTGTGTGAGTAGAAATAAGTGAATAACAGAAAATTTGAGTAAGCCAGGTAATTCCAAGAAATGTATATATCCTACAAGTAGGACAATGGACGGATAACCTTTAATAGTCAATTATAGACATGAGATAGAAAGTCCCCTGGAATATGGTAAGATGACAGATTGGACATAAGTTGTAAAAGGCAGAGATGTCCCATTCCTTGAGAGTCCATAACTCAAGATAACCCTACTGAAATGTAATGAGAGAATAATGAGGCATCATAAATAGAGGAGTGAGACAAAATATCTTATGACAAAGATTTGATGTTCTTTATCCTAAGGGGGAAAATACAGAGGTGAGAAGGGAGTGAGAGACAGATTTTACCTTGGAATTGTATCATAAGCTAGACTTCCCATTGTCTTTCTGTCTCTTCTGAGAGACTATAAGTAAGCTCAAAAGTCAAAGCCTCCAGATAGATTTTTTAAAAAGAAAAAACATACGAAAAAACAAGGAAAACAAAACAAAGCAAAACATATGAATAGTTCCAGGGCTTCCAACCCAGAGCCGTGAGGTGTTCACTAGGTTCTTACCTCCAATTTTTGTCTTCTAGCACAAAAAGACTACTGAAAATTTTACTCTGTTTTTCAGTGGCTTTAACTTTTTTTAAAAAAATGTATTACGTATGTATGTATTTAGAGGCAGGATCTCTCTCTGTCACCCAGGCTGGAACACAGTGGTGCCATCCTAGCTCACTGCAACCTCAAACTCTTGGGCTCCAGGGATCCTCCCA
Source organism: Pongo abelii (assembly GCF_028885655.2). Taxonomy (NCBI): domain Eukaryota; kingdom Metazoa; phylum Chordata; class Mammalia; order Primates; family Hominidae; genus Pongo; species Pongo abelii. The sequence goes on from NC_071996.2 coordinate 117,183,125, forward strand.
CCTCAGCATATACAAAAATAAACAAACAAATCAGCCAGGCTTCATGGCACAGGCCTTGAGTCTCTAACTTTTTAGCTTTGATCCTCTGCATCTCAGAATTAGAAATTTCCTTGAGGGGAGATCCATTGCTAAATACTGAGTTCATATCCCTGGGCCTTTCCTCTTTCCAGAATCTCCAACTCTTAATTTTTAGTTTCTTTGGCAGTATTGAATTACAATTTATGATATAAATGTTTATTGACGACCTATTATAGATCAAGTAGAGGGCCACGTAGTGGGGAAAATTGGGCACAAAAAAACAGATGAGGTCTTGGCCCTCATACAATTTAAAATCTACTAGAGGACTCAGACATAGTCAAGTAATTACACAAACAAAAAAAAGAAGTCGAATGAGTGAAAGGAAGTACATGGTGTCACAAACCCATGTATTAGGTACTTTTAACTTGGTTGGGGAGGTAGGGAGAAGATTCTCTTTGGAAATAATTCTTTATCACTGACTAAGGATGGGTAAGGGGTAAGTAAGGAAGGAGGGCTACTAAAGAACATTATAAGGTCCGGGCACTGTGGCTCACGCCTGTAATCCCAGCACTTTGGGAGGCCGAGGCGGGCAGATCACAAGGTCAGGAGATTGAGACCGTCCTGGCTAACATGGTGAAACCCTGTCTCTACTAAAAATACAAAAAATTAACTGGGCGTGGTGGCAGGCGCCTGTAGTCCCAGCTACACGGGAGGCTGAGGCAGGACGATGGTGTGAACCCAGGAGGCGGAGCTTGCAGTGAGCCGAGATCGCGTTACTGCACTCCAGCCTGGGCGACAGAGCGAGACTCCGTCTCAACTAACTAACTAACTAACTAACTAACTAACTAAGATTACGAGACAGGAAGCACAGAAGCAAAAGCCCTGTGCAGGATGGTGAGAATAAGAAACCGAGAGAAGACCGATGTGTCTGAAAGGAGAGAGATCTGGGAAATATGACACGTGATGAAGCCAGATACGATGCTGGAGGCCAATTCACGTCGTGCCTCTTAAGCCAAACTAAGAAGCGTTATCTTCATCCTCAGAGCAACGGAAGCCATTCAAAGACTTTAAGAAGGGAAGAAGATAATGAGAATGGCTTATTGGAAATTTTAGCTGGCTGTAATGTAGCTAATGGGTTGTAGCTCATTAAATATTATAATACCAATGTTACTGTTGAGGATTATAAATGTCAAAGAGATTATCAGATGTTTTTATGGCCACAGAGCTAATAAGTAATGGAGTTGGAACTCAAGCTCAGAATTCTACTTCCTGGCCTGGGGCTTCTCCCTTTAATCAGAGTTGTCTGATATGAAAGAAGAAGAGCACACACAGAAAGGGCTCCCAGGTAAACACCAGCAGTTCGATTTGATTGTCAGATGACACCAAGAAAAGAGAGGCCAGTCTTGGGGTCTATATTTTCAAACTGGGAGAAAAAGAGAGAAAGACCAGATTGGTGGAGAAAGTGATGTGGCATGTGAGGAATAGAATAACCAGGTATGCCTACCCTAAAGGAAAGAATATGCGGGCAGTGAAAGCATGGCAACTGTCTTCAAATAGTGAAGAATATGAATTTATTTGACAGGGCTTCAGAGAACCAACCAAGGCCAATAGAGGTAAGATACAGGGAAGTAACCTTTCAGGTTTTTAGAAGAGTTATCTCAGGAGGGGTGTTGTCGAAACTGTAGCAGAGTTTTCCTATTATTGAAATGATATAAGCAGAGCTGGATAACCACTTATTAGTAATAGTGTAGAAAATATTCATCTTTTGGGCAGAGAAACAAACCTTCTGATGTCTGAGAGCCCTTCCAACTCCTCCATTCTGTGATTCTCTGACATATAATTACACATAACCTTTCAAATTTCTTAAATAAAGAGAGAATCCCAAATATAAAAATACAGTAAAATGTCTATAATGCAAATAAACTTGCTCAGAGGTCAAACTATTTTTAAATTTTAAAATATTTTCATATAGCAATGGTTGTTATAATGCCTAAGACATGGTAAAAAGCCAAGTTGTAGGTAGTGTAGCAAATTATAAATACCAGGTTGTATAATAAAACGTCGTCCCCTTTAAAAGCTTACTTTAGATATAGTGATTATTAATTTTTGAAAATTAGACATGCTGGAAATTGCTTTATATGTAGCATATATGGAGAAAATTATTATTAGGTTTTATGTATAACTTGATTGTTGATATAAAATTGTAGCATATATGGAGAAAATTATTATTAGGTTTTATATATAACTTGATTGTTGATATAAAATTGATGGTTTCTTTGTCAGCATGCAACATTATTAATGTGCTCAGCACACACATATCAATGTTCCAATAAATTATAGAGAGCATCGTCCCACTAAAACTAAAACAAAAACAAAAACACCTGTAAATGTTTAAGTTTTTCAAGTGAAAGATGATACTTGCAATGTGGGAGATTATTTTAGAATTGCTTAGTGAGGCCTGGTTTACAGCCTAGATAACAATTGTGAATATAACTTTTAATTCTGCCACCAGATGGCAGAAGTAGCCATTACTTAGGTAAAAGTTTACAGTTAAAGTACTTTAATGTGTTTTACATTATTAGATTAAACCAAAACAAACAATTTGGATGTTTGTAATAGCGTGTAACATGTTTGGTAATGGTAAAGATGGAAAATATTAGCTTAAATGAGATTTTGGAATTAAATTAATCATAATGTTTATGTATCCCCTGAGAATAGTATTTTTCTTTAATAAAAAAAGTCTCACAAGGAATTCCCACTGATATGTTTTAATGAATGCAGTAAATATCCTAATTAATTATTTATACATTAATAATTCCTGTATCTTCCTAAAGGTAGTCATTGGACTCAATATTGGGGTAAATTTAAAAGCATTATGCACATGCTGAGTACAAACCAAAGACGAAAGATATTATATAGTTACTGAGTTAAGACATGGATGATTTTTTTAAAAGATTACAAATGTTACAAACAAAATACAATCACATGTACCTAATACAAAATTATTTGTCCTTAGTAAGTTAAAAAATAAAATTAATTTGTCTAGTCTCTAGGCATTTTTAAAACGTCCATCCAAAGGGATACATGTGTTTCTTTACTAAACAGTAAATGCCATGGCTAATTAATGAGTGTTTTCAAAGATCATGGATACATTAGCTGTTTTCCATATCAATTCACATTTTTGTTGTCTTGTTTTGTTCAGTCCTTTAAAAAAATCTACTTCCTTACATCCCGCTGACTCTTTAACCTTCTACATCTGGCTTATCCTAACTGTGACAAAGAAAATAGTTGTATCCAGTAAATTTGACTCTTCTTTACCAACTAACAGACTATTTTGGTCCTAAACTCTCAGTATTATGTGACAAAGATTACTGTGTTTTTCTTCTTAAAACAGGATCTTTCCTCGACTCATTTGCTTCCATATTCCTTCATGTTTTTCTTTGCACTGCTTTTTCGTCTATTTGGAGGGGGAGATTCTGGTCCTCTACTTCACCTGCAGATGTTAGGAATCATAGGACCACTTTTTTTTTTTTCCCCTCAACATTTCCCTACATAGTGCCATTCATTCTGTCACCTCCCAATGTTATCTCTTTGATGAAACTTCCCAAGTGCCTATCCCAGCCCACTTCTCTCTACTGACCTCTAGACTTGTACATCCAGTTGCCTCCTTGAACAAAGTCTCTTTTATTCTAGTACATTCCCTTTCTTCATGAGACTGACTTGATGAATGGGCTAGGCACAATGTTTTACCTTGCAGCAAAAGTGTCGAAAATGTGCTAAAGTAAAAACCACACAACCTATTTTCTTGTCAAGTGAGAAAAAGTAATTGTACAAGAGAATGGCCACACTATCATCACTTTCATCCAGAAGCAAGATATTTATAAAGGGTTTTGAAAACTTCTGCTTAGGGCAGTAATAACTATATAGTTAAGGTGTGCCTTAATTTACAGAGTAGACACATTAGGACTAAAGATAAACTTGAGCTAAATTGTGTTAATTCATAATGCATTAATTCGTAAAGTTCTTTGCAGTGAAGATTCTTGGTTTATACTGGTTGTTTTATACCGAAAGACCTGTCAACTTAAATATGGCTGTGATGTATATTTTCTATTTATTGTTTCACCTAGCTAGTGACCTATGATAGGCCTTGGTGCCAAATATTCTGCCCAAATGAAAACAAGATGCAATACAGACTCACTTTAAATTAGCATCAAGAAACGTGGAAAGAATGAGACACTGATCAATGAGATCTGCCCATGTAAAGTTATGGATTAAATTACTGAAGAGGCCATGAGTAAAGCCACGTATGAATGAGGCTGTTCTATGAGGAAGAATAGTGTTTGTTAAAATGAGTACCTACTATGTGCTGAGTATTGTTCTGAGCACTTGTTTGCAGGTAAACAAGAGGTGCATGTTAACAGGTAAACCACGTTCAAAATTTTGTGGAAGAACATTTTAGGCAGCATAAACAACAAATGCAAAGGTCCTAAGGCAGAAACTAAAAAAGGAGAGAACAGTCACTCGTTTACAAGCAAACAAGAACATTTACTGGGAAACACACCTTAAAGAGGAAAGAATGGTATAGCCATAGTTTAGTGAGTGAGAGGTGATCAGAGACCAGGGCATAGGAGGATGAGCTCAATTTCTAAATCAGAACCAGTAAAGATTTTTAAGCAGAAGGTCATGTGATGTGATATATGACTACTTTGGCTGTTGTATGGACCATGGGTTGCAAGCCTAAGGCTAGGAGGATATCTCAGTGGGAAACAAAAGAAAGCGATACGTATTTTTTGCCTTAAATATGGCAAATAGGAAAGATTATGAGTAAGTCAAGTAGATGACAGGATCCATGTAGTACTGTTTTGCCTTTGTTTATATTTTTAGGACTGAGGTATCTTTCACTTATATGTAGGCTAAAATAAAGGAGAATTAGATAAGGAGAGTTAAAGAAGCAGAGATAGAAGAGTAAAGATACAGAAAAGTGTCTAATGATATAAGATCCTTGTTAAGGTGTCTACAATTAAATTTAAGAAGTGCTGGCTCTTGTCAGGCCCCATGTTCTGTTGGAGTTGTCTCAAGTTGGGCTAGAAATTGGGAAAAAAATTCACATCATAGATTAATGGTAGAGTTTTATTGAAAAAAGGAGAATCTGGCATGACTGGGATCAGCAAGACAAAGATGTAAAAGGGCCCCTTGACTCATTATCATTCTACAGCACAGCATGCCAGGAGCAGGGCGTCAGCTGGACATGCATGTTTTCATTTTGGTGAAAGAATACCTCACCTCTGTGTGTCTCCCCATTAACAGAGCAAGCATGAGAAGTGGCCTTGACAGTAAGGGAATACATTGGCTTTATGGCATTGGGAAATCTGGATTTTGTGTGCTTGCCAATTATTAGGAATTCTCTGGGGAAGCTAGATATTCTCCATCTAAGGAAATAGGAATCTGAAAGGTCTGAGAGATTCTCTGATTCACCCTGGCTAAGAGAAGAAGCCTTTGGTTCTGTGGAAAGGTGGACTTGGGTATGTACTGTAAGTTGGAAAAAGGAAAAACTCACCCAGGTCCTAGCAAGCTCATTGTCCATGCAACCCACAGGAAACATCTAAGGTCATTTTTAGATATTTCTGCTAATAACACAGTAGCTCTAAATGAAAAAAGAGGTACTACATCCAATACTAGAGAAAATAATTATATAACAATTAAGGTATTTGTGGTGGGAAGGTGACAGGAGAGGAGGAATGTAAATAACTGATGTTCTTAATTTTCCCAATGAAAACAGGCAACAAGGTTACTTGCTGAGAATGGGAGAGGTTGTGTGGGAATATAGTGGAAGTTTAAAATTACAATTAAAAAGAGAAGCTAAGAAAAAGTGAAAAGATTGATGAACAATGCCAAGGGCCCGCATGATGCATTTTTATTTAGGGGAGACATGGTTTATCAATGTTAATGGTATTGACGTGCATGTGTTTATATGTAGATGTGCATGTTTTCCTTTCACAACATTAACTTTGTTTCTAGAAATCAGGTGGGAGGCTATATAATTGATTTATATTTGGAATTTTTCTACTTGTATGTGGTAGAAGGATGGGATTCATGGTATTCATAAATGAGGAAGCTGGTGAGAGGTTAGTTTAGATGATAAACCATACACCATGGTGCCCACACATCATATGAAAAGGATAGAAGCCCTAAGGGGGCTGACAGGTCAAGAGGAAAGGATTCATTAGAAGGATAATATTCTCTCTGTTTAAGAAGTTCCATGGATCATAAGAGTAAGACAGAAGGATAGTTAGAGGCTTTTGTCAGACTATGGAATGCTGGTATTTACATTGTTTTAAATAGAGCCATTTAAGGTGATAAATAGAATATAACATTATTATTTTGTTGCCGAAGTAGACTGAGAATAGCACGGACATTAAGAAGGTCCAGGATTAACTGGTTTAAGGGTATTGGATAATTCATTTACATGAATCGTGAAGTCTTCTAAAATTATAATGGGAGTTCTGATGGAAAGAAAGAGTTTGAGGTCTCCCAAATTTTGTCAAGTTTAAGTAATTTATTGAAAATTCAAATGATTGTAGTGGCAAGGAAGTAGACTCATATAACATTATGGCATGAGCCTTCAGAGAAGATAAGACATTGTAAGAGATGACAGTTATCCAAGAGAATGCAGTCACCCCTCTTCCACCATATCCAAATGGTACAAATGTGAGGACAGGTGTCACCTCCTTAAAGAAAGAAAAATCTGCTCAGCTAATACATAAGATAATTTGAAGATATAGAGGACAATTCAGAAGAGTTTGAGGGAAGGAAGTCAGTATAGCAGGAGGAACAAGCAGCAAAGTGTATCAAAAGAATGAGAGCTCTGGGGAAAGACTGGTCTTTAGTTTTGTGGTGCGGAAGTACTAGGGTGGGGAGCAGAACTAACTGTACCTCGCTCAAATGTTTTGATATTGGTCTAAGTTATTTGGTTGCAGAACTGGCTGAGGGTCTCAGGCAATATCTGGCTGTGTTAAAATGTATAGTAGATAATATTTCAAAGTTGTGGCAATTGTCTGTTTTGCAGAAAGACCATTCCGATTTGGAACAGTGAATAGGCTCCTGGTGAAGCCAGGACTACTGTGAGGATTGTGGTGTAGCTGTTTGATCCTTCTTCTGGGTTGTGTGGAATGTGGAAAACAAGGGTGTAGTAGTGATGAAGGGAGGGTCTCCTGGAAAATTTGTTTTCATATTGACTTTTATTAAATTTTCAAAGGAAGCAATAGTTAATATATACACTTTTACAAATAATTAAAATATACATTAATATTCAGTCTTTACACTTCTGCTTATTTTTAAACAAAGATTTCTCTCTTTGTTTAACAGTAAGAACATTAAGGTTGGTGTCTAATATAGCTCTTGGAAATACAAAATCTCTTTCATTTATTAATGACTATAATTAAGGTACACGTTTGCTAAGACCAATAATTAGGTTCCATAATAAACATACTATAGTAATCGTTAGCTGTGACATAAAACATGACAAGATGAGGGTTTGCTTCCCTTTCTCTTTCCCTCCAGTTTATATTCTCTCTAATAAAACTCTTAAATCTTCTGTGTCTGTGCATGTGTGTGTTTTGCACCTAATATGGAAGATGGGTGTGCTGGCAGGATGGTGAGGAGAGCCAATGGTCTTATTTAATGAAATTGGGAGCTTCCCTCTCCTTTTGTTTTTCTTCTCTATTCCTTACCATGTTTCTTCTATACTCCTGTACATTTCACTGCCAACAGACAAGGCAATGAGATGAAAAATACAACAGAGACTAGCCAGAAAGAGAATAAGGAGCATTGTCCCAACCGTCTGCTGAGAAAGAAATGCGTTCTTCCCAGCTACAGCATTCAGTCAGGTTAGTGGTTGAGAACTGAAATGATTTTTGCTGGTATAATTTATATATTTTCTTTATGATCCTAACACAAAATCAGCACTATGGGTAAGATTGCTGAGACAGATAGCTTTAATATGGTAAGAAAAGGAAAGGCAAGCCATGAGGGGTCAATCCTGGAAACTGCACCAAGGTGGCTGGATGACACGGGTACACTCACCTGCAGGCGACCTGAGGGAATTCAGGCAAGCAGAGAACACAGAAAGAGATAATACACAATCACACTTTCAGGGGTAGGGAAGCTTCAACAAGAGCTAAAATGGGCCTGGCAACAGGAGTTAGAAGCACGGTAAAGAGGAGATGGAGAACAGAGATGGGGAGATTCAGGCTGCCAGGAAGATAGTTTTCAGTTGTTACAGGAACCTGATCAGTGAACTCTGGTCTTACAGAAAACTGTTAGGACAAAGCAGAATCACAGAATGAGAGGAACTTAGGTGCTTGAAATCATATCAAGGCAAAGTACCAGAGAAAAAGAGAAGGACCAGGATACTGGAATAAGTATGGAATAACTTAAGAAAAACTGGGACTCAGGAGTAGAGCAAAGTTTTAAGGCCCATATTATACTGAATTGCTTTTGCAAATGAAACCGGAGCTTGGCAGAGGAAGCTATTTGTCTCTGACCTGAGGCAGGTCTAAGTTAGCAGTTGGAGGCTAAGAGACTCAGCTTTAGGTTAATCGGCAAAGACAAGGACAGGAAATCTAATTGGTTATTACAACCAAAATATCTTTTTAAAAAGTGATTAGAATTGAGTTTGAAATAAAGGTGATTGGATGATTACCTGGTAGCAGATGTACCTTTATTTGTGGGAGGAGGGTGCAGGGCAGTGCATTAGTTCTTGAGAGAAGAGACTGCAACTTACAGTGTTTTGGCTCCAGAACATGCTAGGATTTTTTTTTCTCTCCTGGTATCTGGAACATTTGGTATCCAAATAATTTTAATTCTGTTTAACTTAATAGCTAACTTTGGGTTTATTCATTCATACAATAAATATTTAGCATTTTTTGTTTTATTACATGTAACTAGGCAAGCCCTATCATCTCTAGGAAACTGGGACGAGTACTTAAAACTAAACATGTTTTGTTTCTTTGCTTTGATGCATTGTTTCACATGTTATCTTTTTTTTTTTTTTGAGTTTCAGATAACCTGAAAGAAGGTTATGAGGTTTGTATGTGAAAAAATAAAGAATAGGATTTTTAAAAGATTAAGAAACAGCCTTCAATTCATAGTCTAAATTTGGGTAAGAAAAGAAATGAAGGTTATAAAATTGACTTCATTCCATGACTTAAAATTTCCTTTGAGAAGTTCTGCTTCACTTAAAAACTAAGAAGCCTTATAAGAATATCACTCTAACCCCTAATGAAGAGAACAAACAAGAACAATGACAAAATGATAACTTTTTGTGAACCCCTCAGAGAACTGAAGTCACAAAAAAATAGATTAACTGAATTCCAAAGGGGCCATAAACACTTTCAAAGAGAGGCAGGGCACACCTTTAGCAGAGCAATAGAGAAAGAGATGGAAACCATAAAAATGGGTAAGAAGCAAAGAATAAACATTTTAATGAAATCTCAAAGGTCAAATTAGGCTAGTGTAGCAGAATAGAATCCCTAGGAGTACTGGACACAAGGCGCAAAAGCACCTCCACACCAGTTCATTTCCACAGATTTCCACCATGTGCTCAAAAGAAAAGATTGAGGGCAGGCGGGAGACCACAGAGGACAGGCAAGATACTCCACATGCTTGTCACACCCACCTCTCATTGAAGCAAAAGCTATCTTCTGCTAGAGGAGGACAGGAAGCACTCCTGTGCCCTGGTCCAAGGGAAAGGTCTGCTGCTACTGGGGGACAGGTAGAAGCAAAAATTGTCTGCCAATGAAAGAGGAGCAAGAAACACGCCCAGTTCAGATTCCTGTGCTGATACAGAAGCAGAGGTGGTCTGCTGCTACTGGAGAAGGAACTCAAAGGGAAAAATTCCTTTGAGTTCAAATTCTCCAGTTTTGGAAATTTTATACAAATAAGACTCCCATGAGATAAAACAAACAAAAAACACAAACTCTTTCCCAACCATGGCAAGAAGCACCCACAACACACACACATCAAAAAATACAAAACAGAGTTTAGCTGACATGAAGAGGCAGGAAAGAAATTCTGAGAAGCCCATACTCTGAGGTTCAGATGCACAGGCCTGTCTAAGATTGTGGCTTTGAGAAGCAGCAGTCATAAGCCTGAGACACAGAGGGAAAAAGTGGGTAGGAGGAGAGGGAGGTAGGGAGAGAGAGATTGGTAGGGTGAGAGAGAGACTGAAAGAGAGATTAATTGATTGATTTTAAGAAATTTACTGACATTTTTATGGGAACAGTCCTACATTTGTAGATCAGGCTGATGGGGTAGAAATTCAGGGAAAAATTCATGTTACAGTCTTCAGTACAAAATCTGCGGGCTGGAAACACAGGCAGGGTTTCTAATTCTGCAGTGTTGAGGAAGAATTGCTGCTGCTTTGGGAAACCTCAGTCTTTGCTCTTAAGACATTCAGCTGGTTGGCTGAGGCCCACCTAATTATGGAGGGTGATCTGCTTTACTCAATGTCTACAAATTTAAATGTTAATTACATCTAAAAATATACCTTTATAACAACGTCTAGATCTGTATTTCACCAAACAATTGAGCACCATAGTCTAGACAAGTTAACATATAAAATTAACCATCATAATGGTCAGTATCAGAAAGGATACTTCAGAAAAATTATTAAGAATAATAGGCCAAGGGCAGTGGCTCATGCCTGTAATCCCAGCACTTTGGGAAGCTGAGGCGGGTGGATCGTGAGGTCAGGAGTTTGAGAACAGCCTGGCCAACATAGTGAAACCCTGTCTCTACTAAAAATACAAAAATTAGCTGGGCATAGTGGCACACGCCGGTAATCCCAGCTACTCAGGAGGCTGAGGCAGGAGAATCGCTTGAACCTAGTAGGCGGAGGTTGCAGTGAGCCAAGATTGCACCACTGGACTCCAGCCTGGTGACACAATGAGACTCTGTTTCAAAAAAATAATAATAATAATAAAGAGGGACATTATATGAAGATAAGGGGGTTAACTTTTCAAGAGAACATAATAGCCTTAAATATATATATATATATATATATATATATATATATATATATATATATCCATAGCTTCTAAACACATGAAGCAAAAACCAATAGAACTGAAAGGAGAAATCCATAAATATACAATTATAGTAGGAGACTTTAACAATTCTCACCCAATAATCAACAAAATATATCAACAGAAGATTCAAAAAATACAAAAAACCTGAATAGAACTATCAACCAACTTAATTAGCATTTATAGAACACTCCAACCAACAATAACAGAATAAATAATCAAGCTATTCTGGGCAATCAAGTTTCAATAAATTTAAAAAGATTGAAACAACTGAAACATGCATGAATATGTTTGCATCCTGAGAGCATTTTATTAAGTTAAAGAAGACAGAAACAAACGGCTACATACTATATGATTTCATTAATATGACATTCTAGAAAAGGAAAATCTACTGGGACAGAAAAGAGGTTGCCAGGAGCCAGATTTGCAGGGAAGGTAATTGACTGAAAAGAACACAAGGGAATTTGGGGAATGATGGAAATTTCCTGTACCATGATTCTAGGGTAGTTACAGGACTGTGTGAATTTGTCCAAACTTACTAAGCTATACATTTATAAAGTATGAATTTTGTTTAGGTAAATTACATCTCAATAAATGTGATTTCTTAAGAAAAATTCCTTTGAGTTCAAATTCTCCAATTGTGGAAATTTTATACAATTAGACTTCCATGAGATTTTTTAAAAAAACAAAACCGCAATAGTGGGTTATCAAATACCCAGGTGGTACTCAGGGCCAAAGGGTATCCCTTTGGGCCCCTTTGTATGAAAGCCTTGTCCTTCCTTTAACTACCATAATGGCACATTTTCACTAACTAGATCAATTTTTATCTCAAAATAACCACAAATGAAATGTGTTTTTAAAAATATTAGATATGTTCATTAATGTTTCATTTATTATACATATAACAATTATTTATAATTTGGTTCTCATTACCTAGAGCACATTTGTAACTTTTTTCAGTAGTAGAAATAAATTTACATGATATTATCTCATAATTGAGGGCTATACCTTATTTTCTTCAAAAATATACTTAGTTGGACTGCAGGCTAATTGGAACAAAGAATTAGGCAGCTCACATACTCATTAGAGTAAATATTCTATTGAAGATTAATATGCAGAAATGCACACAAAATATTCAAGCTAGATGGATTTTCATGAAGTAAACCTAGATCAAGAAACAGAACATTGTCATCTCCTGGAATCCTTATTTTGCCTCCTTGCAGTAGCTACCGACTCCCCATATCAAAGGTTCCTGCTGTTTTTGAACCTTTCATAAATGGAATCATCTAGTATACACTTTTTTGTATGTGATTTTTAAAATAGTATTTTGTGTGAGTTACATCCATATCATTACATGCCATTGTAGTTTGGTCACTGTCTTGGCTGTATAAGAATGCTTTTATATGAATGACTACAATCATTTTCCCATTCTGTTGATGACCGTGTTGATTTTGTTTTCAGTTTGCACTAGTTCACAGCTTATAGCTGTGAACATTCTTGTATATTTCTTTCGGTTGAAATGCATAGGCATTTCTGATGGGTGTGCTTCTAAGAATGTAATATCTAGATCATAGGACATGCACATATATTTAGCTTTACTCAAAATATAATTTGTTTCAAATAAAATTTATTTTTCTAAATATGACATTTGTAATACTTTAAAGTGCTAAATTTTCAGTATTAAAAGCTGATAAATCATTACAAACAATACCACTATCTATCTGCTTGACATCTTATGAGATACTTATGCCAATATCCAGAACGTATTTTATATCTTGGTGTGATAAAAAGATAGCCTTTACACATGTCTCTTATGCACATGATTCCTAAGGCATATTGTTTTCTAGGCCTCCAGTGACACATAACTTTGACAGTGCATGATAACAATGCTATGTACATGGATTAAAAATATGCATAATTTCATATTTTATTCCCCTTGGGAAATGTTATCACTGAACTTGCAGTGAATGTAGTTGTCAGTATTCCACCTGTGAGGCCCAATATTACTGTAATAAATACTCTAGAAATATGATAATTGACTTCTCTGAGTGCCAAGAAGAATCAGTAGTCAAACTAGGGCCTGCAAGAATGAGCTTCCCCTACAGTAATGTAATAAAATTTTTCAGGGTCTTAGATGGGGTATTTTCTTATAGAGCCTGATATTTTAAAAGGCAAACTTATAAAACAGATTAAGGAATTATTTTTGTTTATTTAATAGGTAAAATTACACAGTACACTATAAGAGTTATATAATATTCCAAAAATAATTTGTCAGTATGTATAATTATTTATTTCTTGATATTTAACTTACTACTTTGTACAAAGCATGCATATATATATATGTCTCACAGTCAGAATGGCTACTATTAAAAAGTTAAAAAACAGCAGATACTGGTGGGACTAACAGAGAAAAGGGAACACTATATACACTGTTAGTGGGAATGTAAATTAGTTTAGCCACCGTGGACAGAAGTTTGGAGATTTCTCAAATAATTTCAGACTACCATTTGATGCAGTAATCTCACTACTGGGTATATGCCCAAAGGAAAATAAATTGTTCTACCCAAAAGATATATACACTTTTATGTTTATTACAGCACTATTTACAATAGCAAAGACATAGAATCAACCTAGGTGCCCATCAACAGTGGATTGAATAAAGAAAATATGATACATATATACCATGGAATACTACACAGCCATGAAAAAGAATGAAATCATATCCTTTGCAACTGGAGGCCATTATTCTAAGTGAATTAACACAGGAACAGAAAACCAAATACCACATATTCTCACTTATAAGTGGGAGCTGAACACTGGGTACTCAGGGGCATAAAGACAGCAACAATAGACTGGGAACTACTAGAGATGGGAAAGAGGGAGGTGGGTAAGGGTTGAAAAACTATTGGGTACTATATAGGCTGACTACTTGGGTGGTGTGATCAATTGTACCCTAATCCTTAGCATCACACAGTATACCCATGTAATAAACTTGTACATGTCCTCCCTGACCCTAAAATAAAACTTGAAATTATTAAAAAGTAAAGGAACTAGAAGGCGTTAAATGCTGCCTGACTTTCTGAGCTTCTCTTGTTTCTTCCCCATCCCCAAGCATAAAGAAGGACTCTCTCTGCAATGTCCTTATCTAAGGAAACTTCTTTGCATGAGAAATACAGTCCTTTAAAGATCCCCTCCATAGGAATCTCATCAAATTAGCAGGAAAGTTTAATCACTGGAAAAGAGAAAACTAAAAGCTGTTACCTGGCGCAGTAGATCTTTCATCTGTTCTTTACTCCTGGATATTACCTGGTAGACTTTATCTCATAATATGACAACCGTTGTTCACAGTAAAGTTCCACCCCTCACCTTCCTGCCACCTCCCTGAAACCTCAGAGGAACTTTATCTCAGGTCATTGTTTTCTTGGCTCATTTATTTCTCCTAAAAATCATTTACTTCCCTTATAATGTTTCCTGAAGCCTCCCACTTTCCTGTCCCCTATGAAGAGTGTATATGAGCCTCAAACATCTGGCTCTGCCTTGGGTCTCATATTTGTAGGACTGCCAAGTCCATGTATATATAAATAAACTTTGTATGCCCTTTTTTTCCTACTCATCTATTGTCGGTGCATTCCAGTGAACCCTCGGAGATGGTGAAAAGGAAGCATTCCCTTTCCTACAAAGGCATGCATAAATAAACATACATTATATGGTTTGGTTCTGTGTTCCCACTCAAATCTCGTCTACATTTGCAATCCCCATGCTATGAGGGAGGAACCTAGTGGGAGGTGATTGTACCATGGGGGTGGTTTTCCTGCTGCCATTCTTGTGATAGTGAGTTCTCATGAGATCTGATGGTTTAAAAGTGGCAGTTTTCCCTGTGCTCTCTCTCTCCTGCCGCCTTGTGAAGAAGGTGCCTACTTCCCCTTTGCCTTCTGCCATGATTGTAAGTTTCCTGAAGCCTCTCCGGCCATGTGAAATTGTGAGTCAATTAAACCTCTTCTGTTTATAAATTACCCAGTCTCAGATAGTAACTTTATAGCAGTGTGAAACCTGACTAATTATTAAAAGTGTACTTTCATTCATCTGTACGTTTACTCTTTTAAGAAATACTGGTTATGACTTTTATTTCAGTGAAGTTTCTCTTGAAGGAGTGGAATATTTCTTTATAAAATAGAGCTCTAAAATGTGTAGAGATATTGAATAACATTGCTATTTTATTCCCATGGTTCCTTATTTAAGCAGGCCTTACAAAGTATAGTATCTGAACACCCAATTACAATCAGAGAGTTTTGCATTTCTTACTATTTTCTTCAAATGACTATCCAAGCTATTCTATTTCCTGGAAAATGCCAACATGAGAAATGTTTGGAAGTTTGAAAGACTTCTCTGATAAAATTCTAAGCTCTGAAGTGGCACTAATTACTAGCCAACATTTTATGTGTCTATTTGTTAACTTGTTTATTTGATTATTATCTGTCTTCCTTTTCAGAAGGTAAATGGGAACTATTTTATGTTCACTCTTATATTCTCAGTTAATATCACAGGTGTTCAATTAATATTTGTTGTGTGAGTAAAGGAATAAATGCACATTCTTTAAAAACTTTTTTTTTTTTTCCCAGAAGCGTCTACTTCTGTCACCTAGGCTAAAGTGCAATGGCACAATTATAGCTCACTGCAGCTTTGTTCTCCTGGGCTCAAGGGATCTTCTTGTCTCAGCCTCCCAAGTAGCTGGGACATAGGCGTGCACCACCACACTCAGCTAAATTTGTTTGGTTTTGTTGTTTTTTGTTTGTTGTTTGTTTTGTTTTTTTGGGGGGGGGGTTTGAGACAGAGTCTTGCTCTGTCACTCAGGCTGGAGTGCAATGGCGCAATCTCGGCTCACTGCACCCTCTGCCTCCTGGGTTCAAACAATTCTCCTGTTTCAGCCTTCCATGTAGCTGGGATTACAGGTAACTGCCACCACACCTGGCTAATTTTTCGTATTTTTTTTTTTTTTTTTTTTTTTTTAGTAGAGACGGGTTTTGCCATGTTGGCCAGGATGGTCTCAAACTCCTGACCTTAGGTGATCCACCTGCCTTGGCCTCCCAAAGTGCTGGGATTATAGGTGTGACCACTGTTGTTTTTGCTTTTATTTATTTTTGAGATAGGATCTCACTGTTTTGCCCAGGCTGAAGTGCAGTGGCTTGATTATAGCTCATTGCAGCTTCACCTTCCTGGGATCCAGGGACCTCCTACTTCTAGCCTCCCAAGCAGCTGAGATTCCTGGCGCATGGCACCACACCCAGCTAATTTTTGTATTTTTTGCAGAGATGGGGTTTTGCCATGTTGCCCATAAATAGATATCAATGCCCATAAATAGATGTAAATTTATGTTTGTATTTCTTTATTGATTTTTGGTAACCTTTTTTTGTGTGTGGGAAACTTTTTTTATTTTGTCATAGCTTACAGATTCTTCAGTAAACTTGTATTCTTTGGTGATGGGCTCCAAGTATTCAAATTAGGACTGGGGTGATTTTTGGCAGACTGCATAGGAATGGATGCTTAAAAAGTGCTTTTTCAGTTTTTATAAGCACAAAATAGGTAGAACCTTGGTTTGCTGAGAATGAAGTGTAAAAAACTTTCTGAGAACATCATATTATTTAAATTATTTTATGTCTGTATTTGCTTTTGTCTACTTAATCTATTAGTGACTGCAATAAAGACTTCTACATAAATTTTAAATTTGCTATATATATTTTATTCTATCCTATCAGAGATATATAGGTTTATGATTTAATATCATAATTATGGATTGTATCTTTCATTAATAGTAAATGACATTTGTGACCACTTTTATCTTTTTAATGTAATTACTAATTGTATAAAATTAGTACTATCAGCCTAACTTTATTTTGTTTACTTATATGTGTAATGCTTTTATTTATTTTCACATGTAAATAATTATTAAATGTGTACTAAGTTTGCTCATTGGGCAAAGATCTGGGCATAAAAATGCTCCAAAAATATAAACAACTATAAGAAATTCCTTTCTGAAATTCTCATAAATATTTACTTATCTTTTTTTTCCTCCTTAACATTCCTGTATTGCAGTTTTTTAATAATTAAAATACAGACAAATTTTGTTCTGCCGGCTATTTTCTTTTCCTCAGTCTGTGAATTCTTGTCTTTTATAGGTTGATTAAATCCTGTAGGTTCATTCTTCTGTCATATTGTTTTCTATTTTTATGAATTTGTGAAAAGTATTAAATTTATTTTCTAACTTGTGCTTTATAAAGTGTTTTCTTGCCTTTTATTCTTCTCCAGTAAATTGACAACCTTATAGTCTCTAATTCTTCTGGCAGTTTACGTTTACAAAATATTCTTTAACCTATATTATTTCATCTAAAGTTGAAAGCAAAATGATGCAATTTTAAAATTTTATTTTTTCATAATAAACAGGGATTAGGTTGTTATTAAGAAGTTTTTTTTTAAATTTTTAATTGTGGGTACAGTAGGTATACACATTTATAGGGTACATGGGATATTTTGATACATTAATGCGTAAGTAATAATCGCATCAAAGTAAATGGGGTATCCATTCCTTCAAGCCTTTATCTTTTGTGTTACAATCAATTTATGTATACTATTTTAGTTACTTTAAAAAGTACAATTAAATTCTAATTGACTGTAGTCACCATGTTGTGTTATCAAATATGAAATCCTATTCTTTATAACCAATTTTTGTAACCATTAACCATTAACCTCTTCCCCCACAACCACAGTACCCTTCCTAGCATCTGGTAACCATTTTTCTACTATCTGTCTACATGAGTTCAATTATTTTAACTTTTAGCTCTCACAAATAAGTGAGAATGTAAGAAGTTTGTCTATACCTGGCTTATTTCACTTAACATAATGACATCGGGGTCCATCCATGTTGTTGCAAGTGACAGAATCTCATTTTTTGTGGTTAAATAGTACTCCATTGTTTATATGTACCACATTATCTTTATCCATTCGTCTATTGGTAGGCACTTAGGTTGCTTCCAAATCTTGGCTATTGTGAACAGTGCTGCACAAACATGGGAGTGCAGATATTCTTTCCATGTACTGCTTTCCTTTGTTTTGGCTATATCCCTAGTAGTGGGATTGCTGGATCATATGGTAGTTCTATCTTTAGTTTTTTAAGGAACCTCCAAACTGTTCTCCATAGTGGTTGTACTACTTTACATTCCCACCAACAGTGTATGAGGGGTCCCTCTTCTTCATATCCTTGCCACCATTTGTTATCGTCTTTTGGATATAAGTCATTTTCACTGGGGTGAAATTATATCTCATTGTAGTTTTGACGTGCATTTCGTTGATCTTTTTATATGCCAGTTTGCCATTTGTATGTCTTCTTTTGAGAAATGTCTATTCAAATATTTTGCCCATTTTTTTGAGGGGATTATTACATTTTTCCTATAGAGTTGTTTGAGCTCCTTCTGTATTCTGGTTATTTATCGTTTGTCAGATAGAGAGTTTGCAAATATTTTCTCCTATTCTGTTGGTTGTCTCTTCACTGTGTTGATTGTTTCCTTTACTGTGTTGAAACTTTTAATTTGATGTGAGCTGATTTGTTTACTTTTGCTTTGATTGCCAGTGCTTGTGGAATATTACTTTAGACATCTCTTTTTTCCTTTATTTTTTCTAAAAAAATGAGATACATGTACAGAACATGCAGGTTTGTTACATAAGTATACATGTTCCATGGTGGTTTGCTGAACCTATTGACCCGTCCTCTAAGTTCCCTCTCCTCAAACCCCGGCCCCCAACAGGCCCTGGTGTGTGTTGTTCCCCTCTATGCCCATGTGTTCTCAAGGTTCAACTCCCACTTATGAGTGAGAATATGCAGTGTTTCGTTTTCTGTTCCTGTGTTAGTTTGCTGAGATGATGGCTTCCAGCTTCATCCATGTCCCTGCAAAGGACATGATCTGGTTCCTTTTTATGGCTGCATAGTATTCCATGGTGTATATGTACCACATTTCTTTATCCAGTCTATCATTGATGGGAATTTGGGTTGGTTCCATGTCTTTGCTATTGTAAATAGTGCTGCAATAAACATAAGTGTGCATGTGTCTTATAGTAGAATGATTTATATTCCTTTGGGTATATACTCAGCAATGGGTTGCTGGGTCAAATGGTATTTCTGGTTCTAGATCCTTGAGGAATTGCCATACTGTCTTCCACAATGGTTGAACTAGTTTACATTCCCACCAAAAGTGTAAAAGTGTTCCTATTTCTCCACAGCCTTGCC
The DNA here is from genome assembly GCF_028885655.2 of Pongo abelii. Classification (NCBI taxonomy): domain Eukaryota; kingdom Metazoa; phylum Chordata; class Mammalia; order Primates; family Hominidae; genus Pongo; species Pongo abelii. Next base: position 117,202,502 of record NC_071996.2, read on the forward strand.
AACATCTATTGTTTCCAGACTTGTTAATAATCACCATTCTGACTGGCATGAGATGGTATCTCAGGGTGGTTTTGATTTGCATTTCTCTGATGATTAGTGATGTTGAGTTTTTTGTTTTGTTTTGATTTGCTTTGTTTTGTTGTTTTTTGAGACGGAGTTTTGCTCTTGTTGCCCAGGCTGGAATGCAGTGGCGTGATCTCGGCTCACCACAATCTGTGCCTCCCAGGTTCAAGCGATTCTCCTGCCTCAGCCTCCTGAGTAGCTGGGATTCCAGGCATGTGCCACCATGCCCAGCTAATTTTGTATTTTTAGTAGAGATGGGGTTTCTCCATGTTTGTCAGGCTGGTCTCAAACTCCAGACCTCAGGTAATCTGCCCACCTCGGCCTCCCAAAGTTCTGGGATTACAGGTGTGAGCCACCGCACCCGGCCTGTTGAGCTTTTTTTCATATGTTTCTTGGCCATGTAAATGTCTTCTTTTGAAAAATGTCTGTTTATATCCTTTGCCTACTTTTTGATGGGGTTGTTTGGTTTTATTTTGTGTAAACATGTTTAAGTTCCTTGTAAATTCTGGATATTAGGCCTTTGTCAGATAGGTAGATTGCAAAAATTTTCTCCCATTTTGTAGGCTGCTTGTTCACTCTAATGATAGCTTCTTTTGCTGTGCAGAAGCTCTTTTGTTTATTTAGATGCAATTTGTCAATTTTGGCTTTTGTTGCAATAGCTCTTGGCATTTTTTCATGAAGTCTTTGCCCATGCCTATGTCCTGAATGGTATTGCCTAGGTTTTCTACTAGGGTTTTTATAGTTTTGGGTTTTACATATAAGTCTTTAATCGATCTTGAGTTAATTTTTGTATAATGTGTAAGGAAGGGGTCCAGTCTCAGTTTTCCACATCTGGCTAGCCAGTTTTCCCAGCACCATTTACTGTATAGGAGATCCTTTCCCCATTGTTTGTTTTTGTCAGGTTTGTTGAAGATCAGATCATTATAGATGTGTGGTGTTATTTCTGAGGTCTCTGTTCAGCTATACTACAGGGCTACGGTAAACAAAAAAGCATGGTACTGGTACCAAAATGGACGTACGTTAGACATCTTTGCCCAATGCAATGACCTGGAGAGCTTCCCCAATGTTTTCTTTTAGCAGTTTCATAGTTTGAGGTCTTAGGTTTAAGTCTTTAACCCATTTATATTGATTTTTATTTATGGCAAGAGGTAGCGGCCTAGTTTCATTGTTCGACATATGGATATTCAGTTTTCCTAGCACTATTTATGGAGGAGATTTTCCTTTCCCCTTTGTGAGTTCTTAGCACTTGTTTTCAAAAATGAATTCACTGTAGATATATGTATTTGTTTCTGAATTCTCTATTCTGTTCCATTGGCCTGTGTATCTTTTTATGCCAGTACCATGCTGTTTTGGTTACTTTAGGTCTGTAGCATAATTTGAAGTCAGGTAATGTGATTCCTCTAATTTTGTTCTTTTAGTTCAGGATAGTCTTGGCTATTCTGGGTCTTTTGTGGCTGCACATAAATTTTAGAATTGTTTTATCTTTCTGGGAAAGTCATTGGTATTTTGATAGGGATTGTATAAAATCCATAGATTTCTTTGGGTAATATGGACACTTTAACAATATTCTTCCAATCTATGAATATGGAATGTTTTTTCATTTTTTGTCTCCTCTTCAATTTCTTTAATCAGTTTTCTAGTTTTCATTGTATATGTTTCACTTCTCTGGTTAATTCTTAGATATTTAATTTTATTTGTAGCTATTGTAAATGAGATTACTTTCTTGATTTTTGTTTTCAAATTCTATACTGTTGGCATGTAGAAAAGTAGAAATGCTACAAATTTTTGCCTGTTGATTTTGTTTCCTGCAACTCTACTGAAGGTATCAGTTCTAATGGTGTTTTGGTGGAGTCTTGGATTTTTCCAAATATAAGATTATATTATCTGCAAACAAGTATAATTTGAATTATTTCTTTCCAATTTTGAAGCACTTTATTTCTTTATCTTGTCTGATTGCTTTAGCTGGGACTTCCAGCACTATGTTGAATAACAGTGGTGGCAGTGGGCATCTGTGTCATATTCTAGATCTTTGAGAAAAAGCTTTCAGTTGTTCCTCATTTAGTATACTACTAGCTGTGAGTCTGTTGTATATGGCTTTAATATGTTGAGGTATGTTCCTTCTGTACCCAGTTTTTTGAAGATTTTTGTCATGAAGAGATGTTGAATTTTATCAAATACTTTTTCAGCATCAATTGAAGTGATCATATGGTTTTTGTCCTTCATTCTGTTGGTACAATACATTGCATTGATTGATTTGCATATGTTAAACCATCCTTGCATCCTTGGGATAAATCCCACTTGGCCATGATGAGTCATCTTTGTAATGTATTGTTGAATTTGGTTTGCTAGTATTTTATTGAGGATTTTTGCATCAGTGTTCATCAGGAATATTAGCCTGTAGTTTTCTTTTTTTTTAATGTGTCTTTGTTTCGTTTAGGTATCATGGTAATAGTGGACTCATATAATGGGTTCGGAAATATTCCCTCCTCCTCTATTTTTTGGGATAGTTTTAGTGGGATTGGTATTAGGTCTTCTTTAAATGTTTGGTAACATTCAGCAGTGAAGCCATCACTTCCTGGCTTTTCTTTGCTGGGAGAGTTTTTATTATGGCTTTGACCTCATTACTTATTATTGGTCTGTTCAGGTTTTGGATTTCTTTATGGGTTAATCTTGGTAGGTTGTATGTATCTAGGAACTTATCCATTTCTTCTAAGTTTTTGAATTTATTGGCATGTAGTTGCTGATAGTATCCTGTAATGATCCTTTTAATTTCTGTGGTATTAGTTGAAATAACTCTTTTTTCATCCCTGATTTTATTTATTTGGGTCTTCTCTCTTTTTTCACAGTCTGGTTTCAAGTTTGTTAACTTTGTTTATCTTTCAAAAACCAACTTTTTGTTTCATTAATCTTTTGTATTTTTTTCCTTTCAATTTCATTTATTTCTTCTATGATCTTTACTATTTATTTTATTATTCTAACTTTGGATTTGGTTTGCTCTTTTGTAGTTCTTTAAGATACATCATGAGGTTGTTTATGTGTAGTTTTTCTTTTTTGATGTAGGCACTTATAGCTATAAACTTTCCTCTTAGTACTGTTTTCAGTATATTCCATACATTTTGTTAAGTTTAGTTTCAATTATCCTTTGTTTCAAGAAATTTTCAATTTCCTTCTTAATCACTTCCTTGACCCACTGATCATTCAGGAGCATATTGTTTAATTTCCATGTGTTTGTATAGTTTCCAATATTCCTCTTGTTATTGGATTGTAGTTTTATTCCATTGTATTCAGATAAGATGCTTAATATTATTTCAACTTTTTGAATGTCTTAAAACTTGTTTTGTGACCTAATATATGGTCTGTCTTTGAGAATGATCCATATGCTGATGAAAGAATGTGTATTCTGCAGCTGTTGCATGAAAAGTTCTGTTAATATCTGTTAGGTCCATTTGTTCTATAGTATGGATTATCAAATGTTTCTTTGTTGATTTTCTGTCTGGGAGATCTCTCTAGTGCTCAAAGTGAGGCATTGAAGTCTCTAGCTATTTTTATATTGGAGTCTATCTTTTTATCTCTAATAAGATTTACTTTATATATCTGGGTGCTTTGGTGTTGGGTGCATATATATATCATCATACTGAATTGATCCCTTTATCATTATATGATGACTTTCTTTGTCTCTTCTTATGGTTTTTTATGAAATCTATTAGTCTGATATAAGGATAACTACTCCTGCTCTTTTTTGGTTTCTGTTGGCATGGAATAACTTTTTCCATCCCTTTATTTTCTTCTTATGTGTACCTTTATAGGTAAAGTGTGTTTCTTGTAGGCAACAGATTACTGGGTCTTGTTTTCTCATCAATTTAGCCACTGTATGTCTTTTAATTGGAGAGTTTAGTCCATTTATATTCAATGTTATTAATGACCTACTCTGGTCATTTTGTTGTTTGTTGTCTAGTTGTTTCGTGTTTTTCTCTTCTTTCCTTCCTCTCTTCCTTTTATTGAAGGTGATTTTCTGTGGTGATTTGTTTTAATTTCTTGCATCTTATTTTTTGGGTACTCATTGTATGTTTTTAGATTTGAAGTTACCATGAGGCTTGAAAATATCTTATAATCTATTATTTTAAACTAATGACAACTTAACACTCTTTGCATAAATAAACTAACAAACAAAAAGAAAACTTGTATAAGCTCTACATATACTATGTCTTGAGAAGTTATTGTAGTTATTATTTTTGATTAGTTCATTTTTCTGTTTTTCTACTTAACATACGAGTAGTCTACACACCACAATTACAATGTGATAATATTCTGTGTTTTCCTGATTCCTTACTATTACCAGTGTCCTTTGTATCTTCAGATGATTTCTTATTGCTCATTAACACATTTCTTTCTGATTGAATGACTCCTTAACATTTCTTGTAGGACAGGTCTGGTGTTGAAATTCCGGAGCTTTTCTTTGTCTGGGAAAGTCTTTGTTTTTCCTTCATGTTTGGAAGGGCCTGGCTATACTATTCTAGGATAATTTTGTTTTTCTTCAGCACTTTAAATATGTCATGCCATTCTCTTGGTCAGTGAGGTTTCCACTGAAAAGTCTGCTGTCAGAGGTATTGGAGCTCCATTGCATATTATTTGTTTCTTTTCTCTTGCTGCTTTTAGGATCTTCTCTTTATCCTTGATCTTTGGAAGTTTGATTATTAAATGCCTTGAGGTGGGTTAAATCTTCTTTGGGTTAAATCTCCTTGGTGTTGTATAACTTTCTTGTTCTTGAATATTGGTATTTCTCTCTAGATTTGAGAAGTTCATTGTTACTACCCTTTTGAATAAATTTTCTACCCCTGTCTCTCTCTTTCTCTCTACTACCTCTTTTTTAAAGCCAGTGACTTAGATTTGCCCTTTTGAGGCTATTTTCTAGGTCTTGTAGGTGTGCTTATTCTTTTTTATTCTTTCTTCTGTTGTCTCCTCTGACTGATGTTTTCAAATAGCCTGTCTTTAGGCTCACTAATGCTTTCTTCTGTTTTATCCATTCTGCTATTAAGAGACTCTGATGCATTCTTTCGTATGTCAGTTGCATTTTTCAACTCCAGAATTTCTTCTTGATTTTTCTTTATTATTTCAATTTCTTTGTTAAATGTATTTGATAGGATTCTGAATTACTTTCTGTGTTATTTTAAATTTCTTAAGTTTCATCACAACTATTTTGAATTCTCTTTCTGAAAGACTGCATATCTCTGTCTCTCTGGGATTGTTCCATGGTGCTGTATTTAGTTCCTTTGGTGAGGTTATGTTTTTCTGGATTGTCCTGATGCTTGTGGATATACTTCAGTGTCTGGGCATTGAAGAGTTAGGTATTTATTATCGTTTTCACAGTCTGGGTTTGTTTGTACCTGTCCTTATTCAGAAGGCTTTTCAGGTATTTGAAGAGGCTTCGGTGTTTTGATCCAAATTTTTGGTCACTGGAGCCATATCTGCATTATGGAGTACCCCAAGCCCCGTAAAGCTGTGGTTCTTGAAGACTTGTAAGGGTATCACCTTGGTGGTCTTGGATAAGATTCAAAAGAATGATCTGGATTGCCAGGTAGAGACTCTTGTTCCCTTTGCTTACTTTCTCCTGAATAGAGTCCCTCTCTCTGTGCTGAGCTGCCTACAGCTGGAGGATGGGTGACACAATCACCCCTGTGGCTACCACCCCTGAGACTGCACTGGCTTAAACCTAAAGCCAGCATAGTACTGGTTCTCACCTAAGGCCCACTGTAACCACTACCTGGCTAATGCCTACATTCAGCAAGGCCCTGGGCTCTAACAATCAGCAGATGGCAAAGCCAGCCAAATTTGCATCCTTCCCTTAAGGGAAACAAGTTCTCCTGGGCTCTAACTGGGTCCAGAGATGCTGTCTGGGAGCCAGGGCCTAGAGTCAGAAACCTTAGAAATTTCCCTGAAACCATAAGACAAAGTTCTTCCCACTTTTTTCTTTCGTGTCCCCAGAAAGATGAGCTGGTGTCATCCACCACCACCTCAGGCCCACAGGGAGTACTGCCAGGGCTTTGCCAATGTGCACGTAAGGCTCAAGTGTCTCATCAGTAAGCCTGTGGTGAATGCTGCTAGGCCTAGGACTCGCTCTTCAGGGATGTGGGCTCCCTGTTGCCCCTGGTAGGCCCAGAAACGCCATCTAAGAGTCAAGTCCTGAAATTAAGGACCCTGAGAGCCCACTTGGTGCCCTTCCCCACTGTGGCCAAGCAAGTACCTGAGGTATAAGTCAAAGTCCCCTTTGCTCTTCCCTCTGCTTTTCTCAAACAGAAAGAATCTCTCCTTCTAGCCACCACAGCTGTGAATGTGCTGGATCACACCTGAAGGCAGCGCATCTCAGAATCTCACCCAAGTCCCACAGTATATACTACTTAATTACTGCTGCTGAATATTTAGGGCCCAGGGGCTATTTCATCAGTAGGTAATGAATCCTTCAAGGACCAGGTTCTTCCCTTCAAGGCAGCAGGTTCCCTTCTGGCCCAAGATGTATCTAGAAATGTCATGCAGGAATGAGGGCCTAGAATAAGGGCCTCATGACTTTACCCAGTGCATTATCCTACTGCAGCTGAGATGGTATCCAAGTTGCAAAACAATGTCCTCTTTACTCTTCCTTCTCCTCTCATGAAGGGAAAGGAAGGGGTCTCTTTTGGAGCTGTGAGCTGCACTGTCTGGGGTTGTAGGAGGGGTGGCAAAGCACTCTCTTAGCCACCATGGCTTGTGTCTTTACTAAGTCACACGCCCCCAAGTCCACTGGCTCTATTGCCAGCACAGCACTAGAACTTTCCTAGGAGTTTCAGTCTTTGTGGCCTAGACTGCCTTTCAAGTTTATTTAGAACCCCAGAGCCGTTTAGCCCTCTGTAGCAAGGCTTGCCGAAACTGAAGTTCCAACCACTGGGATGGCAATTTCTCTGTGTCTAGGGCTGGTCTAAATGCTCCCTCCATGGACATCAGCTGAGTTCTTCCTGGCGTTGGCAGCACTGAGTTCCAATGCAAAATCCAACCACCACTGTGTGGTCCCTCCCTCAAGCACACAGATTCTCTATCTGGGTCACTCATTCACTACCGTGGGATGGGTGAGGGGTAGTGTTGGCAATTCAAGACTGTCTACCCTCTTCAGTGTTCTTTAGTTCCTCTTTCAGTGATATGAAATTAAAAACACATGCTGTAATTTCCCACCTGATTTTTGGTTCTTATAAAGGTGTTTTTGTTGTGTAGTTAGTTGTTAAATTTGGTGTTCCTGCAGGGAGGATAATTGGTAGAGATTTCTATTCGGCCATCTTGCTCTGCCTTTCTCCAGTAAGTTGTTCTTTTATTAGTAAATTATTATTTTCATGTAAAATTTGTAATTCATTTTGAAAAATTATGAGTTAATTTTTGTCTTCTATTTTGGATCCACATTTAAACCAACTGCTTGACATTATCCTGTATTGGATTTTGCTCAGTACTCACTGAATCTCATTTACTTCTTTCGAAGGCCTACTTTCAGTCCTTTTCCATCACAAATTTCCCAAATCTGGATTCTTTTATGATTCCTATTTTGTTGACTGACAAACATTTTTATGCATTTGTCTTTCGAGACATTTTTATTATAAGTGCTGTGTTTTCTGAGGTTTTGAATAGCTTATGACCTATACGTATCAATGATACATGGTAGAATAAGGGTCTGATTTATAACTCTTTCTCAAAATTCCTTTGTTGTTGCTTTATTTTATTTTAATTTATTGTTGAAAAGTGAAACATGACTTTTTTTTTTTTTTTTTTTTTGACACAGAGTCTTGCTGTGTCCCCCAGGTTAGAGTGCAGTGGCGCAATCTCAGCTCACTGCAACCTTCGCCTCCTGAGTTCAAGTGATTCTCCTGCCTCAGCCTCCCGAGTAGCTGGAATTACAAGCACCCACCACTGCATCCAGCTGATTTTTGTATTTTTAGTAGAGACGGGGTTTCACCATCTTGGCCAGGCTGGTCTCAAACTCCTGACCTCGTGATCCACCCACCTCGGCCTCCCAAAGTGCTGGGATTACAGGCATGAGCCACCACACCCAGCTGAACCATGACTTTTTATCTTTGATTGCAGCTGATATTTCTCCCTGCCAAAATGCTTTTCAATTCATAATTCAGGTGTTTTTTTTTTAACCTCATATTTTCAGAGGATTCCTTTCTTACATTTGTGTCAAATTAGATGAAGTCCTGTTAACTAACATTCAAAGTTCTTCATGGTTGTTGTTGTTGTGTTGGTAGTTTTTGTTTTATTTTACATTCATTTGTTTGCTTGTTTGTATTCAGCTCAGGAAAATTTTCTTCATTTGTGTCATTGATTTTCATTTGTCTTCAATTCTGCATGTTCGTTTTTACAAAAGTTATAACACTAAAGCCTGGAAATGCCCTTCCCTTATCTCCTTGAACTGTCTCTTCATCCTAGGAGAGCTTATGTATGCCACATCACCTGTTTGGTATTGCTAATCATAAATGACATTTAGCATTTTAAAACTTTACAATATTAATTAATTTAATCCTCTTAATCATATGTTGAATATGTGATTATTATTCCCCCATTTTATAAACAGAGACATAAACAGGTTTTATAATTTGCTTACTATAATGTGACTAGTAAGAGAAAAAGCAGTCTTGCTCCAAACCCCATGCTGTTGAACACCGGGCTATATTGCCTCTGAAATGGAAATTTTTGCTTTTAATTCTTTTTTTTTTTTTTTTTTCTTGAGCACTCACTCTGTCACCCAGGATGGAGTGCAGTGGCACAATCTTGGCTCACTGCAACCTCCTTCCCCCGGGTTCAAGTGGTTCTCCTGCCTCAGCCTCCTGAGTAGCTGGGATTACAGGTACTTGCCACAGCGCCCGGCTAATTTTTGTATTTTTAGTAGAGATGGGGTTTAATCATCTTGGCCAGGCTGGTCTTGAACTCCTGACCTCGTGATCCACCTGCCTTGTCCTCCCAAAGTGCTAGGATTACAGGCATGAGCCACCATGCCTGGCACTTTTAATTCTTGTTGGGGCTCAGAACACGATACCCTGAAGTATGGCACCTTGGCATGCTGAATACTTTGAACTGAAGGACATCAGAAGGCTTCGGAATCAATGTCTTTCTGACTTTCTCCCATATTCCTGTCTCTCATCCCTCTTTCTCCCCTGAAGCAAGTGACAAAAACTGAATTCCTCCTTCTCACTATGGGTCATAGAAAGTACAGTCCCTCTCCCTCAAAGGAAGACATAAAACCTAGAAAGGTCACTCTCTTCCTTCTCCCTTCTTCCTTGAAGACCTTTATTCCAGAGGAGTCCAGCCCTATACCTAGGAGAAAGGTATGCTACACAGAGAGGCCAAGAGGAATTGGAACAGACACTCCTCGCTAGGTTTTCCCCTCAGTCTATTACCAATAGATCAAACTATTTTGTCCAATCACATTTTTACACAAATGTCCATTCTTCATCAACCTAAGCTTAAAGATAGACAGTTTTCTTTGGGCCTTTGGATCTTCATTTCTGAAGGCCCTCATGTGTGTAAATCTTGGATTAAATAAATTTGCTATGCTTTTCTCTTGTTCACCTGACTTTTAAGTCATCATGACCAAGTGATAGGCGAGGAAAGGTATCAAACCATTCCACCTCTATACTATCTCTACACTATCTACAATGCAAATTTTAATTCTGCTATGAAATTAGTATATATGTTTCATATAATACTTTTTGATTTAAATTTCCTTTGAATTTCAGTCTTCAATTACTGTGCTGCCTTCTCTTTTTCATATTGCTGTAGTCTTCCTTCTTTTTAATTATTCTTTCTGGAAACCACACTTTTAATATATTTTTGTATCCTAAGCATTATTCTAATTTCTATAATAAATTCTCCTGGCTCTGTCCTCCAGATATTATCCTTACTCACTTCAAATACTGTTTTCTTTGTCTTGTAGTATTTCTCAGAGGTCTTAGGCTGTTAATGCTCTTGTTGCAGCAGGTGTTTTCTCTCTACTCATTTTCTAATTAGAGATCCACCAGACTGTTTCCTAACATATAAAGTGTATGAATTGTATTAACCCTGGTATAACCGTATTTTATACCTACAAATGGAAAGCAGAGGCATGAGGCATGTGTGTGCATGTGTGTGTATATGTGTGTGTATATGTATATATATGTATATATATATGTGTATATATATGTGTATATATGTGTATATATATGTATATATATGTGTATATATATGTGTATATATACACATAACTCCTTGACCTAACTTGTTCAGATGTCATTTTATGTGCTCCTGTTGCACTGAGATAGGATCTTCTACCCACGTAGCTATTTCTCAGAAATGTAAACCAAGAGACCACGTAAAACAAACTATTTTCTTTTTTTTCCAACTTTAATGCTCTTACTTCTATATACATCTCCTATGATAAGCGTATCACAGCCATTTCCTCTTTCTCTTCATAGTAATTCAGACCCATTAGTTATATAGGGCAGAAAAGGCGATACCATATCCTCTCCCATCACAGGGTCATGGCAGACACTCATAACAAAAGACAGATGATATGGTTTGGCTGTGTCCGCACCCAAATCTCAACTTGAATTTTATCTCCCAGAATTCCCACGTGTTTTGGAAGGGGCCCAGGGGGAGGAAATCGAATCGTGGGGGCTGGTCCTTCCTGTGCTATTCTTGTGATAGTGAATAAGTCTCATGAGATCTGATGGGTTTATCACGGGTTTCTGCTTTTGCTTCTTCCTTGTTTTCTCTTGCCACTGCCATGTAAGAAGTGCCTTTCACCTTCCACCATGATTCTGAGGCCTCCCCAGCCATGTGCAACTGTAAGTCCAATTAAACCTCTTTTTCTTCTCAGTCTCAGGTATGTCCTTATCAGCAGAGTTAAAACAGACTAATACAACAGGTTAGCAGGAGAAAAGCATAAAAATTTTATTTAGCAAAGCTCTACATGACATGGGAGCCTTCAGAAATGAAAATATGTAGACCTGGGGAAAATGGTGTGTTTTTATGCTAAGTCTGATGAAAAAAGTAGATAGTTGTGAAGAAGTGGATTAGACAAAGAGGGTATGATCTAATAGTATTAAACTAAGTGGAGTTTAGCAAGCTCAGATTCTTCTTATCCTGTGTAGCATTTCTTCCTCCCTGGTATGGGCCAAGACCCATCTGGAATGAGGATTGTATGACTCACTTTCAGGACAGATGAGTAAGAGAGTGACCTTTCTACGTTTTATGGCTTGCTTTGTGGGAGGGGAGTTCTAGTTTCTGTGATTCCCCTCAGGAGAGAGGAATTCTGGGGTGTATGACATACCTTTTGGGAGAAAATGAAGTGGAAAGAGGTCAGAGAAACCTTGCTTCTTAGGCCCTCTCAATATCATGTACCATACTTTGGGGTATCATTTTGTGAGTCCTGACAGTTACACAATCTGAAGTAATGCAGAAAAAAATTGTTATTTAAATAACAAAGGCATCATATTCTGTTTGCCTTCAGAAATAGTACACTTTCAGAGGAAGAAGGACTGATAGCTTTTGTCATCTGTTTCTATTCTTGTGGGGTTGGGTAGATTAAAATATCTTCCCAGATTCTTTCGGTCCTAGGTTCTTTTATTGGATAACATTTTAGGTTGCAAAATATATTTGAACTCTATCCCAGTTTCCTGATCTCTGGTTATAGGTTACTGTTAGATTTACAATAGAATATTTGGGGGAGTTTCTTTTTCTTTACTTTGATAGACATTTTAGTGGGAAATTTAGGAAATCCAAGTCCAAAGAAATTTTATCAACACACAGACACAAAGCTTAGAGATTTTACATAACTTGCTGCAAGTCCTAATGCTGAACCAGGATTGGAATTTAGAAATGTCTGATTCTAGTGCCAGGCTGTCTCCTCTCTTGTATTCATGTTTGTTATGCCATTTATAGCCTAAAAATCATTTTCCTTTTGGAAAAACAAAGTTGCATGTAAGTTACAGAGAATTATCTTTGTTTTATAATCTAATATAATAAATGTTAAATCACAATCCCACACTGCGAGCTTGTCTCATAATTATTCTTTTTGAGTGGAATAGAGCTTCAAGAATTTCACAAACTACTCAACCATTGCTTTTGAATCTAATAACACTTATTGTGAACTTTATGCCCTGGTCACGTTTCTCTAGAATCCATGCTAACACATTATGCTCTCCCTGGTTGGATGTCCTGCGTTTAATCTCCCTCCTTCCAAGGTTTCATTGTGTACTATAATCTTTTTTCCTATTTGTTAAGTGATCACATAATGAAAATAATCCCAATGGGAGATTTATGCTCTAAAATTTTAACCTCCATAATTATATAATAATATGTACTGATTTGGCATGTTAATATTGTACATTCTCACTGGAAAAATACTGTCCGATTTGGAGTTTATAGAATAACAACCCATAACTATGTGAATAGTTTTCCAGTTTTCTTATTTTCCAATTTGTACTTTATTTTAATATCAAAAGGTTATGATTTCTTATTAAAAGTGGAGTAAGAATGGAAGTTTGGGCATGTATGTGACATTTTGACAGATTCCATTATTCTGTGGTTTAAATAAAGGAAATTGAACCTATACCCATGTTTACTAAATTCTTTGAAAGTAACTGTTTGTATATGTTGATAAGTGGTTTCTTTATGTGAGACAAATTCAGTGGAAATTGAGTTACCCAATGATAACATTATCTGTTACCTGTCACTAACAGTATCTAGAAGCTTGAGTGGACACAATGAATTGGTAATACTAATTTTATCTGTAATAACCAATTCAAACTAAAAAAAGGAATTTTCAGTATTCGCCCCCCCCCCCCATTTCCTATGTCTGAGAGAATAAAAACAGTTTAGTGGATATCAGGTGTTATAATTACTCCTTATAAATTTTTTTCCTTTAGAGGAACATCCAGGAATATGTTAAACTAAAAGGAAAAGTAAATTTTACAAAGCTTTAAACTAAATACGTGAGAAATATGCTTTAGTGGAAATTTTTAGTTCTATTGTCTAAGAGAGGTATTGATAAATTTTCAGTTAATATTTTTTATCAAACTCAACTATCAAAAACATTGCTGTTATTATTTTGCATTTGCATTGGTTGTTATGATGCTTTAGGATTACTTTGTATTAGTCTTTTATGGTGGCAAACAGCTATCCAAATGCTCTTTATAAAATTTTTCTTTGCCTTTTAGCAACTCTGATTTTTTTAATGAGACCTTTTTCCATATCTTAATACTTTTTTATTTTTTATTTATTTTTATTTGTTTAGACAGTCTTGCTCTTGTTGCCCAGGCTGGAGTGCAATGGTGAGATCTTGGCTCCTGCACCCTCTGCCTCCCAGGTTCAAGCAATTCTCCTGCCTCAGCACCCACTGAGTAGCTAGGATTACAGGCATGTACCAATACACCTGGCTAATTTTTGTATTTTCAGTAGAGACGGGGTTTTGCCATGTTGGCCAGGCTGGTCTCAAACTCCTGACCTCAGGTGATCTGCCAGCCTCAGCCTCCCAAAGTGTTGGGATTACAGGCGTGAGCCACCGGGCCCAGCCCAAATCTTAATATCTTTATGCCTCCAACAGTGCCTTCTCTCTCACTCTCTCTCTCATAAAAACAAAACAAAACAAACATGCATTGTTTCTCTGGGTCAACTTCAGGGACATCCCTGCTACCTTTGAATTTATCAGAGACTCCTCATTTTAATTCCACCTGCTCTTATTGCCACCATCAATTCTTTTCTTTTATCATCCTGAAGATTCCTAGTGGCTTCCCTCTTTTATGAATACCATATTACAGGAATGAACCATGAAATATATTTATGTATCCATATAATACTCCTGTCTTTCTGGAGGATCACCATGCCAGATAATGGTTCAGTGATGTGTTGGGCACTAAATAGGAGAAAATTAGAATCTATTTACTATATAGGCCTTAGACCAAGTATAAAAGGAGTTATTTTTGTTATGTCCCAACACATGTTAAAAGAAACATCATTTACAGCCTGACAACCTCTATGCTCTTCATAAATGAAAATTACAAATGACTCCCAATTATGCCAAATGGTCTTTGTGCTATGCAAGAATCACTTTTAAACATGCAAAAGTCACTTTTAACTCCCAGAATATTTTATACAATTTTAAAATGTATTCTTTCTTACAGCCCCGGTAAAATGTTGCTATTTTGCAACTAAGACATTGGGCTATTTTCACAGCAGTTTAAATTACCAGCATTTTATTTTGCATTTTTGCTGAAGGTAAAAAAGAATATCGTATTAGGCAGAATAATGCACCCCAGCAAATGTCCATGCCCCAAACCCCAGAATCTATAAATATGTTACCTTATATAGCAAAAGGCACTTGGTAGATGTGACTGAGTTGGTAATATTGACATAAGGAGGTTTTCCTGGATTATCTGAGTAAGCCCAATGTAATCACAGGAGTCCATATAAGAGAAAGAGAAAGGTAGACGAGTCTAGGAGGTGTGATGGCAGAAGCAGGGCCAGAGCCAGAGAGAAACTGGAAGAAGATGCTATGCCACTGGCTTTGAAGATGAAGGAAGGGACCATGAGCCAAGAAATGTAGTTCAAAATAATTAAGATGCCAAAGAGACATATTTTAGGGTGAAATATTCCTGTCTCCGACATCATATTTTGGGGTGGTATGTCCTGAGCCTCATCAGTGTCTTGCTGCCGTTCTTACGATTGTAAGATGTGGTACTGCATTTCTAGGCATCAAATTCATGATCGGCAGAGGAAAAAAAAAAAAAGAAAAAGACAAATGACAAAAATAAAATGGCCAAAGAGTTTTGTCCTTATCTCTTATTTTTTTTTTTTTTTTTTTTGAGACAGAGCGTCACTCTGTTGCCCAGGCTGCAGTGCAGTGGTGCGATCTTGACTCACTGCAACTTCTGCCTCCTGGGTTCAAGTGATTCTCCTGCCTCAGCTTCCCAAGTAGCTGGGATTACAGGCATGCACCGCCACTCCCAGCTAATTTTTTGTATTTTTAGCAGAGACAGGGTATCACCATGTTGGCCAGGCTGGTCCTGAACTCCTGACCTCAGGTAATCCACCTGCCTCGGCCTCCCAAAGTTCTGGGATTACAGGCGTGAGCCACTGCGCTGGGCCATGTCTGACTTTATATGCAGGAAAGAATGTACTTCCCCAAAATTGTAGCCGATACCTCATTGAGCAGAACTCTGTCACATCAAGAGGCAAAGTTATAACAGATTTAAAGATCTTAATTAGCTTTTATTTATGATTCTAGAATTGGGCAATACCTTTTTCTATAAAATAGGATGAATGTTCCGATGAGGTGATCAGAGGTTTTATAGACAGAGAAGACTGAGGAAAGCAGAAACAGAGCACAAGAAGCTGATGGGCTGTTTCAAAATTACTTTCCTTGTAAAGGTTAAAGCAAAGGAAATTTTCTTATGCCAGCTACAACAGGCTTATTTGGGGGATTGGCTATTATCTCTCACTTTCCTGATTTTTTGAAAGATCAGATAACCCACTTAGTTTTGGCTTGGCGACATGGAACAGAAGCATGAATAACTCCATTGTGGTTTGATCAGTTGCATCTAGTGTAGAAGCTCAGTCCAAACCACTGCCCTCTTATAAATTTTATTTAACAGTCATGTGGTTACCATTACCGTCAAGACAATATAGAAAGGTGTTTTAGCTTTCCAAGGTTTGTCATAGAAAAAAATAAAGGAAGTGAGATTGTAAATGACTGGAAAAGCCAATCCTCAGAGACTGTGAACTACACATTTAAATGCATGATTTCTGTAAGATGGATTTGTTAACTCTTTTGTAAATATCACCATTCTTCAACTGTCAATACTACTTAAAATATTGAGCCGCTGAGCGCTTCTATGCAGAAAGTTATAGTGGAGGATCGCCACATTTATTAATTATTAATTATTAGTTGAATCTTTTGCTCTTTGTATTCTTTGATTCAAAAGAAAATACTTGCATTGTAGAATTTTAATGAAGTTATTAAAAATGTATTTTTTCCTCCCCACATATATGAGAAAACTTTTTTTATGATTTTTTCTATCTCTTCCAAAAATACCATGTTAGAATCACAAATAAATCCTATGAAACTGTCTACCATATCAATAGACTTTCCTTATCACAAGATCTTAGGTGAGACTGATTTAAAATAAGTGATCCTTATTATATAGGCTAATCAACTTGCAAACTTCGAAAACATTTTGAGAAGTCTCTCACATATGTTATGTAGCCAAAAACAACAATTCTAAAATGACATTTTTTAAAATTATGGAATGATAGTTTTCTTAAAAGTGAACATATTTCACAGCCTGGAATGTGACATTATTGTACGGCAATAAAGTTGACATGTACAGTATGCAGCATGCACACAACCATGTAATCCATCAGTGAAATTTTAGGGTTTTGATTATGCCACAGTACAATCCTATACTGGGGAATTACTCACATTTCCATGAGCTACCATTTAAAATATCTTTTTGAAGTGAGATTTATGACTTCCTGCTAACAGCTGTAGAAAGGAGATGAGGAGGGGGAAATAAGGGGAAGGCTCTTCCTATCATGAAAAGAAGAAACATTAAAAATGTAGGAAAAGAACATTTATATTGGCATTCTCTGGAAAGAGAAAGCCATGTGCTCAGCAAGCTTTCAGTATTCCGGTTTTATAATTACTCTTGAATATCCTGAGGGCTTCTAAAGCAGGCCATTTCTGAAAGGCAGATGTATATTTTTTGCCATCGTTTCAAGTCTGGATAATCTTCTCATACTTGG
The DNA here is from genome assembly GCF_028885655.2 of Pongo abelii. Lineage (NCBI taxonomy): Eukaryota > Metazoa > Chordata > Mammalia > Primates > Hominidae > Pongo > Pongo abelii. Next base: position 117,219,356 of record NC_071996.2, read on the forward strand.
AAACTAGGAATGCACGTTAAAATGTTGATAGGAAATAAAGTAAAGGGAAGGAATTTGTATTTTTAATCATTGACTTTAGTAATAACCATATATAGGCCAAATCTCTATTAACCTACTGAAGAAACGAATTGTGGCAATTACATTGATAATAGAGACAAAACCATCCAGAAGACATTATACTGTTCAGTTAGCTGGATAAGAGGCTTGAAATTGATGACGCTTTCTCAGAAGGCACTCAGCCACTCAAAATTGCATAGAAACTTTCCCCCGCCCACAATCTCAGACAAACTCTGACATTAGTTTCCCTTGCTATAGAAATCATTTAAAAGGCAAATGAGAAATAAAATATTTGTTAAACTTTGGAAAATTACCTTGAATTTTAGAAAGTTTGATCACTGCTAAATAGTTTGGGAAGAAAAAAAAATCCTTTCAAGGTAGAGTAAGGTAAATTCCCTAACTGTCTACAATCAACAGTTCAAATCTGGAGGCTGAAATCTGGGAGACAACCAGTTAGAGAAAAGTAGGAAGGGCTTCTTGGAAGAGGTCATCTTTGAGACGGGATTTCTAAATATCAAAAAGGGCTAGGATTGGTTAGTGAGATGGGGGTGGCATGGGACTTCTGGAGGAACCACCTGTCACTAGGTAGTCCTAGTGACAACGGAAGCAGAACAAGGAAGTGGAAAATTATAGTGTGTGTTATTTAGTGTCCTTGTCTGTGAAGTGGGGAGTAATGCAGTTTGGTGGAAGAATACTGGAAACTAAGACCATAAAGTACAATAACCATTATAAATGAATAAAGGCATGCTGAGGCCTAAGCACATTGTAGGTCTTTAACTATTTCTCCACACACAGCCTCTGCTGGTATCTGAAATAGACTTCATGGCTCTGGAGAAGTTCATTTACTGTCAACTAATTTATTTAGGTATATAGCATTGCTATTCCTGCAGTACACACAAAGGAGTTTTGTTGTTATTATAGTGCTTTTTTGGTTTTTGTTTTTTGATTGGTTTCCCTTAGAAAAATGAGAGGGGGAAAGAAAGAGTATGCTCATTTGTATATCACAACCCACCCCTAAAAAAATAGTCATGAGCATGAGAGTAGTAGGTTGGTGCAATGGACACATAGAAAGACTTAAGTTGGCAAGATCATTTTTTCACTTGGTACAAAACCAATGGGGCATGACATAAGGGTAGTTTGTACATGATAGTGCCAGGCAAATAAGGGTTTCATATTCATGTTAGAACCTTGGTCTACTTAATTGCTTTTGTATTTTCCTAATGCATCTTAATGTCACTTTTTTCTCCAGAAAAAATCTCTAACTTAATAAAATGAGTAAAAGAATTACTTTAATGGAAATAGAGTTAAAATTTGAAAGTCACTTAACTATAACAATAATTTACATAGCTTTAGCATTGTTCTTTTCATGCTTATAATTTTGACTTACTTGTTGATGTATTTTAAAGGTTTCATTATTTTTCTGGTTTAAGATAGATTTATATTGTTAAGTTAATGTAGTACAATTAGCACCTTTGATAATTAAGGACATATTTTTATGTACAGGGAAGTCTTTTTGTAGACCAATTATAGCTGTGTTTATGGTATCAAATTATACATGCATTATTAGACTTTCAAAACCCATAATAAATTCTGTATATCAATGTTTTGGGGCTTACACCTAGTGGCACAAATATTAATATAACTAAAATCTAAGTTATATGTATAAGAAATTTTTTTTTCTGAATCTCTGCATTCTTTAGGATCTACATTTCCCTTAATTGTAAGAAGCAGAATATTTTAATGGCAAAAATGAGATGGGATATATCTAGAGGTTGAAATCTTCCTACTAAATGATTTTTAAATTCATAACTAAGCATTTATGTTCATTTCCATAGTCTTGTGAAACAGGTGTGCATCATGTAAACTTTTTTAGGGTTGACGAAATAGGAAAGCATTATAACACTTCATATGATCAATGAATTAAAAATTGTGTATTTTGAATTTTTTTTCCAAAGGCATAATTTTCTTTCCTGAATTCACAAAGCTTTCACAATCTAGGTCTTTCATATAGAGAAGCATCTACTGGATTAGTAATACAGGCAAGGAACTAAAAACTTAACTCTAATAACATATTGTAGCAGATACATTGTGCACTTTTATTTGTATATTTTGAACATAGGTTATTTTCTTGGCAGTTTCCTCAGAAAAATTTGGTGTTTATCTTCTGTTTTATTTTCACGGTTTTAACAGTAAGAACGAGGAGTAGTAAGAAATAGGATGTGTATATGTTGTATAAAAATTTATATACATATATACAATTCATATATAAGTAGTTGCTTCTATTGCCTATACCTTGGCACTTATATAAGTTTACTAAGAAGTGAATTTTTTTTTAAAAAATAGGAAATGGTTATATTAGATTTAATTTATTTTTTGCCAAACTAACATTTTGTTTGTTTTGTTCACATCATCTTAAACTAGTTATTGTGGCTATCAGTGCATTGAAAAATGAATTACTAGTGTAATATGTTTATCTCCTTCTGCATATGAATTGTCTCTGGATGTAAGTTTTCTGTATTTCCAGAGTCAGCTAAAAGTTAAAACTAATTTACCTGGAAAAACTATATTTTAGGTGCTATTATTATTTTTATCATTTAGAGACAGGATCCTGCTCTGTCACCCAGGATGGAGTGTAGTGGCATCATCATAGCTCAATGTAACTTCCAGCTCCTAGACTCAAACTTCCTCCTGCGTCAGCCTCCTGAGTCGTTAGGCTACAGGCATGTGCCACCACACTCAGCTAATATTTTTACTTTTATTTTTTGTAGAGGCAAGGTCTCAGTATGTTGCCCAGGCTGGTTTTGAATACCTATACTCAAATGATCCTCCCACTTTGACTTCCCAAAATGCTGATTACACTACTTCCCAAAAGGATTGCAGGGGTGAGCCACCATGCCTGGCCTTTAGGTGCCATTATTGTAGACATCTTTTTAAAAATGTAAAAAGTAAAAGCTTAACTTCTTATATATTTTAAGCAAGTTTATTTTTTAAATAAGCAGTACCAGAGAAATGCTGATTTTTGTAATTTAATGTTTCATATTGTTTGAGAAATTGCCTCATGAAGCCAGTCATACAGAACCGTACAATCCACAGTGACTAATCTATGCACTTGGCTCACGTTATTCACAACTTTCTACAATCCTATAGAAGAAGCTAACCCAAAAGTACAAGACACATCAGGAGCTACCAAAAAATACCAAGATCAAATCCATCCCCAAGATTATGAAAGCCATATTATTTTTAGTCTTTCAGATGCCAGTGTTTGTCTTTTTTCTCAAGTTTTTCTAATGTAGAGAGTCAATAAACACCCTTCTAGGCCGGGCGAGGTGGCTCATGCCTATAATCCCAGCACTTCGGGAGGCTGAAGCGGGTTGATCACCTGAGGCCAGAAGTTTGAAACCGGCCTTGCCAACATGGTGCAAACGCGTCTCTACTAAAAATACAAAAATTAGCTAGATGTGGTGGCATGTGTCTGTAGTCCCAGCTACTTGGGAGGCCGAGGCAGGAGAATCTCTAGAAACCAGGAGGCAGAGGTTGCAGTGAGCCAAGATTGTGCCACTGCACTCCAGCCTGGGCGACAGAGTGAGACTCCATCTCAAAAAACAAACATACAAACAAAAAACCCTTCTTTTTTGGTCAAGAGCTCACTATGACCTAAGTTAGGATTATTAGCATTATAGTAATATAATCTTAAAAATTATAAAAATTTTAATTATTTAGGACCATTTGCAAAAGCGGTAGATTGTTTATAGTTCAGATTGGCAAGTATGGGTGGCAGTAATGTTAGAAATAAGAAAGCTAAAACCTAAAGGTCAAAAACCTGGTTGCCTTCTCATTATTGTCCTCATGTCTTCAGATTGTCAGAGGACAGAGGGTTAGAACAGAGAACACTCAGTTTGCGTAAAGGTTTTCTACTTCACTTGACATTTCCAGTAACTTAGTAGCATGACCAATGAAACCTGAAGTAATGAATGGGAAAAGTTAGCGTGGGAGGAATATCCAACACAGAAGTTTTATCTCAGCCTAATTAACATTCAGAGATCAGATGGAAAAGATGGAGTCAAAAAGGAGGAGGAAAGTTACTGGGAAATTATCATGATTGGTAAAAAGGGACTATAATTGATAGAAAGGAAGAAAAACAGTGATTTCAGTTATCTAGCAGACTGAAGGATCTTAAGCAAATGATTTGGGAATTTCTAACAGGTAACATGATTAGGTCAATAAATTAATTCGTGTGTAATTTGAAAAATATAATATTTCATATAATATTCATATTCACCATTTTTCAGAAGGCAAAATTAAATACTTCAGATTATAAATCTAACAACACAGAAAAGACATTTTATGTTGTTCTTGTTTTTTGATTTACGAGGACTTGGACTTATAATAGTCAATAAGTGCTAATTGATTATTAATAAGGTGTAGGGTCTAAGGAGCATAAATTGTTTTAAAATTAGTTTTAAATATTCATAGTTATAGCCAGTTTTTTACTGTCTTTACCAATGAAAGGAAACAATGTCATAAAGTAACTATTTTTAATGTTTTTAGTCATTCGTCTTTATGTAACATTACTTTTTGAAATTGATTTGCTTTCCAAATTAAAGGTTGTCGTAGGATAATAGTAAAATTATTTTGCATACATAGAAATACAGATAAATTGGAAACTGAGGATATGATCCAAAAATACACTAAATGTCAGTGAAGAGTAAATCTGGAATTCAACATTTTTCACAATGCATATATAACATGGTATATTTGGATGAAACATTATTCAAATGGGCAATCTCTTCTGGCTCCATTGTCCTATGACTGTGATTCTAAATGCTGTAATTTCTAAAGTAGCTTAAATACTTTCTCCTGAGAAAATTGTCATTAAAAACAAGTGCGTATAATATCTAATAAAAAGTTTTTATATTATTACTATTTTGTTTTATATATCTAGTTATTCTATTTTTTGTTTTTTTTTGAGACGGAGTCTCGCTCTGTTGCCCAGGCTGGAGGGCAATGGCACAATCTTGGCTCACTGCAACCTCTGCTCCTGGGTTCAAATGATTCTCCTGCCTCAGCCTCCCGAGTAGCTGGGACTACAGGCGTCCACCACCACGTCCAGCTAATTTTTGTATTTTTAGTGGAGATGGGGTTTCACCATGTTGGCCAGGATCGTCTCGATATCTTGACCTTGTGATCCACACTTTGGCCTCCCAAAGTGCTGGGATTACAGGCCTGAGCCACCGCACGCAGCCCTTATTCTTAATCGTAATGAACATGAACAGTGTTAATAAGTTCAAAGCAATATGTACACAAAGAATTTCTTTCAATAGCAATAAATGGGTAAAATAAGTAAAGAACAACTGTTATGATACAAAGTGTTATAAAATGCATGGGTGTCAATTAGCTTTCATCACCTTAATTCTTTGTTAAAAACAAAAACAAAATGCCATAAAACCTCAGTGGCACACAATGGTAAGGATTTGAAGCTCAGGCATCTGATACAGTCAGCTGGGCCGTTCTGCTGTTTGTAGCTGGGCTCAGCTGGATGGTTATTCTCATCTTAACTGAACTCACTCAGATGTGTGGATCAGCTGGTTTGGTTTGAGGTGAAAATCAGGACATTTTCACTCTGCTCCGTGTCTCTCATCCTCCATCAGACTAGGACAGGTAGATACCTTCTCAGGATGAAAGTGGGGTTGGGATAGCAGTGGAAAAGGGCAAGCTCAATCATACAAATACTTTTCAAGTCTCTTGAGTGTGATACATTTACTAGCATCTCATTGGCTAGTGCAAGTCATTTATCAGTCAGATAATTTGAGATGAATTCATGTGCATTAATTATTTTTGTAAGTTAAAACATACCAACAATGATCCAAAGTATTTTTTTAAACTACTGTGATTTTTAAGATTGTTGAAAATTGTTTTGAAAATTAGTTTCACATTTATCTTTTAGGGAAAAAGAGTTTACCATTGATAATCCAAAAATCTGATAAAATCAGTTGAAGCCTGTTTAGAAAGATTTAGAACTTATAGGTACATACATATTATATTAAAGTATAAATTATATATAACGTAGTATAATATATTCTATACATGTGTATGTATATATCCCTGCTGAAATTACCTGCCAATAGTACCTGAAGAAACTCCTCTTAGGATAAGATGTATTTTAACATTTCATTGTAATGGAAGTAGCTTATTTTACTCACCTTTTTTGACTACAGTTTTTCTGACTCAATTACAGTGCTCCTGTGTGGTTCAAAACCAATAAAAATATCATTAGTAAAACCAGTCCATGTCATAAAATTGTATTCCATCTAGTTAATTTGACACAAAATAATATAATTATAAATAAAATAATAATGGAGTTATTTTTATTGGCAACAGTCTAATATAGTGAGACCCCTTTATCTTATACTTAAAATATTAAAAACTATAATTTCATATTCCATGTAATATATGTCTTTTAATTTAAATTTAACTTCCTTTGTTACTCACTGCTAGACTGTATCTGTTTTCTATTGCTGCTATAAGAAATTTGTACCAATTTAGTGACAAACACTAATTTATTGTCTCACAGTTATGTAGGTCAGAAATCTGTGCAGGCTCAATGGCTTCTGCTGCTTAGAATCTCAGCAAAATCAAAGGGTCAGCAGGTCTAGTCTCTTATCTGGAGGCTATGAGGTAGAGTGTGCTTCCCATCTCATCCAGGCTGTGGGCAGACTTCAGGTTTAGTGGTTGTAGAACTGAGCTTCCTGTTTCCTTTCTGGCTGTCAGGTGGAGTACTTGTCGACTTCCAGAGGACGTCCTGTTTCATGACTCTTGCCACCATTCCTTCATCTTCAAAACAGGCTAGGCAGATTAAGTTTCCTCATGCTTTGAGTCTCTCTGACCTACCCTCTGTCTCATTTAATTTCCCTTGCTTATAGGGACTGCTGTAATTAGACTAGACTCACCCCTCAGGATAATTTTCCTATTTTAAGCATATTCATATGTTCCAGAGGTTTTGGCATGGACATTGTGTTATGCCATTATTGCACTGCTATGAAGAAATACCTGGGTATTTTATAAAGAAAAGAGATTTAATTGGTTCATTCTTCTGCAGGTTTTATGGGAAGCATGGTGCTGGCATCTGTTCAGCTTCTGCTGAAACTTCAGGGAGCTTTTAATCAGGGTGGAAGGCAAAGAGGGGCTGGCATATCACATGGCAAAAGCAAGAGCAAGGGAGAAAGACTGAAGGAGAGAGGTGTCACACACTTTTAAACAACCAGATCTCATGTGAACTAAGAGGGAGAGCTCACTTAGCACCAAAGGGATGGTCCAAGCCATTCCTGATGGACCCAGCTCCATGATCCAAACACCCCACACCAGGCCCCACCTTCAGTATTGGGACTACATTTCAACATGAGATTTGGGTGGGGACAAATATCCAAACCATTTGATTCTTGTGCATTCTTATGCCTACATAAGTTAGGTAGTGAGAGGACAACAGAATCCAGGCAGGGTTTAAACAAGCAGATTAAGGAGAGAGAAACACTACAGCAAACACAGACCTCTCCTGGTTACTCTTGCAGTGAGATTCTCTCTCCTTGATAAGGATAACAAAATGTTATAATATAAACAAATGACACACACAGACATATAACACAAAAAGTAGCTGAAGGCAGTGCCATATGTTATAGAGGAAGCTTTGGGTAATTTTGAGAGGGGTATGTGCTGCAGACATTCAGTGCTGAAATAAGGCAAGTAATTTGAGTTATTTATTAAAGGACAGATGATTAAGCTGTGTGATTGAGAGAATTGGAAATCGTGCATACCTTTTATTTATTTCCCTGAATTTGGTAAAAGTCAGTGTAGATAATAAATTATGCAGCTGAATATCTGTGGAGTCACTCCTGTTTGGCTTGTAAAAATGGAAGCTCTAGCTCTTGTCTGGATTGTAGCAAGTTGCTGTTTAGATGCTCCCTCTGTGCTCTTTTCCTACCCATAGTGAGTAGATGGGAGTCAATAGACATCTCTTTATTTTTGCTTGTTTCACATGAATTAGAAGAAAAAAGATGTCAGCAGAATTTAAGATGCAGAGATAACTGCACGGAAGTAAAAGACAATGAAGTGGTGTCCTACTGCATGACAGATTATCAGGGCTCATTTCAGGTCTGTTACTTGGTTTTCTTAATTTGTCATTGTTTGAACCCATTTCTGGATACTCAGCTTCCTTTTTTGGATTTATGTCTCACAGCCTTATATGTTCATCAATTTTCACCTTGGCTGAGTTGGCCGCCCAATCCTTCCCCTTAAACATGTACTTTTCGTTCCATTTGTCTATTCTAGTTATATCTATCTGGTTGCCACTCCTGAATTCAACTTATTTGTGTTCGTGGAGTAATTTTTAACAACTTTATCAAAGTGTTTTTGTAATCCCAGTTTATACCCCTGTTCCCTTCTTCCCATTCCTATATCCTTTCTCCCATCTACTGGAAACTGATGCAAGTTATCGCCCCTTGCAGCTCTTCAGCTTCCCCTTGCCAGCATCTCAAATTACATATAGTGAGTGCCAAACCCAGACATTTGATCTATTCCTCTTGTTCACAACAGTTTCTGCGCGTGGCCTATGACGCAAATGAAATATGATAATAGAAACTTATTCACAGTCTTAGGAATTTTTTTAGTGTAGAAATTGAGACTCAGATTGACATATATATAACTTTTGTTAATTTCAATATATGCCTCAAATTCCAAACCTTATGGGTTTGTGTTGCTATAAAGCAATACCTGAGGGTTGGTAATTTATACAGAAAAAAAAGATGTATTCTTCTCACAATTCTGGATGGTTGGAAAGTTCAAGATTGTACATCTGCATTTGGTGAGGACCTCAGGCTGCTGTCACTCTTGGCATAAGGTGACAGAGAGCCAGCTTATGCACAGATCACACGGCAGGAGATGAAACGAGAAAGAGTGGGGAGGTACCAGGCTCTTTTTAAGAACTAGCCCATGCAGGAACTAATAGAGTTAGAACTAACACACCACCGTGAGAATGGCACCACGACATCCATGAAGGATCCACCCCCATGGCCCAAACACCTCCTACTTAGGCTCCACCTCCCAACACCACCAAACTGGGGATAAAATTTCAACATGAGATTTGTTGGAAACAAAACATGTCCAAACCATAGCAGTTTATTTTGTGAAAGTGCTTAAGTTTGATGAGTATACTTCAATGATAAAAAAAAAAAACAAACTAGTATTGGCTTTCTAATTGATTTATAAAATAGATACAAAAAAGTCATTATTTATATGTCATTATAATAATCACATTGGCTTGGTAGTATCTAATAAATTGGAGCCACACTGAAGTGAATTCTATACTATACCTCAGCATGTAAATTTACCTGAATTTTATGTCTTCAGTTGTAATTCTTTCAGTTATTTCTAGACTATATGTAGTTTATATTTCTAAATATTCTCCTAGAAAAGAGATTTTTCATGTTAAAGTCCTTAACGTAAGGAAGTTTGACTGTCATTCCAGAGAATCTACTCTCTGTCACTAATATAATAAGGAGATATGAAATGGAACATTTTACATTCGTAACAACACAAAATTCTTATAAATTGCTGAAACATGAAATAACCAAATAAACTTTATTATTGAAATGGAGTTCTTTAGAACATAAATGTGTAATGTAACTTCTCAAACTTGTTAAATCATAAAGAAGTGCGGTGATTTCGTAACATGAAGCACAGTATATATAAAACTATGTAGCGTAAAATGTTCAGCTGCTAAGGTAGCAGGAAGGTTCCAGGAGATATTTTCATAAATCTGGAAGTAGTTCACCTGTTTCATTGATTGTCCTCATTTCATTTACCAAAATAGTAGGTCTTGATTCCCCTGTCTCTGGAGTTTAAAAATTTCCTTTAGTTTAATCTGTGTGTTTTGAAATGGTATTTCTTTTACGTATTAGAAAGTTGAATAACTTTGAAGGAAATGGAAATGACATTGTGTGGATTGTAGGAAAACTAGAAAGATGTGATACCTTTCTTTATAAGGGTCAGGACCAGCACTACTATAACAGAGGCATATTAATAAGAGAAAAGCAAAACAAATTTGTTTAATCCAAGTTTTACATGACACAGAAAACTTCAAAAATGAAAAGCTAAAACCCAGGGAAAACTGTCTATGTTTAGGTTTGATGAAGAATGGACAGTCGAGTAGAAATGTGATTGGAAAAAAGGCTGTGCTGTAGTGGTAATAAACTGAAAGGGGAAACACAGAGAGGCCTGATGGTTCAGATTCTTCTGGCCTGCCTGTATGGCATTTCTTCTTTTTGAGTACAGGGCAGGACCTCTCTGGAATGGTCTTTAAGGAAACGAAGAGAAGGTTTTATGGCTTGCAGGTTTTATGGCAGATGGGTTCTAGTTTCTAAGACCCACCTTTGAGAAGAGAAATTCTGTTTTTTTTTTTTTTATGTTTTTCTTCTGGGTAGAAAGAGGGATGGGAGACAGGAGGGCAAAAGAATATGCGTTGATGAGGTTTGGTCAGTGGTGACTTAGGAAACATTATTAGGCTGCTTATTTGCTTATATGTTGACTTTCCATACACGATTTTTGAGTTGAATGTTATAAAATGTAAATCTTTATATTTTTATTTTTACTTTGGATTTTTTTCTCATAACATATCAGTCTACTAATTTCCAAAGAACATTTATATTAGTATATTTAAAAGGCCAAAATAGTATTACCCTTATTTAATAATTAATTTAATCATAGTTAGCTAAAATTTGACTTTATCCAACCTGAAGACTTTTCCTAGAGAAGTGCTTATATTCAGAATTAAACTAAAATTTTAGTTCAGAAGTATAAAATGTTGCTATCTAATTTAAGAATAAAATACAAGTTTTTAGAAAGTTGTGTGGAAAGTTTTACGTGGGACGAGGAAGACCAAAGAATTGATACGATGTTTAAAAAGATTTGGGTTGAATCTATAAACTAATAATATGGGGCAGCATGGTGGCTCACACCTGTAATCCCGGCACTTTGGCAGGCTGAGGCGGGCAGATCATTTGAGGTCAGGAGTTCGAGACCAGCCTGACCAACATGATGAAACCCCATCTTTACTAAAATACAAAAAATAGGCAGGTGGCGGGCGCCTGTAATCTCAGCTACCTGAGAGTCTGAGGCAGAAGAATCACTTTAACTCAGGAGGCAGAGGTTGCAGTGAGCCAAGATTGCGCCACTGCACTCCAGCCTGGGGGACAGAGAGAGACTCCCTCTTAAAAGTAAACTGATAATTTGGTTGAATGTTACAATGTTCTATAACATGGGTGAATTTTAATCGCAGTATCGTTGAGAATCTATTAGGTCTAAGTCACTACATAAGGCCTTTCCCTACATTTGAGCCAGAGTAGATATTCCAGTCTCAGCTGCCTCTTACCTTGCCAATGATTGGGATTAGCACTACCAGCCAGGTGGCAAGGCATGTACAATACATATAAGGTTGGAAGACCATTGAACAAGAAAAGAAAACTGAAGCTTTAGCTTTTATGACTACCCTCTAGGGCATTATTAATAAGTCCACAAACTGTGAAAAAACTGTAAAAATGCTCCACTCTAGTAAAAAAATGAAAGGACAGTGGTACTTTCCAGATCCTAATGATGTAAGTCCTGCTCTGCTTTGAAGAAAACCTATAATCTCATAATATTTAAAACTTAAAATGCTAGGGAAGAATTAAGATTTCATTTTTTTCACATTTACTTTGCTGTCTTCTGAAAATGAATAAGATCCACTATCTTATTTTGACAGATTGTAAATTACCGTGTTTTGTATACACATTTGTTTTGTGACTTTTATTGCATTTGCATTTCACCTTGGCACTTTTTAAGTACACTTAATAAATATGTTTTAATGGTGAGGACAACTCTGAGTTGACCTTTCCTGAAGGTAGTGGTGAAAATACCAATATACAAAAGCGGCATCTGCCATGATGATGAGGAGCCGTAGTTTAAATAGATCTGGGTGGCTACTGTACTCTCCAGGTTAGTGTCCTAGTGTCTTCTCTTGTTTCTCACTTTCCATTTTCCACAGAGCAGCTACAGATATCTTTTTAAAATATATTAATCACATATAATTCTCCTACTTAAAACCATGAAATGATCTTAGGAGAAATTTAGTCGTCTTTCTTCGGTCTAAAAGCCCTATATGACTTTGGTACTTGCCTTCCTCTCGCTCCCTATCCATCCTCAACACAGTCCTCCTTGCTTGTTCTCTTTAGTCACCTTGGCTTTCCGTCTGTCCCTTGAGTGCACCACCTCCTTGCAGCCTTAACACTTTTGCACTTGCAGTCTCCTGTGACTGAAACCATCTGCCCTTAGACCATCCTAAAGGTACTTCTTCCTGGTCTCAGCTAGGAGGTCATGTTTTCAATGTGGGCTCCCCTGACGACCTCATCAAAAATAACATTCTCCCCCAAATTATTATATCACTTTACTACATTTTCTCCATAGCTGAGTTATTTTGTTCAGTTATTTTGTTATTTGTTCTCCCCTACATATAGGTAAGTTTCCTGAGGTGATGCCTCTGTATTGCATACTACATCATAGGCTATAAACATGTATTTGCTGGAATAATAAAAAAATTCCATGTTAAAATACTTTATATAAATGCTGATGCACATCACGATATAAGATTCAGTTACTAGCTGAGCAACAGTCAGACAACTCCTTTTTATTTATTTGTCCTGGCAACCTGAATAAAAGCATACGTAAGCTGTGAGTGTGTATTGTCTTTAAGGACAAGTACCTAAGTGGTCATCTAATGTTCACAGGGCACACATTTTGATACTGATTTATTTTCCACCCACTGTGCATCTTCTGCTGTGGCAATAATTAGAGCCTGTGAACTGAAGTGAAGGAAACATTTACAATGCTGAATAACCTAAAGGGAAGACAAGGGTATCTAATTAGTCTTTCTTGTGACAACCTTTTTTTGGATTAATATTCTTTTCTTTTGAAAAGTCTAACAGTGGATTCTTATGTCACTGACTCTACTGATAATACTGATAATTAATATTGTTCTCCATACACCTATACATACTCCCTCCAAAATATCCTTGTGTAATGCCACTACTGGAAAGAACAATTTCAATTAGAGAGGAGAGCTTTTGAAGTATATATCATGTGGTCTATTATAAGAAATGTGTCCTATTATAAATGAAAAAAATCTCTACCAGAACATAATATTTTATGTAACATGCCTGGTATATTGTTTAACAAAACATTTTATGGATACTTCATTAGGGCATGACTTGATTAAGAAGCAGGACTAGCATTCACCCACATTGTCTTTTCTTGAATCTCTAAGATGTGTTCCTGTACGATTTTCACCTTACTTATAAGCTTATTAACTTAGGAATGTGGTGACAGAGCCTTTATTTTTGAATCTTGTAATTACAATTAATAGTAAGTTAAAGGGAAGTAGAAAGCTTATATTCAAAGTTTGAAGTAAAATGACTTTGTGACACTTAGGGCAGTTGCCAGGAAGAAATTAAGCAAAAGCTTATTATTCTTATTTATTAGAACTTTGGGATGACATCTTTGAAGATGATAGTCATTTTATGGTTACAAGACGGAGACCTATTTGTGGACAAAGCTTGAGGAACGGTATCCTGCTATCTTCAGCTCTGCATGCCCAGGGTCTAAAATGAGCTTTTCCCTCAAATTAGCAACTACTTTGTGCTAGTTGCATATGTGCAAGTAAGGATAGGAGTGAATCTGTACATACTCTCCACTATTTCCCTCAGTGTGTTCCTGAAATCCCTATCATGAAAGAAACAACCACAAAATTCCCTTATATTCACTTGTGAAACTGTTATTTATGATGGCTACATTTTTGCCAGAGAGTGACTTAACATCATATAAAACACAGTAATGTCCAATGTTTATCAAAACTAAGAGAAAACATCATTTAATCGTAAATATCTACAGTTTTAAGTAGTGAATGTCCTACCCATGGTCTTTAAAAGAAAAGCGTATGAATGATAGATGTTAACTATATGAACGGCCAAATTACAATGAAGTTCAATAATGTTGAATAATAGTAATAATAGTTGACATTTGTGGAAACCTGACAAACGTTCAGATAATTGTTCTAACTACTTTACATATATCAATTTATTTTATACTCAAATGCCCTGATGGATCAGTATTTTTACCCTGTTTTCACAAATAAGAAAGCTGGGCTGTACAACATAATCAGCTAGTAATTAAGTTGTGGGCCATTCTTCAAACCTAGGCAGGCAGGCCCCAGAGACCTTGTCTCTCTGTGCTATGATAATGTTCACTAAATTTTCACTATGTGTCTAGCACTATTCTAAGTCCTTTACAAGTATTAACTTTAAAAATTCCCATAATAAGCTTATGTGATGAATACTACAGTAGTCCCATTTTTTCAGGTGAGGTACCTGACAAAATTGTTAATAAGGAAATTTATCCAAGAATGTCTAGCTAGCTAACACTGGAACAAGAATTCAAACTCACATCTCACTTCAGAGCCACCACTTTTAAATATTAGTCTACCCCATGTCATGCAAATGTTTAGGGATCAGCAAACTATGGCCCACAGGCCAAACCTAGCCCACCAACTGGTTTTGTAACTAAAGTTTTGTTGGAACACATCCTTAATCATTCATTTATGTTTTGTCTATGTCTGCTTTCATGCTACAACCGCAGAGCTGAAAAGTTACAACAGATAACATATGGCCCATAGCCTAAAATATTTACTCTCTGGTCCTTTTCGGAAAACGTTTGCCAACCTCTGCTTTAGACCATAAGTGTTTCTTTAGCAATTATCTTTGCTTGATCCGTGCCACCACCACCCTGAATCTAGACAATTTTCGGAAAATAGCAAGTGACAATAGTTACAACTTTTTCCACATGGTTAGAAAATGCCAAAACACCAGTTCTTTAGAAACTTCAAAATGCATCTGAATAAGTACCCTAGACATACATAAAACAACATTCTCTGCTCTTGCTTTCATCTAAAAAAGGAAAAGTCAGCGGAGGTATTGAGCTAACTCTACTTAAAGATATGGACTTGAGACAGTTCACTCAAGTTCACGTATTCTGGCTTTACCACTTCCTAGCTTTGTGACCTTGGGTGGATCACTTAACCTCTCTGTGTCCCAGTTCCTCCACCTGGAAATATGGGGATAGTGGTAAACATAACTCATAGGAGAACAAGAATATCTCATTTTTTCGCATTGCACTTTGTTGCATTTCATAGATACTGCTTTTTTTTTTCTAACTTAAGTGTATTGGTTAACACGCTGTTATAAAGACATAACTGAGACTGGGAAATTTATAAACAAAAGAGGTTTAATTGGCTCACAGTTCTTCATGGCTGGGGAGGTTGCAGGAAATTTACAATCACGGTGGAAGGCACCTCTTTACAGGGCAGCAGGAGAGGGAATGAGAGCAGAGTGGAGAGGGAAGCCCCATATGAAACCATCAGATCTCATAAGAACTCACTCACTGTCATCAGAACAACATGGGGGAACCACCCCCATGATTCAATTTTCTCCACTTGGTCCTGCCCTTGACATGTGGGGATTATTATAATTCAAGGTGAGATTTGGGTGGGTACACAGAGCCAAACCATATCATTTTACCCCTGGTCCCTCCCAAATCTCATAACCTCAAATTTCAAAACACAGTCATGTCCTTCCCAGTCCCCCAAAGTCTCAACTCATTTCAGCATTAACTCAAAAGTCCAAGTCCAAAGTCTCATCTGAGACAAATTCCTTCTGCCTATGAGCCTGTAAAATCAAAAGCAAGTTAGTTACTTCCAAGACACAGTGGGGATACAGGCAGTTGGTAAATATACCCATTCCAAATGGGAAAAATTGGCCAAAACAAAGGGGCTACAGGTGCCATACAAGTCCAAAATCCAGTAGGGCAATCTTTAAACGTTAAAGTTCCAAAATGATCTCTTTGACTCCATGTCTCACCTCCAGGTCACATTGATGCAAGAGGTGGACTCCCATAGCCTTGGGAAGCTCCACCTCTGTGGCTTTGCAGGGTACAGCCCCCTCCCAGCTGCTTTCATGGGTATTGAGTGTCTGCAGCTTTTCCAGGTGCACAGTGCAAGCTGTCACTAAACCTACCATTCTGGGGTCTGAAGGACAGTGGCCCTCTTCTCACAGCTCCATTAGGCAATGCCCCAGTTGGGACTGTTTGTGAGGGGGGCTCCAAACCCACATTTCCCTTCCACACTGCTCTAGCAGAGATTCTCCATGAGGAAGCCACCCTAGAGCAAACTTCTGCCTAGACATCCAGGCATGTCTATACATCTTCTGAAACCTTGGCAGAGGTTCCCAAACCCCAATTCTTGACTTCTGCTCCCCTGCAGGCCCAATGCATGTAAGCTGCCAAGGTTTGGGCCTTGCACCCTCTGAAGCAAAGGCCTGAGCTGTATGTTGGCCCCTGTTAGTCATTGCTGGGATGCAGGGCACCGAGTCCCAAGACTGCACAAAGCAGCAAGGCCCTGGGCCCGGCTCATGAAACCATTTCTTCCTCCTAGGCCTCTGGGCTTGTGATGGGAAGGAGTGCTATGAAGACCTCTGACATGCCCTGGAAACATTTTCCCCATCATTTTGGTGATTAACATTTGGCTCCTCATTACTTATGCAAATTTCTGCAACCAGCTTGAATTTATCCTCAGAAAAGGGGTTTTTCTTTTCTATCTCATCATCAGGCTGCAAATTTTCTAAGCTTTTATGCGCTGCATCCCTTTTAAACATAAGTTCCAATTCCAAACCATATCTTTGTGAATGCATAAAACTGAATGCTTTTAAGAGCACTCAAGTCACATGTTTTGCTGCTTAGAAATTTCTTCTACCAGATACCCTAAATCATCTCTCTCAAATTTAAAGTTCCACAGATCTCCAGGGCAGGGGCAAAATGCTGCCAGTCTCTTTACTAAGGCATAGAAAGAGTCACGTTTATTCCAGTTCCCAAGAGGTTCCTTATCTCCATCTGAGACCACCTCAGCCTGGACTTCATTGTGCATATCAGTAGCAGCATTTTAGTCAAAGCCACTCAACAAGTCTCTAGGAAGTTCCAAACATTACCACAACTTCATGTCTTCTTCTGAGTCCTCCAAACTGTTCCAAACTCTGCCTGTTACCAAGTTGCAAAGTTGCTTCCACATTTTCGGGTATCTTTACAGCAGCATCCCATTCTCTGTGGTACCAATTTACTTTATAAGTTTATTCTCACGCTGCTGTAGAGACATACCCAAGACTGGGTAATTTATAAAGGAAAGAGGTTTAATTGCCACATAGTTCTGCATGGCTGGGGAGGTCTCAAGAAACTTAAAACTGTGGTGGAAGGTACCTCTTCATAGGGCAGCAAGAGAGAGAATGAGAGCAGAGTGAAGAGGGAAGCCCCGTATGAAACAATCAGATCTCATGAGAACTCACTATTATGAGAACAGCATGGGGGAAACCACCCCCATGATTCACTTTTCTCCACCTGGTCTTGCCCTTGACATGTGGGGATTATTACAATTCAAGGTGAGATTTGGGTGGGGACACAGAGCCAAACCACATCATCATGAAGGTTGGTGGCAACCCTGCATGAAGCAAATTTATTAGCACCATTTTGTTACCATCAGTGTGAGCTCACTTCATATTTCTGTGCTACGTTATGATAATTCTTCCAATGTTTCAAACTTTTTCATTATTATCTGTTATGGTGATGTATGATTGGTCATCTTTGATGTTACTCTTTTAATTCTTTTGGGATGCCAAGAACCACACCCATATAAGACCGCAAACTTAATCCATAAATGTTGTGTTTGTTCTGACTGTTCCACCAATTGGCCATTTCCCTGTCTCTCTTCCCCTCCTCAGGCCTCCCTATTGCTGAGACACAACAATATTGAAATGAGGCCACTTAATAACCCTACAATGGTCTCTACATGTTCAAGTGAAAGGAGGAGTTGCATGTCTCTCACTTTAAATTAAATGCTAGAAATGATTAAGTGTAGTAAGGAAGGTATGGTGAAAGCTGAGATAGACTGAAAGCTGAGCCTCTTAAGCCAAACAGCTAGCCAAGCTCTGCATGCAAAAGAAAAATTCTTGAAGGAAATTAAAAGGTTTACTCCTGTGAACACACAAATGACAAGAAAGCAAAACAGCCTTATTGCTGACATGAGAAAGTTTTAGTGATCTATATAAAAGATGAAACCAGCCACAACATTCCCTTAAGCCCAAGCCAAATCCAGAGCAAGGCCCTAACTAACTTTCTTCAATTCTACAAAGGCTGTTAAGTGAGAAAGCTACAAAAGAAAAGTTTGAAGCTAGCAGTTTGGTTCATGAGGTTTGAGGAAAGAAGCTATCTCCATAACATAAAAGTGTAAGGTGAAGTAACAAGTGCTGAAGTAGAAGCTATAACAAGTTATCCAGAAGATGTAGCTAAGATAATTAATGAAGGTGGCTAAGCTAAAAAATCATCAGCATAGGATGTCGTGGCTCACACCTGTAATCCCAGCACTTTGGGAGGCCAAGGAGGATGGGTCCCCTGAAGTCAGGAATTAGAGACCAGCCTAGCCAATATGGTGAAACCCCGTCTCTATCAAAAATACAAAAATTAGCCAGGCATGGTGGTGGGCACCTGAAATCCCAGCTACTCAGGAGGCTGAAGCCAGAAAATTGCTTGAACCCGGGAGGCGGAGGTTGCAGTGAGCCGAGATCACTCCACTGCACTCCACCCTGGGTGACAGAGAGAGACTCCGTCTCAAAAAAAAAAAAAAAAAAAAAAAAAAAAATTATTCAGCATAAACAGCCCTTTATTGGAAGAATATATTATTTAAAACTCTTAAAGCTAGAGAGGTTAAATCAATGCTTGGCTTCAGCGCTCCACATGACAGGCTGACTTTCTTGTTAGGGGCTAATGCAGCTGGTAACTTTAAGTTGAAGCCAATGCTCATTGACCATTTTGAAAATCCTAGGATCTTTAAGATTATGCTAAATTTATTTTGCCTATGATTTATAAATGTAACAACAAAAGCTAGATGACAGCCCATCTGTTTACAACATGGTTTAATGAATATTCTAAGCCCACCTTTGAGACCTACTGTTCAGAAAAAAAATGATTCTTTGCAAAATATTACTTCTCATTGAAAATTCACCTGGTCACTCAAGAACTGTGATGAAGATGTACAAGGAGACAAATGTTATTTTCATGCCTGCTGACAGAACATCAATTCTGCTTCCCGTGGATCAATGAGTAATTTCAACTTTCAATTCTTATTTTTTTAAAAATACGTTTTGTAAGGCTATAGCTGCCATAGACAGTGATTCCTCTGATGGATCTGGGCAAAGTAAACTGAAACCTTCTGGAAAGAGACTTTCATGATTTATAGGAAGATATCAAAATATAAACATTAACAGAAGTTTGAAAGAAGTTGATGCCAACTCTCATGGATGACTTTGAGAGGTTTAAGACTTCCCTGGAGGAAGTCACATCAGATGTGTTATAAATAGCAAAAGAACCATAATTAGAAGTGCATCCTGAAAATGCGATTCAATTGCTATAATTTTATGATGAAACTTGAATGGATAAAGAGTTGCTTCTTATTGATGAGCAAAGAAAGTAGTTTCTTGGGATGGAATCTACTCCTGGGTGAAGATGCTGTGAACACTATTGAAATAACAATGAAGGATTTAAAATATTTCATAAACATATTTTATAAAGATGTTTGAGAGGGTTGACTCCAATTTTGAAAGAAGTTCCACTGTGGGTAAAATGGTATCAAACAGTATCACATGCTACAGAGAAATCTTTTTGAAATGAAAAGTACATCAATGTGGCAAACTTCATTGTTGTCTTATCTTCAGAAATTGCTACAACCATCTAGCCCTCAGGAACCACAACTCTGATTGGTCAGCAGCCATCAACATCAAGGCAAGACCCTCCACCAGCAGAAAGATTATGACTGGATGAATGTTAAGATCAGCCCCATTTTTTAGCAATAAAGTATTTTTTCATTGTCAGTCTAGACATAATGCTATTGTATACTTAATATACTATAGTATAGGGTAAACATAACTTTTATATGTACTGGGAAACCAAAAAGTTGATATGACTTGCTTTATTGTGATATTCACTTTATTGAGATTGTCTGAAACCAAGATTGTCTGATACCTGGAGTATCTCCAAGGTAAGCCTGTATTATAGCCATTGAATGAATTTATGTATGCAATTTTGGGAAGAGGAACTGAATCCTATAAAGTATTAGTTATTACTCCTATTCTTCACCTTCTTCAAAAACTGATTCAGAGGTAAACAGAATGGTTAAAGTTGAGCCCTAAGTATAACTGGGTAAACTTTTAATGAATTAAACGCCTTTGGAATCAATGATTATTAAGTATTGTTCTACATTTATTTTTAGAGACCTCTATGAAAATAAAAAATAAAAAGTTGGCCGGGCGCAGTGGCTCACGCCTGTAATCCCAGCACTTTGGGAGGCCGAGGTGGGTGGATCATGAGGTCAAGAGTTTGAGACCAGCCTGATAAACATGGTGAAATTCCATCTCTACTAAAAATACAAACATTAGCCGGACGTGGTGGCACGCACCTGTAATCCCAGCTACTCAGGAGGCTAAGGCAGGATAATTGCTTGAACTTGGTATGGGGAGGTTGCAGTGAGCCGAGATCACACCACTGCTCGCCAGTCTGGGCAACAGAGCAAGACTCTGTCTCAAAAAAAAAAAAAAAAAAAAAGTCAATGCCCTCTGACAACTTGATGTATAATACCAGACTTGTACTATTAGCACAAGAAAATGAGTTAAAGATCTTAAAGATCTTGTTAAATGCAGCATGTACATCTGCACAAAAACTTATGTAGACAGATTGTAGGAGAGGCTCTCCTCCCTTGGTTTCTCCTGCAGTACCAGAGCATATTAACTGTAAAGAGCAGGGTCTTCTACCCCCTCTAAGAATATTGTGTCTGGTGGTACCCAGCTCTGATACAATACACTGGAAATTCCTAAATAGGTTCTTTACCTCAGGGATTAATAATGACTAAATGACTTAAGCATTTACTGGGAATGATAATAGTTACATCCAAGCTCTGTAACAGGAATTATTGATGTTTATAGTACACATAGAAATAATAAATGATTGAAGATTCATACTAAGCAGGAGTAGCTAAAATTATGAGTCTTAAAGCCAAGTCATCCTGGGTTCAAAGTTGGCTTCCATTCACTACCAAATGTAAGCTTGGGCAATTTACATGGTATCTCTACTAACTCTGTTTACTATGGCATAAAATAACAATACTGATAGTACCAACATCAGTCACTAAGTCATGTATTTGATTAATGTTTATTGAATAGCTACTATATGCCAGCTACTATTGGGGTTGAGCATACAGCAAATAATACAGATATGAACCCTGGCTCTTTTGAGCTTTCATTTCACTTGTGAGAACTAAGCATTTAGTACCAGGTATGGGGCACATTATATTTTCAAACAGTGTTAAATATCATTACCATTAGTTGATGATGATGATGATGATGATGATGATGATGATGATGACAGTTACGTCTCATTATGGAGTTGAGAATAACATAATTTCTGTACGTGGGAAAATATTTCTGGTCCATGGCCCTTAAACTGCTTCCCCCCCCATAGGAGTGATTTGAACTGAGATTTGGAACTCCTCACTGGGGGTCTTTATCGCTATGTCCCAGTATTTGCTGATGCACTTATTGCATAATAATTCAAAACCATGTATTTATTAATAAATTATCAAAGCATTAAATTCCTTTCTATATATGCTGAAAATATTTCTATTCAGCTAAAGAACATTTTATGCCTGGCTGAAATGTGTGTAGAATTATCCACAAAAGTCATTTACATATATATATGTGTATGTGTGTGTGTATCTCTATATATACACATATGTGTGTGTACATGTATGTATCTATGCCAGTGTTAGAAAAGGAATATATGGACAAATCAGAGTGTGATTAGGAGGATCAGTCCTTGTGGAATGGGAGTCAAAGTTGTTTAAGGTGTCACAGAGGAGGCCACATAGGGGAGGGGATGAGAAGAGTCAGAAAAAAGTACTTCCAAAGCTGATTAGCTATCAGTGGGTTTGTATTTATATTTTTGCCTTAACTTCTTCAAATAGTTCCTCTCACAAAAGTCATTTTGGAAACTTATCTTTCAAAGTTTGTAAAAACATCAGTGATTTTAGTTATCTTCACTTAAAGAGGGTAATTTATCATCTGGTCAAGTGTGCATGTGTCTGCCAGGAAAGCTGTGAGCCAACATACATCATACTCAGTAGCTTCAAGGATTCAGTTTGCCTTCTTGTGTGTATTTGAATACAGAATTCATTTTAATCTGACATTTTTTACCTCTCATCATATTTTTCTTCTAATTAAGTTCTATAAATGTATCTTCTATCCGGTTTGAGCTCTAATAAATTCTTTACTTGAATTGGCCTTCTGAAAGTCACAAACCAACATTATGATGAATTGCAAAATGAATAATTTCCCTTCCACTGTGTTTATTTTGAGCAGCAAAATGCTGGAGAAAAATGAAACAATGTTTCACTAGAAAGAAGGCCATGACCATAGTGGTTACATGGCTTTGACCTGAATGCTGCTAGTGCTGAAGCCAGTAGATTCCCAAAACTGTGTAGGTCTAATTTCAAAATAATTTTTCAGTTGATAATTTTAGAGTTTAATGATATTAATGTAAGGGATAAATAATGAGAAATGTTTTGCTCTCATATAAGCCTGGAGTTAGTTAGCCATGTTGGTGTGGACTAGAGCCATGATTTCTTTGGGAAATGTGTTTCTTAAAATCCATATTGCCGAAGAAAAGAACAAGGCCATTTATAGAATAGACTAAGGGAAAAATGAACATGTGATCGCTGTTTTTTAAATCATCATATGTCTTACCGCACCACATAGGCAAGTAAATGTATTATTGTCTTTGAATTTAGATGGCCAAATTGAAATTGAACAATTTGTTACTAATATTTAGGTTGGAATTTTAATAGGTGCTTAACATTGGACACATCTGTTCCCATTACATTGCAAGGCGTAGATGAAACTTTATACAAATAAGATTAAAGCATTGCCATAGATAAAATATCAAGCATTAACCTTGTAGACTTTTGATTTTAAAATAGTTGAGCTCCAGTATTAAAATAGCCAGTGATCAGAGTCCAGTTCAAATAATAGTGCTTAATGTGTTAATCATTAATCTTACATACTTCTTTCTCATTTCCCTCTATGCCTTATAGAGTGGGAATTGCCTTATGTATCTTGAATTCATTACTGTAATTTGTGTACTGTGCGTTGACTGAAGCCAGTTTAAGTGGTAATGTAGGATAGAATTTTAGTTCCTTCTCTTTGTGTAGATAGTGGGCCATGGAGTTAATGTTTTATTTATAATATTTATTACAGAACTATGATAATGTGGTTATGTTTCATGATCTTTTCCTGGATAATGGCTAATTTAAGACATATTATAGTTTGAAAAGAATGTTGATGTTCTATAGTAACCATGACCACTGGTCCAAATATCCCAACATAAAAATACCATTGGCATAATTTTTCTTCCCTTAAAGAAAAACACATGGACACAGGAAGGGGAACATCACACTTCGGGGACTGTTGTGGGGTGGGGGGAGGGGGGAGGGATAGCATTGGGAGATATACCTAATGCTAGATGACGAGTTGGTGGGTGCAGCGCACCAGCATGGCACATGTATACATATGTAACTTACCTGCACATTGCGCACATGTACCATAAAACCTAAAGTATAATAATGATAATAATGATAATAATAATAAAAGAAAAAAAAAAAAAAGAAAAACCAGAATTACTCTTTTCAAACCAGAATTAGATATGCACCATCACCTAAACTAACTACTTTGTCTTGCAAATGAGGAATCCGAGATCCAATGAAGCTGATTAGATTGATGATCAGAAAGCTACTAGTGTTAGAGCTATAGCAGGATGCAGAATCTGCTTCCTCTTACCTTGGGGCCAGTACTCTCAAAACTATCCTGCCTTGCTGAAATCGGATAATCACTGCCATTTCATTTATTCACATTCTGAAAACATTTGCTATTATCTCCCCATAACTCTTTTTTCTTTTTCCTTGCACAGTGTCTCTATGCACCCCCACAAAGACATCCTAGTCTCCTGTGGCGAGGACCGACTCTGGAAGGTGTTGGGCCTTCCCAAATGCAATGTGCTTCTCACGGGATTTGGCCACACTGACTGGCTTTCAGACTGCTGCTTCCATCCCAGGTCAGTGCACAGGACCCCTAGAAATAGCCTAATCTCTCCAGGAATGTGCCTGTTTACTCTGTCTGCTCACTCTGCTGTCTTTGATGATGTTTTTCCTTCTGCAACAACACACCCTGCACTGAATTTCGAAGTGTATAGACAAATTCCCATTTGGTTTTCATTATATTGACTTTTGATTGTTTTTGATATTTGGTACATGTAAAACTTAGTCCACATGCTTATGCATTTAACCAGAGTAATAAGCTTCTCAGGACAAGCATTATTAACATTCCTTGTGCTCACGAGCCCTGACAAGGCACAGAGATTTCTAGTCAATAATGCATACCAGAATTTACCTTTGTTAATCTTTGGAGTTTTCCTTTTAGAATTAATTTATGTACCAAAAAGGATCAGATAGCAGTGATCAATTTCTCTAAAAATTCAGTGACACACAAGATATTAAAAAGAACAAAGCAATACTGAGAACACTGGGCCCTGTAATTTTTGAAATTCACTGAACCTAAATTCATTTGTACCTAAAAGACCAAGGGCACAGAAGGGAGAACATTCTTAAAGACACAGATGGAAAACTGTCCATAGTTCCTTGTGGCCCATTCCCACTGCCAATCCTGTTTTCTGCTCATCATACTTCTTAAATCTGCTTCTTTCTAAAACTCTCTGGCCTGATTACTTTTGGTAACCCATAGTTCTTGGTGCTTTTCTAAACCATTCTATTTGGAAATTTTGTTCTTGGGAAGATTTCTTATCATTTATTTTCATGTTTTCACTAAACTCCTTTTTTAAATCAGTTTTTCTTTTATCTTTGCTATGAATGTCTATGAAATTAGATAAAAAATTTTTATTTAAATTTAGAAATTTGTAAGTTAATGACAAGAGTAAACTAAGTTTGTTTTTAACTTTTGAAAATCTTTCCAAAATATAATTTATCTTTAGTACTAGATGTTTGACCCTACTTTATGAACATGCAGTGTATTCCGTATCCAGTATATAAATTAAACAGAGCCTTGCCACCCTCTCACCTCTTAGGAACATAAAACCCATGTTGCAAGCAGAGACAATACAATTAGAAGTATAGCCGATCACTTATGTAGCTACTGGGCATACTAATCAAATTTTGATAATGCCCTGTTACCATGACAGCCAGTGACTCAGAGATTTTCTCATTAGTGTTTGACCAGCAATGGTCCTTTTAATAGATCTTCCTGTTTTCCCATTCAATTACTGAAATTAATATGAGGTGAGATACATCATTATTCACTCATAATATTAATTTACATTTAGCACTTTCTTACGGCAGAATTGTAGTAAAATACTGCTATACTGTTTGCTTTTTTTCAGTGCATGAGACAAATATAAGGGGAGAAAATAAATATAACCATAAGCGTTTTTAAATGAGAGATACTGAATAGCAAATGTTCTTTTTGTGGAATTAATAAAAAAGAAAAAATGATCATTAGAAACAACAACAAAAAAAGCTCTATTTTGGTTTATTTGTGGTGAAACACATTCTGAAAGAGTTTATATCTCAGACCACAAACATTTTATAATCCTTGTATGCAAATCAACACTAAATAGCAAATGAATATGAAAAAATATATATGTACTTACAGATAGTGTTGATAGATTAAAACTTGTTGGAATTTATGTTTCCTGGAATTTAAATTTGTAATATTTGATTTTTGCTTTGGCTTATATGATTTGGTCAGTAAGAAAATATAGTAAATTATTGAAGATAATATATTTCCTATCTCATGGTATACTTCATCTATAATTTAAAATCAAACCTAAAATAAGTTTGATTTAAATGTGATATTCTAATCTGTAGTTGATTTTTTAATGAATACAATTATAGTCTTCAGAGTCCAGCTCTGGGCTCTGGTTGATTCTGCTTTCTTGGGAGAGGCCTAGGGTGGACACAGTATATACTAACATTTACTGTCCTCCTATGCTCTTCACACAAGACACATATACTTTTTCTTATTTTTTTCTTTCCTTTGCTTTTGACATTTCCTTCATTTTTAATTTCAGTTGCTTCTAGTTGAATATTTTCTCTAACTCTTAGTTGGATGCATTCCTGACTACAATGGTAGCTGACACTGTCAGGCACTGTCTCTTCTGCAATGATGACATATCCAAATTTTGTTTGGGGGTCAATTATTCTTGACATGATTGTGGTTTACCTTGACTGACCCCAATCAATCTTCTTTGTCCTATTTCTCGTATCATAGCAGACATCTCAAGTGCCTAAATAATAAATACAACAGGCATACTAATACTCATATCAGACAAAAGAAGATTAATAGGTAAAAAAATGAACTGAGGGGATAACTAACACTCGAGAATCCAGCTAATATAGTGTCGAAATATATAAAACAAAAAATCTCGTAAAATAAGATGATAGTAAAAAAATGTAATAATCAGAATCAAAGACTTCAAGGTATCTCTCTCAACTTGTAATCTGTCAAGCAAACAAAATTGTAGTGGAATTAGAAGAATTAATATGATAGTATAATTAACAGTATATATTTACCTCTGTACAAGGAGAGAATATAAATTTTTTGAGTTCATTTATGGTTCAATTTTCAAAAAGGCATAAATTCTTTACCCAAAATCTAGCATAAATTCCTCATAGTATAAATTATACAATCCATAATTTATGACCAAGATTCAATGATAAAAGGAAGTGATATGAAATTAATAACCATTAATGAGATTAATCATAAATTATTAAGACACATGTAAATGAATACTGAGTCAAAGAGGAACTATAAACTTTCATTACATAGTTGGTAAATAGTTACAACTACAACACTTACCAAATTTATGAGATGTATCCAAAGCTGTATTCAGAGTAAAATTCATAGCTTTAAATTCTTTATCATTAAATAAGAAAAAAAGAAAATAAGTGGATTATGAATTGAAATTGAAAAAACAATGAAATACAAAAAGCAAAAGAATAAATCAATGAAAATTAGAAATTAATAAATTAGAATAGAAAGAGGATGTATATTTATGTATGTTATATACCTGTGAAAACTTCTGAACTTATATATATAAAATATATAAACATTTATATATATTATTTATATATTTATATACATATAAATAATATACATATATACATGCACAAATATGTGTAAATTCAGAATTTTTCTGTCCTCAAGGGGAAATATAACGAGGAGCTACAATACATTAGATATCCTGGAAAACTGCTGAAAATATATTAATAAGTGAGGAAACAGTAATATAAATAGCAACTTGGAAGGAGATAGTACTATATACACAGAAAGTTACATATATATATACTATATATATATGCACTTAAATTTTTTAGGAAATAATAAATCTCTGTGAAAGTAAACATTATCAGTGCTAAATCAAGATGGAAGAAAAACCTGGACTAGATTAAAAACTGTTGAAGAAACTGAGTTTTAAAGTTTTACCTTGCATGCCCATCTTTAGCAGTTTTATGAGTGAGTTTTTAGAAACTTACCAAAAAAAAAAGAAAGAAAGAAAAAAAGTGTTAGAATAAAACAGGTAAGTTTTAGGTTCATTACCTAGCCCAAGGACAGAAAAAATAAAAGGGAAATTCATTACTGGTTTTAAAAATAAAACATAAACATAATTTTAAACCTAACAGATACAGTACTCGCACGGTAACAGAGACCCATTTCACTATTTTGAATGCAAAACTTTAAAAAATGATATAGAAAATGAAATTCAGTTGTATGTTTAAAAAGAGCAATATACCATGACCAAGTAAGATTTGTACTAGGAAAGCATGAAATATATAAATGATCCGACTATGAGGACATCGTATAATAAATTATACTTATAGATATTGGAAGTTACTTTAAAAAGTGGCATAAATCTAGCAACTATACCTGTTAATACATATATGTTTGCATATATTGTTAGGTCCCATGTGTTGGAATTGATTAGGGGAATGGATTTTGTAACAGCTAAAACTCTTAATAAGATCTGTCAGGTGAATGTCAAACCTGGATGCCATGAAGCTTAATGAGTCAAAAGCAGAATGGTGCTTACAGGACATAGCTCAAGAGGGGAACATAACACCAAACAGGTAAAAATGTAGACAATCCCCAAAGTCAAAACAGGAGCAAGGGTCCAAGCTAACATCTGTCTATGGAAGCTTAATTACTTCTCCACTTGGTGTTTACTCTCTTTAAATGTTGGCTACATATTTTCTTTTTTTTCCCCTGAATAATAATGACTACTTTTTGTTGCAACACTAATGCTGTCTAACATATTTATAACTCAAAAAATGAATGGGGAAACCCTGTAAGTTTTATACAGATATAATGCAGACTATACAAACAGAAGGCATTTAAAAACTTGCAAGTCTTCAAAATAACTGCGTTGCCTCAAAATAATACTATACATATAACTGATGATTTCTATCTATTGTTTACAGTGGAATTGGTTCAGTTTGTATCTAAGCTTTTAATTTCCTCAGTAGGACTTGTCTATCCAGATCTTTTTTAAGGACATGGATAACTTGCATCACTGTGTAACTCATCATTATTACATATTTACCACTAGATTGAGGTCATATATTGGTAAGATAAAGCACCCTTTCCATTTACTTGGTAGACTGATGGAAGTGTTGGTAGCTGTTGAAAGTGATTCATCAATCATTGAAAATGATAAATGAATGGAGCAATGCAGGGAATGTGCATTAGCGCTATCTTTGCACTACTGAAAGAAGAAAATGTACATTGCCAAAAAGTGGGAACATAAACATACCTCAGTGCAAGGTAGAGGTCATACGAGTGGCTCGTTTTAGAATGCTAGCCTCACCATTGCCAGTCTTTTCAGGTTTCTCTTCTGCGAAATAGAAAGAATAATGATGCCTACTTTATAGTTTGATTGTGAAGACTAATGTTATAATATCTGAAAAACACAAATACGATTGCTAGGCACACATATGCTCAGTAAATGTTAGCTATCATCATATTTCTCATTGATAGAAATTTTGAGAACTTAAAAAGATAGCTCAGCCGGGTGCGATGGCTCACGCCTGTAATCCCAGCACTTTGGGAGGCCAAGGCGGGCGGATCACGAGGTCAGGAGATCGAGACCATCCTGGCTAACATGGTGAAACCCTGTCTCCACTAAAAATACAAAAAATTAGCCGGGCATGGTGGTAGGCACCTGTAGTCCCAGCTACTCGGGAGGCTGAGGCAGGAGAATGGTGTGAACCTGGGAGGCGGAGCTTGCAGTGAGCCGAGATCCCGCCACTGCACTCCAGCCTGGGCGACAGAGCGAGACTCTGTTTCAAAAAAAAAAAAAAAAAAAAAAAAAGATATCTCAAACGTTGTTATAAAACTGGCAGCCACACAATGGGCTACGAAGGGAAGAGGCAACAATTGTGTTTTCTGAATTATACCAAACTCTTGGAAAAATGATACGCAACCATCAACATTAGTTGGTAAAATCGTGTCTAAAATTCATACCCAGTAAATGATGAAGATAGTTATAAGCTGAAAACCAAATTCAATTATTTCAAAATGTATGTTAACTAGCTGTTCTCAGCTCATAAAACGTAAATGTTACTTTAAAATTTTGCCAAACTCATCCTGTTTTTTTTTATAAAAATGAGAATTCTGCATGTTTCCTATTTTTTTAATATATTTTAGATTATGTTTTAGAAGGGAAACAAATTTGGCCAGAAACATCAACAGAATTCCATTTTAAAATCATCTTTTTGATTTATTTTTTTGCACAATATAAAAAAAATAGTGGTTGAACTTCCTTATCCACAGGCAGGTTCTACTTTTGGCTCATTTAGACCAGCTTTGGGCAACAAAAATGCAGAGTTACATAATCAATATTCAGGTTAATAATGTTACATCAGTAAAACTCATGCTGCATTACTTAATAATATATTAGTTGGTCTTTACCTACACCAGAGGACTGCTTCATAACAGTAACATAATTTTGAATGTAAATACAATGTCCAGTTCGCCAATGCTTGGAGTTGCATTTTCTTCTGTATGACCACAGCTTATTATGTGAAACAACATGTAACTCCCCACATATCTCTATAAGTGAAAGCAGTGGGATTAGTGGTTTAAACAATTTCACAGTGGCACATTTTATCCTGAGTTCCCTGCGTGAGGCAGAAATAGAGCTGACAGCATCCTGTTAAATAGAACTTCTACCCTTAGGAGCTGATTTATGAATTGTGAATAAATGGACCTCTCCAAAATACCTCATATTCTCTCTTCACTGTACAAGCTACCTATTCATGTATTTATGTAGTGCCTAAAACCATAGTATGAAAACCCCTTGACAAGTACATTATTTAGATTTTTAAAAATATATATTCATAGGACTGGGCATCGTGGCTCACACCTATAATCCCAGCACTTTGGGAGGCCGAGGCAGGCGGATCACCTGACATCAGGATTTCGAGACCAGCCTGACCAGCATGGTGAAACCTAATCTCTACTAAAAATACCAAAATTTAGCCGGGCATAGTGACGGGCGCCTGTAATCCCAGCTACTCAGGAGGCTGAGACAGGAGAATCACTTGAACCTCGGAGGCAGAGGTTGCAGTGAGTCGAGATCGTGCCATTGCACTCCAGCCTGGGCAACAAGAGCGAAAGTCCATCTCAAAAAATATATATATATACTATATAATATTAATTATATAATTATATAATATATATAATTATATTCTATAATACATAATATATATTATATATTATGTATTACATATTATAATTATATATGATATAATATATTATATCATATATAATATAATATATAATTATATATTAGATACCTATATATTATATATTATATATTATATTATATATTATATATAATGATATAATATATAATATAATATAATAATTATATTTTATATTTAAATAGATATTTAAATATATAATTACATAATATATAATATATATTAGATATATTTATATAATATATATTAGATATATTTATATAATATATATTAGATATATTTATATAATATATAATACATAATATAATATATAATATATAATATATAATTATATTATATATAATATATAATTATATTATATATAATATATAATTATATTATATATAATATATAATTATATTATATATAATATATAATTATATTATATTTATATATAATAATATATATACACACACACAGAAAACTTTTTATTTGGTATAAGCTAAAAGTTAAGAGTATAAATTTCAAATTATTTTTAATAATACAGATACTGCTATATTATCTTTCTAAAGATTATAATGTCCTCTTTCTTCCCGAGCTACAGAAGTAGCTGTTTTCATAATCTGAAAAACATAGTAGACTTTTATTAAGACAATTTTGACATGGGTCTGTTAGGTAATAATATTCAACTTTATATTCTTTGCAGAGGTGTATATCATGCTTCTGTTCTTAATACAGTTATCACCTTTATGTGAAGGAGCTAAGCATTAAAAGTAACAGCATACTTCTTTAAGTAGTTATTTTTTTTTTTGGTCTAATTCTAAAAGTAATACAGGATAATTCTCAGTAAACTATTGCAAGAACAAAAAACCAAACACCGCATATTCTCACTCATAGGTGGGAATTGAACAATGAGAACACATGGACACAGGAAGGGGAACATCACACTTCAGGGACTGTTGTGGGGTGGGGGGAGGGGGGAGGGATAGCATTGGGAGATATACCTAATGCTAGATGACGAGTTAGTGGGTGCAGCGCACCAGCATGGCACATGTATACATATGTAACTAACCTGCACATTGCACACATGTACCATAAATCCTAAAGTATAATAATAATAATAATGAAAAAGAAAAAAAAAAGAAAATAAATATTTCTCACAGTCCCACAACTCAATGAAAACCACATTTTCTTTGTAAAAGCAACCTTTAATTATTAATTTTAGCTTTATACACATTTACAAATGCCCTTATAAGAATATCCATATATATAGTAGGTACCTACTTAATATTTGATCAGCTAATTTTGAGGAGGGAAATTTGGAACAGAGAGGATCTTTAGATATATCTGTATTGAGGAAGTCTTGGTTTGAATGTTGACAGCAGTTACCTTTTAAACAGCAACTACCACATGTCAAGTATT
Organism: Pongo abelii; assembly: GCF_028885655.2. Taxonomy (NCBI): domain Eukaryota; kingdom Metazoa; phylum Chordata; class Mammalia; order Primates; family Hominidae; genus Pongo; species Pongo abelii. The sequence goes on from NC_071996.2 coordinate 117,251,856, forward strand.
GCTATTGTGCGTGGCAATTATAATGCTATGTATATTTATGATGCTGTTTTCTCTTCCTCAGTTTATAGAAATACTACATCCTCTGTGTCCTTTATATTCATAGTTAAATTGAGGCCATATAACTGATCTCTGGCCAGCGAAATGTGAATGAAAGTCACGTTTTCAGCTGTTGCACATTGAAGAGCAAAGTTGACCTCCTTTAGGCTCTCTTCCCTTCTCTTCAGAACCACATGGTACGATGACATAGCTTTATAATGGCATAAGACTGCTTGCTTTCTGTTGAAATGGGATTATAACCAAGACAAATCAAGATATCTTTGTTACATTAAGCCTTTTAAGACTGGACGGCTTGTCTATTGTGGCTGCTAGTGTTAACTATCGTCTAACGTGAAATTTTATGTATTATAGATAAATAAATAAATTTCAAGGCACTGCCCAAGCGCTTTCCTCCACCAAGTGGCAGAATCTGGTTGTACACAAGATGTGACTTTTAAAACCAGACTTATTTTCCAGTATGGGTGTGGCAGAATACTTGCTCTGTTATTTTACTTAAACTCCCAGCACCTCAGTTGCTCATTTGAAAAGGATGGTAATATACATCAAAAGGTTTTCATGAATGTTCCACGAGAAAATATATATAAAGCATTCAGCACAGTTCTGATCTCAGAATAAGCATTTGGTAAAAATAGCATTATTATGGTTGTTGTTGTTTGGCAGAAGTAAGATTCTAACCTAGGTCTGGTTTGCTGTGAAACTAGTATTGCCTCTAAGTCTATTGGCCTGTCTCTCTTTTTGTAGAAAGAAAATAATTTTTAAAAAACCCGTTGGAATGCTATAAGCTCTTTAAGGGCAAGGTCTAGATCTCACCCATCTTTGTATCCCTGGGACACAGAAGTTAAACTGAAACATTATAGAGAATGAGAAAATATTTGTTGAATTAGAATAAACAGAATTGAAGATGCTAGGCCAGAAATGCGGTCACTTTCTTTCATACTCCCAGAAGGTATTATGTAATTTTAGGGAACATACTCACAAATATACACATACACAAACACACACACACATACCATTCATTATTTCTGAAATCACTTTTTCAGAAGAACCTACAACCTAGTGTTAGTCCTGCATTGGACATAAAACCCTAAAATACAAAATCTTCTATAAATAATATTACACCAAGAATAAATTTCAGTCAAAATCCAATAATAGAAGCACTTCCAGAATGGCAGGATAAGGACGTTCAAAAATATACTCCTTCATAAAAGCAGAGAGATATGGGGGGAGAGGAAGGAATGTTAAAATCCACTTTTTTGGAACACAGGAACTTAACCAAAGGCTTGCATCAACCCGAGGAGCACTTATTCAAGAAAAATTGCTGAATCTTACTAAGAAGAGTGAACTCTTATGTTTTAACTTTCTCTAGTCCTAAATAGAAAAGCTGGAGAGTGAAATGTCCAAAGGGGATGGAAGGACACATACATGAAAGCGGAGGGCTGTGCACATGCATAGGAAAGACTTGAGAAGGGTCTAATCTCTTGCATCTGGTTGACCTCAAGCACTTGCACAAGCAGGAGGTAAAGGCTAAGGCTAAGTTGTAAACTTCCAGAATGTTAAAGATGTGTCCTAACGTGCACACAGAGACACTTGCCAAAGATTGGGTGACTTACTGGTTCAAAGCATTTAATCACCAGTTGACCAATAGTTACTTGGCTATTAAGCTAATCTAGAAGAAACTTCTGTGGCCACACCAAACATGGAATACAGACTTTACTGAATTACCTCAGGAAATTCACACACACACACACACACACACACACACACACACAGCAAACAGCAGTAAAAACAAACCTTAGAAGGAAAACTGATTTCCAGAAATTTCAAATTATTTAAAATGTCAGGTTTTAAACAATGTCAAAAAATAGAAAACATGAAAAGGATCAGGACAAAGAAAAAAACTTATGAATATGTCATGTTATATGACAAAGTGCCATTAAAGTTGCAGGTGTGATGGAAATGTGTAATCCGCTGACTTTAAGATAAGGAGATTATCTTTGATTATCCAGGTTGACCCACTGTAATCACAAAGTTCCCTTAAGTGTGGAAGATGAAGGCAGAATGGTCAGAGTAAGAGTGATGTGACATGAAAAAGGGATTCTCCCCTAGAGAGACCAGAGAGAACCAGCTCTTATAACACCTTGACTTCAACCCAATGAAACTTATTTTGTCCTTGTGGCCTCCAGAACTGTAAGAGAGTAACTTCATGTTATGTTATGCCACTAAGTTTGCGATAATTTGTTACAGCACAAAAAGAAAACAAATACACTATTCTTCCACAACTATAGTTGAGTTTTTTATACTAACCTCGTGTCAATATACAACTTTGATGAACTCATTTATTAATTTAAAAAATTTTAGTACATTTTTTAGACTCCAAGATCTTTTAGATATACAAGATCATATCATCTCTGAAGAGAGATCATTTTACTTTTTCCTTTCTAATCTAGATACCTTTGATTGTTTGTTTTTTTCTTATCAAATTGCTCTGGCTCGAACCTCCAGTGCAATGTTGAATAGAATTGACAAATTATGACATCTTAGTCTTATTTTTGATTTTAGGTAAAACGTGATCAGTCTTTCACCGTTAAGTATGATGTTAGTTGTGGGATTTTTGTAGATCCTTTTATTAGGTTGAAGAAGTTTATTTCTATTTCTAGTCGAATATGTTGATCATGAGAGGATGTTGGATTTTGTTAAATGCTGCTTCTGCATCTGTTGAAATGATCATTTGGTTTTTATCTTTTATTCTATCAATGTGGCCTATTACATTGATTTTTATATGTTGAACCAACCTTGCATTCCTGAAATAAATGCTAGTTGCTTATGATATACAGTCATTTATATATGTTGCTGGATTTGGTGTATTAGTAGTTTCTTGATGACATTTTTATCTATATTAATAAGAGACATGGGTGATGCCTTTGTCAGGTTTTGGTATTAGAGCAATACTGGCCTCGCAGAATAAGTCAGGCAGTGCTCCCTCTTGTTCTATTTTTTGGAAGAATTTGTGAAGTAGTAGTGTTAATTCTTCTTAAATATTTGGCAAAATTCATCAGTGAAGCCTTCTGGTCTTGGGCTTTTCTTTGTGGAAAGGTTTTGATTACTGATTCAAGTACAAGAATTGGTCTACTCTATCCAGGTTATCTAATTTGCTGCCATTTTTTGGTCATATTTGTTGCCGTATTGTTAACAATTTCCCTTATAAATCCTTTATAATTCTGTAAATCTGGTAATGATGCCTTTATATAATTATTGATTTTAATAATTTGATTCCTCTCTATTTTTTTTGTTGCTCAGTAGAGCTAAAGTCAATTTTGTTGCTCTTTTCAAAAAATCAACTTTTATTGTTGAATTTTCTATATATTTTTAAATTCTCTTATTTATTTACATTCAATATTATTTTCTTTCTTCTGCTTGATTTGGATTTATTTTTCTCTTCTTTTTCTACTTGCTTAAGATAGAAGGTTTGGTTATTATTTGAGATATTTATTCTTTTTAAATGTACCATTTACATCTGTGAATTTTCTTTCAAGCAATGCTAGAATTATCCTATAAGTTTTCATATGTTGTGTTTTTGTTTTCATTCATATCAAAGTATTTTCATATTTTCCTTATAATTTCTTTTTTGGCTTTTTGGCTGTTTTAAAGTACGCTGTTCCATTTCCATATATATATCATGTGCTGCTTAATGGTGAGGATACATTTGATAAATGCATCATTAGGCAATTTCATCACTATGCAAACATTGGAGAGTGTACTTACACAAACCTAGATGGTATAGCCTACTGCAGGCTATATACCATAGACTATACAGACTATAGCATATTGCTATTGCTATTGCTCCTATATAACAAACATATAGTTACTGTACTGAATACCATATACAATTGTAATATAACAATATTTTATATAGAAACACAGAAAGATATAGTAAAAATACAGTATAAAAGATAAAAAGTGGTATACTTGTTTAGGGCATTTACCATGAATGGAGCTTGCAGGAACGGAAGCTGCTCTGGGTAAGTCAGTGAGTGAGTGGTGAGTGAATGAGAAGGCCTAGGACATTACTGTACACTACTGTAGACTATAAACACTGTACACTTAGGCTATACTAAATTTGTTTTAAGATCATTTTTCTTCAATAATAAATCAACCTTAGCTTATGTAACTTTTTACTTTATAAACTATTTAATTTTTTAACATTTTGATTATTTTGTTATCACTTAGTTTGAAACACAAACTGTACAGCTATACAAAAATATTTTTATGTGCTTTTTCTATAAACTTTTCTCTATTTTTTATTTTCAAACTTTTTGTTGAACACAAAGACACACACATTAGCCTAGGCCTACACAGGGTCAGGATCATTAATGTCACTTTGGCCCACTTCCACATTTTGTCCCACTGGAAGTTCTTTAGGGGCATAATAATATGTAATATACCCTTAAACAACTAGCAGTGCAGTAGATTTGTTTACAATAACATCACCACAAACACACAAGTAATGTGTAGCCATATGGCATTATGAAGGCTATCATGTCACTAGGCCATAGGAATTTTTCAGCTCCATTATAATCTTATGAAACCACATCGTATATGCAGTCCATCATTGACTGCAATGACATTATATGGCACATGACTGTATGTGTGAATTTTTCAAGTTTTCTTCTATAGTTTATTTCCATTTTAATTCCACTGTGATTAAAGAGACTATTTTGTATAATTTAATCCTTTTATAACTACTGAGTCTTGTTTCACATACTAACATATTATCCTAAAGAATGTTCTGTGTGCCCACGAAATAACATCTTTTCTACTTTTGTTGTATGGAATGTTCTACACATGTCTGCTAGGTCTAGTTGATTTATGGTGTTAAATCTTATATTTCTTCATTGCTTTTCTGCCTAATTATTCTAACCATTATTTAAAATGGGTATTGAAATCCCCAAATGTTATTTTTGAATTGTATGTATATTCCATTAATTCTGTGACCTTTTGCTTCATGTGTTTTGGGTCTTTATTAGTTTTTTATTGCTACTCCTCCAAACTACCACAAAGATAGTAGCTTAAAATAACACAAATTTATTATCCAATAGCTCTGGAGGTAAAAAGTCAGAAATGGGTCTTGCTAGGCTTAAAATATGGTAAAAGTGGTATTGTGCTCTTTCTGGAAACTCCAGTAATAGATTAATTTCCTTATCTTTTCTGGATTGGGGAGGCTGTCTGTATTCTTTGGCTTATGGCCTCTTAACTTCAAAGTCAGCTGTGTAGCATCTTCCAGTTTTTTTCTCTCTGTCTCTGTGCTTATGTTGTCACATTGCTTTTTGTCACTTTAATCTCCAGTCTCCCTTATAAGGACCCTTGAAATTACATTACCTAGTCATTCAAGATAATCTCTAAATCTCAAGATCTTTAATATAACCATACATGCAAAGTCCCTTTGGCCATGTAAGATAACATTTACAGTTCTGGGGAATATTTGTCAGGGATAGGGCTATTTAACTCAGCCTACCACAACTTATACCCTAAAAACTATATAACGATGTTAAAAGAAATTAAAGAAAACCTCACAAAATGGAAAGATATCTCATGCTCATGAATTTGCAAGACTGTATTGCTGAGATAACAATACTGATCTAAAAGTTCAATCCAATCAATAGACAAAATATCAATAGCCAAGCTGATCCTAAAATCCATATAGAAACAGAAGATTCCCAGACTAGGAAAAACAATCTTTTTTTTTTTTTTTTTTGAACAGAACAGAGCCCTCAGAAATAATACCACATATCTACAACTATCTGATCTTTGACAAACCTGAGGAAAACGAGCAATGGGGAAAGGATTCCCTATTTAATAAATGGTGCTGGGAAAACTGGCTAGCCATATGTAGAAAGCTGAAACTGGATCCCTTCCTTACACCTTATATGAAAATTAATTCAAGATGGATTAAAGGAAAAACAATCTTGATCAAGAAGAATAAAGTTGGAGGATACACACTTCCCAATTTTACAACTTACTATTATACAAAGCTATGGTAATCAGGACAGGTATGATACTGGCATGAGATAAAAATATAACTGAAAGTTGAGAAATAAGCCATTACATTGAGTTACCTGATTTTCAACAGGGGTGCCAAGATAGTTCAATGGGTGTCAACAAATTGTGTGGAACAACTGGATATCCATATACAAAATAATTAAGTTGAATCCCTACCTCATATCATACACACAAATTAACACAAAATGTATTCTAGACTTAAAAGTAACAATGAACACTATAAAACTCTTAGAAGAAAACATAAAAATAAGTCTTTGTGATCTTGAACTGAGGAATGGTTTCTTAGATATGATCCCAAAACACAAATAATAAAATAAATAACTTTGTCAAATTAAAAATTTTTACACTTCAAAAGGCAACATTAAGAAAGTGAAAAGACAATCCATTTAGTGGGAGAAAGTATTTGTCAGTCATGTATCCGATAAAGGATTTTTATCAAGAATATAAAAACAACTTTTACAGTACAGCAGTATAAAAACAGTTTAAAAATGATTAAATAATTTGAATAGACATTTCTATACATAAGCTATACAACAAGCCAATAAACACCTGATGGATGTGTTTACACCACAAGTCAATAAACACATGTAGGACGCTCAAAATCATTATTTATTAGGAGGAATACAAATAGAAAACACAGTGAGATACCACTTTATAGCCATTCATATGACTATAAAAAACAAACAGATAAATGTTGGAAAAGACATGGAGAGTTCAGAAGCCTCGGCATTTTTGATAGGATAGTAAAATGCTGCAGCTACTTTGGAAAAGTATTACTTTCTCAAAATGGTAAACGTCTGGTCAACCAAGGATCCAGCATTTCCATACCTAGCTATATACGCAAGAGAATCAAGAGCATATGTCCATGCAAAAACTTGTATAGAAATGCATTATAATAGTAACATTATTCATGATAGTTAAAAGGTGGAAACAATCCAAATGTTTGTTAATTGATTAATGGATAAATGAGTATGCTACTGACATTTAAAACTGCAGTTATTAGTGAAACCAATCTTTTCTTGTATATTAGCTATTTGCATTTCTCTTTTGTAAATAGCTTACTTGACTTTTTTACTTTTAAAAAATGCTATTTATAAGAACTCTTTATTTGTTAAATATAACCATTTTATATTATGTAATATGTGAAGATTTTCTGGGCTTATTTTACAAAAAAATTGCTTACAGAGGTTTTCTTGGTTTAATAATTGCTTTTTTTGTTATTGTTTGATGGCACATCTTTTCAGAAGTTTGTGCAGTATTATCTACCAATCATTTTATTTTATCTCTTTGCCCTAATTTATTAAACATTTGTATTTCACCATGTATTTTTCTGTTTTATTCTATATTTCATGTTAAATCAGTAAATGTTATTGTGACTGTAGAGAAGGAATAGAATTATTTTTCTTTTCATTAATTACAACGGGAGCTGTAGGATCAAAATAAATTTCTTTTTTTATTGTTTTATTTTTTTTGTCAAGATTTATAAGGATATTGGATGTTTAAACAACTCTCTGGTTAGTTGGTAATAGTACTTACTGCCAATGTTTTTATACTGAGATTTTTAAAAATTTTCAAGTCCTTTTAGTTTATTCTCTTCTTGATAATTATTGGCTTCTCATCAAGCATAGATCCATGGTGTTTCTTAATTCAATGATTCTTATAAACACAAATTTTCTCATTTTGAATGAAAATGTTGAATCTAATTTCAGAATCTTCAAGGCAATTTTATTAATATTATTTTTATAATTAATTTTTCTGATTAATCTTTTTGTTTTCTCTTTCTAATATTTCTCTTAACATATATTTGATTTCTCAAATGTAGCATCTATTTTTTATCAACCTCATCTAATTCATCTCTTTGCCCTTCTCTCAGCTAGGGATGAAGTTAAAAAAAAGATTTTTTACTTTAGTAATTAACATTTGTAAAATAACTTATGTTTATAGCTTCCTTGCCGATTTTAATTTGATAATTATTTTTTCTATTACTACACTGAAGTTATGGGTCTTTCAATTATCTATAAACAATTAAGTACCACACATGGAACCCAGCTGGAGGTTGTAGTTCATTTTCCCCTGGAGGTCCAGGAAGTAGCCTCAGCTGTCCTCTTGTTTTTCTATATCACCAGTTCATATCCATGGCTGCTGCTTGCCGCTGCCAGTGTTAGGGCCCACCCTCAAAAAGCTCTAATTGAGACCACGTGAAAATAGCTTATTTCACTTCCATAAAGCTGTCATTGTATGCAGCCTTGCTGTTTTTATCAGACATAGAGATTTGGTTCCAATCTGACTTACTGTATGGCAGGCAAATATTCAGTTTCCACATATGTAATATATTTATATTATGTATTCCTACTTGACAGACTTGATAGGATATAGTATTTCACTTCCACCATTTTTTTTTCAACTTGGGATACAAGGATGAGGCAGCTTGGAAAGGACGTTCTTGGTGCATCCACCCTGAGCTTCCTTGTGTTTTTTAGCTAGCTGTTGCTGCATATTGAGGAAACTGGGACTCCATCCTTATCTGACCAACCCAAGAAGCTGCCCATGGCCTTACTCTTATAAAACATTGCTGGATAGGGGCACCCCAGGTAGTACCTGTCAAATTAGCAGAACATGTTTGAACACATGTAACTGATAACATTCAACTTAACAAAACATATATTCGACATACATGGAAGTTATTTATAGTTCTCAGTGCCTTCCCTGAGTACCTTTTATCCTATACCCCATATTTACAAATATCCCTATACGCCCACTGTATTATCCTATCTCATCTCTGATTTTTCCTATATCACTACAACCTGCTCTAACTTTGTAAGTGCTAAGGTTTTTGGTGCTAAGTTGTCTTGATACTTTTTGAAACATGATTTGGCAGTTTTCTAACTTTTTTCTCCTTTCATGTTACGAATAGATTTCAAAGAGAGCTATTTTCTTTATTTAAAAGTGTTCTCTTACTCTGATTTTAGCATCATTTCAAAGGTCTTATGCTTTGTTGGGGGTTGGTGGGGGACAGGTGGGGAAAGAAGAATTAACTCAATTGGAAACTGGTCTAAAGGTGTTGGCTTTCCATTTATTGTAACTGCCCTTGCTGAAAGAAGCCTTAAGGCTTCATGAAGTTTCTACGTGTGTTAGTCCTTTATCCAGAAGTCGGCCTGCATTTGCGGTCCTATGACCCTTCAGGCTTTCACTCAAATCTAGAGGGACCTCCCACTAGAGGGAGCTCCCACTGGATATTCTGTTTGTGTTTTCTCTACTTTTTCCAGAAAAAGTAGAGATCTTCTGTATATTATGACAACTAGCTCCATAAATTCCTCTCTCTTTTCTAAGAAGGTATTAGGTGGATTTTCCAGGCTCTTTGTTTAGGGACTTCTTAATGTTGCTGTTCTTTTATAGGCAGAGAAGCTAAAAACTAGACGTTTTTGCATTATACTGCAACCAATTTGGTCTGCAGTATATTTAGTAGACATGCCTTGAAATCTTGGACATTTGATGACAAATTTCCTGGTTTCCAGGCTTAGAGCACATTGTTCCTTGGTTTCTATGTTTTCCTGATCATTCTTATGAACACTGGGTGGAAGTTAGCAACCTGGTTCTATGTCATCATCTTACTCAAACACCCATACTTTTTTTTTTAATAGATGATTAAAATTGACCTTTAAGGTCATTTTCACTCTTGAATTTTTATGTAAGCAAAGTTTTCCTAAAACTATTTATGCAGGCAAGAAGTTTCTTGGGTGAAATAGTTGCTGTCAAAATAATGACTTCAGGAACTGCTAAATGTCATGAGGAACTAACATTTTGCCTCTAGTTAAACCAAGAATCATTCAACTGTATCTAAGCTGTAAGGAGATATTAACTTGTATGATCCAACGTTGCTGATTGATGGCCTGATTAAATTACATAGGAAATCTTGGCAATTACTACAAAAATTCTGCAAAATTCTGCAAAAATCTACAAAATTACTGCAGTTTGTAGAAAATGTTGTTGCTCCACAAATATCAGTAAAGCTCATAGTTCTCACTTGAGAAAGGCACAGTAATATATCTCAACTGAGAGGATGTAACACCTGGAAAGACATCAAGCCCTCTGGTCAAGAGTTTCAATTCTGGATCTAAAATGTGTTTTGATGTAAATGCGAATTAGGGCCATGTCCATATGGGTAAACTGGCCCGTGGATGGCTATTCTATTTAGTTTCAACTCTCTTCAGAGGCTATATCAAATACTCAGCAGTCTATCACAGAGTGATCAATAGCCCTTATAAGGACAGTGACATGACAGCAGCAAGTTATCATACTTATGTATAATTACTGATACATAGTCAGGTACACAATATAAAGGTATTAGTATCATTTTAAATATACCATTGTTTTGAGACTAATATCACCCTTGTTGGAGATGACAATCTTTCTCTCAAAGGCAATTAACCTACATATAATAAACAATGACAAAGGCTGAAGCAAATTATAACTTTATAGAGGACTAATTAGAAGAAGATGAGGCAAAAGGCAAAACAACTGAACAAGGACTATTGCACTAATCCAGGAGAAAAATGATCAAGTCTTACCAATCCTTTTCAACCAGGATTCTTCAACAGAATTAAACCCTGGGGAAATTTTTCAGTGACATTTTCTCAGTTTTCCAACTCCAGATGTATAGGAATCAAGTTATTGTATTACATTCAATGAGTGCATCAGGACATTACAGTTTACTCCTCTTGCTAGAACCCTCATTGAGAAAGTCCAGCTAAGGCCCAATCAGCTGTGATAGAAGAAAATAATGACATATAAAGATGTGTAAGAGATAGACTCAATAAGAATAGCACTCAAATAGTAATTGGGAAAGAATGAGGATTTAATATGGTCATAAGTTTTTAACTTGAAAGCCTTGACTCCTGAGGTAAGGAATACAGGTACAGAAACAGATTTGTGGAAATTTGTATTGGGTTTATTGAGTTTTAAATGTCTGTGGAACATCTAGGTAAAGATACATAAATCTGAATCTCAGGAGAGAGATTAGGGTTTGTGTATGAGTTATCTACTGTCACAATAATGTTGTATAACCACCCCCAAATTTTTAGTTACCACAGAATTATTTATTTAATTCATGATTCTATAGGTCAACAGTGTAGAATGGGCTTATTTGGGAAGATCTGGTCTCAGCTGGGCTCCTTTATGTATTTGTTTTTGGGCCACATTAGCTGGATGGTTCAGCTTCTACTGGTGTCAACCAGATAGCCTCTGACATCTTTCATGTTTCCACTTTTACATGCTTCTCACATCTCTCCCACAGGCTGGGCTGAGTTATGTTTTCACAGAGAGGCTCAGGTGCAAGCTCAGTCAAGTTCAGCTATGCAAGAAAACAAGCAGAAGTGTGTACATTCTCCTGAGGACTAGGCTTGGAATTGGCACAACATCACTTCCCCCTTATTCCATTGGCCAAAGCTCAGAGGGAGGGAGTGTGGGGACTATGAAGCTACAGGGTTAAGGGCTTGGATGCAGGAAGAAGTGGAGAATTAGGACCATTTTTGAATTCTATCATTTATGTGCATGGGATGACCATACATCTAGGTTTGCCCAGAAAAGTCCCAGTTTATTCCTGTCATCCTTATAGAAATATTTTTTTTTTAAGAAAGAGAATCTTGCTCTGTTGCCCAGGTTGGAGTGCAGTGGTGCATCATAGCTCACTGCAGCCTAGAACTCCTGGGTTTAAGCAATTTTCCTGCCTTACTCTCCATGGGAACTGGGACTACAGGCACATGCTACCACATCGAACTAATTTTTTTTTTTTTTTTTTGAGACAGGGTCTCACTATATTGCCCAGGCTGGTCTCAAACTCCTGGCCTCATGGGATCCTCCCACTTTGAATCACCCCCTTGTTACTCTAAAAAGTGTCCCAATTTTAGTGATAAATTATATGGGAACTCTACATTTGGGGGGTTTTAAATAGAATGGATGAACTCATTGAAAAAATCTGTGAAGTAAGCAGAAGAATTAAGATAAGTTTAGAGTCCATCAAAGAGGTTCCAGGAAGCAAGAGATGAGCCAAAACAGAATGGGTCTGAAGAAGCGAAAAGGGCTACATGAAAGAGGGCTAAATGACAAGGTCAACAGCATCAAGGCATAAACTATTAAATGAATGTGTCTGTTGTGTTTGTCAACTGGAAAGTTTTTTGCTGACTATGATGAGAGTCTTCATAGGAGTGGTTGCAGTGAATTAAAGAGTCAACTAATTCTTGCTCTCACACTGATTTAAAATTAAAACTTTAATTTGACTCTTTTGGGTCTTATATTTAAAACAAAAGGGACCAGACTCTGAGGAATTGAGATCCTCCGAGTGTTAACATTTTCAGGGTCTGAATACCAAATACAGATGCCAGATTAAAACCAAATGTGTAAGAACCAAGACCTGTAGCTTACATTTATTCTCTATCCATCATTTTTGACACTAAATAAAAATGATCTGGTGTGTATTCATTGGGAATTATTCTAATTTTATTTTATTATGGCTGTAAATTCATTTTCCTTCATGTATTTGATATCTTTGATTGATGCAAAACTCAATAAGACTTACTGTAGTTACATTAAATATTAACCAGAACATTATTTTGAAACATTTGGGAAGCTGTGATATCTCAGCCTGATCCAAAACCTTACTATGTATATTAAACACAGCAACTAAAAGACTTGCCAAGATATGTTTGACAATTGTCCTAACTTTGATGAAGAAAATAAGAAAATACCAATTTCCCCAGTAGAGAGTTTACTGTAAAAAGCATCGCAGATTTGACATTGCGTGAAAGTTTACAACTATAAGCAAATGCAGACTTAATGGCAGTAAATGACATTAAATTTTTTAAATGACAAAACCTGCATTTGAAATGTAGGTACATAGCTTTTAGTTATTTGAAACTTCAAGGATAACTAATTGGCTAATACATAAGGGGACAGAAAATCTGACTAGTATTAACTTTGAACCAGAAAAAAAAGAAAAGAAAAACTCAGAATCTTTGTGTAGTTGAATCCTTATCTTGGCTGTTACTTACACATTGCAAACCTATTTTGTATGAGTGGACATCAAATTCCCTTTGGGATTCTCAATTTCATTTATTTTATCAATAAAACGAGCCTCCTTGTGGAGAAAGGAATAAGTCACATATAAATGAAGTAGAAGAGATTACACCAGTAGCTGAGCTTTTACTTTGACTAATCCAATAGCTTTGGCCAAATATCTCAATGTCAAAAGCATTATAAGTATTCTACAACGTAAGTCTGGAAAAGATAAATCAATAAGAAAGTATTGGATTTGATTAAAATGTTTACTTTTCCCGTCCATCCTTCCCCTTCTCAAGCTTAATGGCTCTTTCTCATACCAATCTGATCTTTGTTATGGTTATTGGCTGGCCTTGTTTCTTGTTAAAACTCCACATCTAGAACTCATTTCTGCATCATATACTTTTCTGCCTCTCCATAATTTCAGTATTAGGGTCCTCGCTCACATGCATGTCCTTTGTCACTGAACTTGACGACAGGCTTTAAAGAGATTTTACAAGTCCTGTTTACACAAATTATTTATTTTTGTCTTCAACAATGTTAAAATACATGATGTAATTTTTATAGAAGAGAAAACATGCTTAGCAAGATAATTCTGCCAAAGATTTCTCTGCTTAACTATATAGTTAAGTCTTTTCAACTATTTTGCTCATCAAAGATCTTGGACATCATAGAAGATTCTAGAAAAGTGACCTTGATATTTATCTTGCACCTCAGTGCCTTTAACATGTACTTTTGCTGCTTGGAATATACCCCAAACTCTTTTCTTCGTCCTTTTTAATGTGTCTTCAGGGTTGAGCTTTCAAATCCACTTATTAAGGCTATCTTTCCCCAACCCTTAAATTATTATTTAAGATAATTTCCCAGATAAGTTTTTCTGTTTATATGTCTTTATCAGAATTACGATACATGGGTTTTTTTGTTTTCATTTTTGAGACAAGGTCTCACTTTGTTGTGTAGTAAGGAGTGTGGTGGTGTGATCTTTGCTCACTACAGCCTCAACCTCCCAACATCAAGTGATTCTTGCACTTCAGCTCCCCAAAAAGCTGGGACCACAGTCACACGCTACCACGCCCAGCTAATTAAAAAATCATTTTTTTTTTGTAGAGTTGAGATCTCACTATATGGTGCAAGCTAATCCCAAACCCTTGAGTTCAAGTGATCCTGCTGTCTCAGCCTCCCAAAATTCTGGGATTATAGGCATGTGCCACCACTCCCATCCACATAAGGTATTTTTTATGAATGCCTGTGTTGTCTACTGGGTTGTGAACTTAGGGAGAAGATGAGGATACCATAATGTCCACTTACATATTTCCAACACCTTATGGCACTGAAAAAATATTGTCATCTGACTAATGGTCTAGTTGCCATTTTAGGGCCTCATGATCTCATTTATGAATCATGACACAAACTGCCTGATTTTCCGTGTGCCTCTCTCAATTCCATATTGTCCAGGCCTGACTGATTTGTGATCTTAAAACATGACTTTTATCACATTACATTCCACAACCACATTGTCACTATCTGTTATTTATGCAAAGAAAAAGGTGATACTCAGTGTATCATTCATGACCCTCCATAGATTGACCTAGATCAAATTTCTGACCTTGTCATGCCCTCTTCTCTCCAACACAAGCACTTTGTCTTTGCCAAAGTAGCTGATAGAATGGATTCAGAATACTTCTTCCTGTTCGTCTTTATTTTGACTTTCTACTTGTGTTCTTACTCGTTTTGAATTCTCTCTACCTTCTTATTAGTTTATGTTATTGATATAATAATTTCTTTTCATTTGAGTAGAAACCTAGTAGTGAGATTGCTGGATTGAATGGTAGTTCTATTTTTAGTTCTTTGAGAAATCATCATATTGTTTTCCAAAGAGATTGTACTAATTTACATTCCCACCAATAGTGTATAAGCATTTCTTTTCCTTCTTATCATTGCCAACATTTATTTTTTGACTTTTAAATAACAGACTTTCTAACTAGTTTAAGATGTTTTCTCATTGTGTTTTTAACTTGTATTTGTCAATATGCTTTTTGGCCACTTGTCTGTCTTCTTTTGGAAAATATCTATTCCCCAAATAGATAGCCCACTTTTTAATGGGGCTATTGGGATTTTTTGTTATTGTGGAGTTGTTTGAGTTCCTTGTAAATTCTGGATATCATTACCCTGTCTGATACATAGTTTGCAAATATTTTCTCCCATCCTGCAGGTTGCCTGTACACTCTGTTGATTATTTATGTTTCTGTGCAGAAGCTTTTCAGTTTAATTAAGTCTATTTGTCTAGTTTTGTTTTTGTTGCTTGTGCTTCTGAGGTCTTAGTCATCAATTCTTTGCCTAAACCACCGTCCAGAAGAGTTTTCTCTGTTTTCATTATTTTAATAGTTTCAAGTGTTACATTTAAATTCTTAATCCATCTTAAGTTGATTTTTGTGTATGGTGGGAGATACGGGTCCAGCTTTATTCTTCTGCATATAGCAATCCAGTTTTCCCAGCACCATTTTTGAAAAGGGTGCCCTTTCCCCAGTGCATGTTTTTGACAACAACTTCGTCAAAGGTCAGATAGATATGGATATGTGATTTAATTTCTGGGTTCTCTATTCTGTTCTGTCAATCTGTTGTCTATTTTGATACCAGTACAATGCTGTTTTGGTTGCTGTAGCTTTGTAGTATAATTTGAGGTCAGGTAATGTGATGCCTCCAAATTTGTTCTTTTTGCTTAGGATTGCTTTGTCTATTTGAGCTCCTTTTTTGATTCCATATGAATTTTAGGGTTTTTTTCCTAATTCTGTGAAAAAATGGCATTAGTATTTTGATAGAGATTGCATTTAAATTGTAGATTGCTTTGGATAGTATAGTCATTGATATTAATTCTTCCAATTCATGCGCATGAGATGGTTTTCCATTTGCCCGTGTTATCTATAATTTCTTTCATCAGTGTTTTGTAGTTTTCTTTATAGAGATGTTTTACCTCCCTGGTTAAATATATCCATGGGTGTGTGTGTGTGTGTGTGTGTGTGTGTGTGTGTGTGTATATATATATATATACACACATATTTGTAGCTATTGTAAATGAGATTGCTTTCTTGATTTGATTCTCAGCTTGATAATTATCAGTATATAGAAATGCTACTGATTTATTTTTAATTTCAGCTTTTATTTTAGACATAGGGAGTACACGTGCAAGTTTATTGCATGGGTGTATTGTAACTAGGTAGTGAGTATAGTACAGAACAGGTTGTTTTTCAGACCATGGCCTTCTCCCTCCCTCCCCCTCCTTGTAGTCTGCCATGTCTATTGTTCCCATTTTTATAGCAGAGTGTGCTTAATCTTTAGCTCCCACTTATAAGTAGAACATGTGGTATTTGGTTTTCCATTCTTGCATTGGTTCACTTTGGATTATGACCTCCAGCTTCATGCATATGGTTGCAGAGAACATGATTTCATTCCTTTATATAGCTGTGTAGTATTCCATAGTGTGTGTGTACCATGTTTTATTTATCCAATCCACCGTTGATGGGTGTCTAGGTTGATTCCTTTTCTTTGCTATTGTGAAAAGTGCAGCAATGAACATATGAGTGCATCTGTCTTTTTGGTATAATGATCTCTTTTCCTTTGGGTATATACCCAGTAATAAGATAGCTAGGTCAAATGGTAGCTCTGTTTTAAGTTTTTGAGAAATCTCCAAACTGATTTCCACAGTGGCTGAACTAATTTATATTCCCACAGTGTATAAGCATTCCCTTTCCTCCACAACCGAGCAACATCTGTTATTTTTTTACTTTTAGTAATAGCCATTCTGAATGGTATGAAATGGTATTTAATTGCAGTTTTAATTTCTATTTCTCTGCTGATTAGTGATGATGAACATTTTTTCATGTGTATTGGCTGCTTGTATGTCCTCTTTTGAGAAGTGTCTGTTCATGGCCTTTGCCCACTTTTTAATGGGGTTACCTGTTATTTGCTTGTTGATTTGTTTAAGTTTCTTATAGATTCTATATATTAAACTTTTGCCAGATGCATTGTTTGAGAATATTTTCTCCCGTTTCTGTAGATTATCTGTTTACTCTGTTGATACTTTCTTTTGCTGTGCAGATCTTTAGTTTAATTAGGTCTCACTTGTCAATTTCTGTTTTTATTGCAATTGTTTTTGACAACTTAGCCAAAAATTATTTGCCAAAGCTGATGTCAAGAATGGTATTTCCTAGGTTTTCTTCTAGGATTTTTATAGTTTGAGGTCTTAACATTTAATTCTTTAACACATTTTGAGTTAATTTTTATATATGATGAAAGGTAAGGGCCCAGTTTCATTCTTGTGCATATAACTAGCCAGCTATTGCAGCACCATTTATTACATACACAGTCCTTTCCCCATCGCATATTTTTGTTAGCTTTGTTGAAGATCAAATGGCATTAGGTGTATGACTTTATTTCTGGGTTCTCTATTTTGATGCATTAGTCTATGTCTCTTTTTGTAGCAGTGCCATGCCATTTGGTTATTGTAGTTGTACAGTATAGTTTGAAGTCAGATAATGTGATGCCTCAGGCTTTGCTCTTCTTTGTTTGAATGACCTATTAAGGCTCTTTTTTGGTTCCATATGAATTTTTGAATAGTTTTTTTCTAATTCTGTGAAGAATGATGTTGGTAGTTTGACAGGAATGGCATTCAATCTGTAAATTGCTTTGGGCAGTATGGTCATTTTAATGATATTGATTCTCCCAATCCATGAGCATGGAATGTTATTTTGTGTTGTCTGTGATTTGTTTCAGCATTGTTTTGTAGTTCTGTTTATAGAGATCTCTCATCTCCTTGGTTAGCTGTATTTTCCTAAGTATTTCATTTTCTTTGTGGCTATTGTAAATGAGATTGTGTTCCTGATTTGACTCTCAGCTTGCACATTATTGGTGTATAGGAATGCTACTGATTTTTACATATTGATTTTGTATTCTAAAACCTTACTAAAATTGTTTTATCAGTTCTAGCAGCCTTTTGGCAGTCTTCAGATTTTTCTCTATGTAGGATCATATAGTCAATGAAGAGAGATACTTTGACTTCTTTTTCTGTTTGGATGCTATATGTGTCTGTTTTTATACTGCTATAAAGAACTGCCTGAGACTGGTAATTTATAAAGGAAAGAGATTTAATTGACTCACAGTTCAGCATGGCTGGGGAGGCCTCAGGAAACTTACAATCGTGGCAGAAGGCGAAGAGGGGAACAAGTCACCTTCTCCACAAGGCAGCAGGAAGGAGAAGTGCCAAGGCAGGGGGAACAACCCCTTATAAAACCATCAGATCTCTCGTGAGAACTCACTATCCCAAGAACAACATGGGAGAAACTGCCCCCATGATTCAGTTATCTCCACCTGATCTCTTCCTTCCTTAAGATGTGATTTGGGTGGGGACAAAAAGCCTAACTATAGCAGATGCTTTTTATTTCTTTCTCTTGCCTGTTTTCAGTACTATGTTGAATAGGAGTGATGAGCATAGGCATACTTGTCATATTCTGGTTCTCAAGGGCAATGGATCAATTTTTTGTCTATTCAGGATGAGGTTGGCTGTTGGTTCATCATAGATGATTCATTATTTTGAGGTATGTTCCTTTGATGCCTTGTCTTTTGAGAGTTTTTGTTATAAAGGGATGTTGGATTTTATCAAAAGCTTTTTATGAATCCATTGAGGTGATTGTGTGATTTTTGTCTTAATTCTGTTTATGTGTTAAATTATATTTATTGATTTGCACATGTTGAATCAGCCTTGCATTGCAGGAATAAAGCCTGCTACATCTTGGTTTGTTAATGTTTTGATGTGCTGCTGGATTCAGTTTGCTAGTATTTTGTTGGGAATTTTTGTGTCTATGTTCATTAGGGATACTGACCCAAAGATTCTTTTTTTGTTTTCATTTCTCTGCCGTGTTTTCATATTAGGCTAATGCTAGCTTCATGGAATGAGTTAGGCAGCAGCCCCTGGTCCTCAATTTTTGGAATAGTACCTGTTCTTCTTTCTACATCTGTTAGAATTCAGCTGTAAATACAACTTATCCAGGGTTTTTTTTTTTTTTTTTCTGTATTCAATTTAAGATTTTGATATTTACCTATTCAGGATTTTAATCTGTTCCTGGTTCAATCTTGGGAGATTATTTGATTCTAGTAAGATATATTTCCTCTAAATTTTCTAATTTGTGGCACAGAATTGCTCACAGTATTTTCTGAGGATCTTTTATATTTCTGTGGGATCAGTTGTAATCTCATATTTGTTATACCTGATTGTACTGATTTGTATCTTCTCTTTTTTTTGTTAATCTAGCTAGTGGTCTATTCATCTAATTTTTTCAAAGAACAAATTTTTGGTTTCATCGATCTTTTGTTTGCATTTTTGCTTTGCAATATTATCCAGTTCTTCTCTAATTTTAATTGTTTCTTTTCTTCTGCTAGCTTTGTGGTTGGTTGTTTCTTTGTTTTTTGTTTTGTTTTGTTTTTTTGAGACCGAGTCTCGCTCCTCTTCTCCCAGGCTGGAGTGCAGTGGCGCGATCTCGGCTCACTGCAAGCTCTGCCTCCCAGGTTCACGCCATTCTCCTCCTCAGCCTCCCGAGTAGCTGGGACTACAGGCGCCTGCCACCACACCGGGCTAATTTTTTTGTATTTTTAGTAGAGATGGGGTTTCACCGTGTTAGCCAGTTCCTGTAGGTGCAAAGGTAGATTGTTAATTTGAGATCTCTCTTAACTTCTTGATCAAGGTGTTTAGCAATATAAACTTTCCTCTTAACAGACTGCATTAGCTGCATCCCAGAGATTTTGGTATTTGTTTGCCTATTTTAATTTATTTCAATTTTTTTTTATTTTTGCCTTAATTTCAGTGTCCACCCAGGAGTTATTGAGGACCAAGTTGTTTAATTTCCATATATTTGTGTAGTTTTAAGAGATCTTTTTGATATTGATTTCTGTTTTTATTGCTCTGTTGTCTGAGAGTGTGCTTGACTCCCAGATGATTTTAATCTTTTTTTTAATTAATTGAGACTTGCTTCATGACCATTATGTGGTTGATCTTAGAGTATATTCCACATGCAGATGAAAAAGAATGTGTGTGTTGTGGCTGTTTGGTAGAATGTTCAGTAGATGTTTATTAGGTCCATTTGCTTAAGTGTCAAGTTTAAGGCCAGAGTTCCTTTGTTAGTATTCTGCCTTGATGATCTCTCTAATACTGTCAGTACAGTTTTGAAGTCTCCCACTATTATAGTGTGGTTGTCTAGACCTTTTGATATGCCAAGAAGAACTTGTTTTATGAATCTGGATGCTCCAATGTTGGGTGCATATATATTTGGGGTAGGCAAGTCTGCTTGTTGGATTGCACCCTTTATCATTATGTAATGCCTTCCATTGCCCTTTTAAATTTTCATTGGCTTAAAGTCTATTTTATTAGGTACGAGAATAGTGACTCCGGTACTTTTATGCTTTCTGTTTGCATAGTAGATCTTTCTCTGTCCATTTACTTTGAACCTGTGAGAGTCCTTACATGTGTGATATATCTCTTAAAGACAGCAGATGGTTGGGTCTTCTCTTTTTATCCAGCCCACCACTCTCTGCCTTTTAAGTGGGGTGTTTAGCCCATTTACATTTGGGATTAGTATGGATATGTGAGATTTTTATTCTGTCATCAGGTTGTTAGCTGGTTGTCATGTAGATTTTTATTGTGTGATTGTTTCCTAGTGCCTATGGGCTATGTGCCTAAGTGTGTTTTTGTGGTAGCAGGTGTCATTCTTTTGATTCCACATTTAGCTTTCCCTTAAGAACCTCTTATAAGGCTGATGTAGTTGAAATGAATCCCTCAGAGTTTGCTTGTCTGAGAAAGATTTTATTTCTCCTTCCCTTATGAAGATTAGTTTGGTGGAATATAAAATTCTTGGTTAGAATGTCTTTCCTTTAAGGATGCTAAAAATTGTCCCAGAATCTCTTCTTGCTTTTATGGTTTCTGCTGAGAGGTCTGGTGCTAGTTTCTTCATATGTGATTTGACCTTTCTCTCTAGCTGCCTTTAAGATGTTTTTCTTTTTCATTGACCTTGATGAACCTGATGACTATATCTTAGTGATGGTTGTCTTGTGTAGTATCTACACTGTTCTCTGTATTTCTTGGGTTTGCATGTCAACCTCTTTAGTGAAATTAGGGAGATCTTCATGGACTGTATACTCAAATATAATTACCAAGTTGTTTATTCTCTCTCCTTCTCTCTCAGGAATGCCAATGAGTTATAGACTCTGTCCCATTACATAAACCCATATTTCTCAGAGGTGTTGTTCATGTTTTAAAATTGTTTATTTTTATCTGACTGTGTTGATTTGAAAAACTAATCTTTGAGCTCTGAGCTTCTTTCCTTAGCTTGGTCTAATCTTCTGTTAGTACTTCCAATTGTATTATGAAATTCTTGTAGTGAATTTTTCAGCTTTAGAAGTTCAGTTTGGTTATTTCTTAAAATGACTATTTCATCTATCATTTCTTGGATCATTTTATTGGATTCCTTGGATTGAGTTTTAACTTTCTCCTGAATATCAATGACCTTCCTTGCCATCCAGATTCTGAACTCCATGTTTGTCACTTCAGTCATTTCCAACTGGTTAAGAATCATTGCTGGGGAGGAACTGGTAGACTCTTTTGGAGGTAAGGAGACCCTCTGTCTTTATGAATTACCAGAGGTCTTTTGCTGATTTTTGTACCCTTAACTGTAGTTTAAATATAATCAGTTGGTTTCATTTCTGGATGTTTTTAGACAGCCAATATGCTCTGTGTAGGGTCTTTATTTGTGGCTGATTCCTTGCCTTTGTTTCACAGAAGGGTATATTAACAAAGTATTTTTGGTGTTGTAGTTTGGGCTTTCATCCAGTAGATAGCATTTATTAGTAATGACCAGTAGATATGGTTCTACTCAACTACATGGCTCCTTTATATTTCCTAGTATTTGTAACCATGCACTGTAGTGTGTTGGGAAGAGAGTTGACCTCCTCACCAGGTCCATTCTTGGGCCTTTGAGGAGCCTCTGCTACTGATTTGTGTACATTGATTTTGTTTCCTTAAACTTTACTGAATTTATTTATCAAATCTACTGGTTTATAAGTTACAAAAATTAATTAGTTACAGTTGGTGTTCTTTTCCATGAGATTTTTCTTTCATTTATAACTGGTTTTCATTTGCTTTCTAATTTAAAAGAGCATATTTAACATTCCATCTTAAGGCAATCTGATAGCCATGAACTCTTTGTGTGATAATGGTAAAAAGGAAGTTAATCTATAATGTAAGTCAACAGTAGATAAGGAAGGAGTATTCCTTGGTACCCTTCCATCATTTACAACATTTCACAAAACAGTTCAGGTAAGAAAAATGGCTTAATCTATGAGATAAAACTTACAGTATCCATGGTTACACATGCCTGTCATGTGATTCAGACCCTGTAATTCACATTCCTTTGATGCTCAAAATAATTTGGAGACCCAACAGCTGAGATTCTGAATTACATATTTTTACAGGATTATAGTTTTACATGACCTGGACGTCTTCAGAATGAAGACCAAAATATACAGGAGAAACTCCATTTTTATGCTTAGCTTCAATAAATTATAGACAGCCATGTAAAAATATGATTGGATAAAAAGGGTATGATCTAGTGCTAATTTTCTAAGTAGGGAAACCCAGCGAAGCATGCCAGTTTTGGTTTTTCTTGACCTCTCTGTGCAGCATTTCCCCCTTCTGGGTATGGTAGAAGATTCTGTCAGGATTGGAATCTTATGACCTACAGTCAAACAAGGTAGGTCAGATAATTTCTCTAAGGCCGAGTTTTACACAGAAAGGCTAGGAGAAAATTAGAGTAATATTTTTAGGTTTTGTGGTTGGCTTTTGAGAAAAGGCATTCTGGTTTCTATGTCCTGACTCCATGGGGAAGGGATATTCAGAAACTAGAATCCCTCTGGCCTGGGCAGGAGGAGGGTGGTGGCGGATAGAATGAGCGGCTGGAGAAAGAGGGGCATTAGGTAGGAATAGGTCAGAGAGAACTATTGATTCTGAGGCTACATTTGAGGACTGCATTTTGAGGTGTCACTTTCTGAGCCCCAACACTGGCCTTGTTGAAAAAACAACCACAGCAACAGTAGCAGCAGCAGCAGCAAAAACATGAGAATAAAATCCACCCAATCAAATGATGAATTGAGATGCAGTGACAAAAGGATTGGTGTAATGCTCAATGCCAAGAAATACGGGAGGAGTGCCAACAAACTTCTGAGGGAAAACAAGCAACTATAACAGCAACAAATAGATCTCAAATGTATTAGAACTTGAGGGCATACGACTTATAAACACTTTATGAAAAAAAAACCTTGGAAATCAAATTTTTCCAACCAAAAAAAATGAATCAAGATAAATAACACAGGTGAAAGAAACTGTGGATAAAGGACTCATGAAGATCACTAAAACCATTTAAAATTAGAACTATGGACACTATGCTGGTATATATCATAACAGTTGGAGAGAAATATTAAAACTATCAAAATCTGGTAAGGAGTAGAAGTTTAACAATTCTGATTTCTATGTGCTTTCAGAGCTGGGAGTTGGAAGAAATGTTATAAAAGTGAAATATAAGATTTTTTTTCTATTTTTAAAACTTTAAAATTTTGTTAACATGTTAGACCTACATAAGAGTTGTAAATATAGTACAGCGAGTTCTGATATTGTCTTCAGTCTGTCTTACCCTAATGTTGACATATTACATAACCACAATACAATTAACAGAACAAGAAATTAACACTGGCATCATACTTTTAACTAAACTATAGACTTCAATCAGAGTTCTCCAGTTTTTCCATTCATGTTGTTTCTCTGTTCCTGAATCCTATCAAGCGTCTATTGTTGCATTTAATAGTCATGTTTCTTTCATCTCCAATCTGTGACAGTTCCTCCATTGTTTCTTTGTTTTGTTTTGTTTTGTTTTTCACAGTCTTGACATTTTTGTAGACTACTGGTTATGTATTTCATAAAATGACTCTCATATTGTATTCGTCTGATGTTTTCTCTTGATTAAAATTAGAGATTTCTGAGATGAATAACATAAAGTTGATGTGTCTTCAATACATCCTATCAGGTGATCAAACATGTAATTTTAAAAATATTAGCTACTTCAGTTTTTCATAATTTAAAAAAAAACTGGAGTGGAAGAAAAATGCACTCGTTCAAAAGTTTCTGCAGTTTAATTTACCTTTTTTCAGGTGAATTCAGATCATAGTAATTTTTAGCAAAATATTGTAAAATAATGTAGAGTATGACTAATTTTAATAAAATTTTTAAAAATTATATATGTATATATCTTTTCTATGTATATATCTACATCTATTTCCAGCTGCAAACATGTAAAGAAACAGTTCCACGATCCATTTTAGGAAATATTGATTATAGGTATTAACGGATGGTAGAGTTTGTTATGTATTATTAAATTGTACTTTATCTTTTCCACTTTTTCTATTTAGGTTGTTGCAAAGGTAATTGCGACAGTTACTTTTGCATCAACCTAATATGTACTTTTCTGTTCTGATTTATTTTAATTTGCTTTTAGAAAGATATTAAGAGTTATTGTTTAATCAAAAATTCAATGTTTTTGAGCATATATTGTTTATTTTGCATTTTTATTTAGTTTGTATTTCTTTCAGAAACACAATTCTGGAAAGATACAGCAATGTTTACCTTGAAGGAGCAAGAATTGTGGATGCCTTGAATAGACTTATGATTTCTCATTTGTGATGTGACCTTTTCTACAAGGGAATTATATTACCTTTCAAATAAGCTACATATGTTACTGTTTCATAATTTCTTTGTTTTTCCATGGAAATTATTTAACATTTTATTTTCTGACAAAGCTCCTGTTTATAAGTTATATTTTCTGACAAAGCTCCTGTTTATAAGTTAGATCATTCTGAGATTTACTTAGAACTGTCCTCAGCTTGGCCGCTTTTGAGACAAGTTAGGTACATTATTGTCTCTAAAAAAAGCTTAAATTAGACCCCAAGCTAGTTTTGAAATAACTCAACTGAGGTTATTCTTTGATGACTGACAGTACAAGAGAATTGTCATACACTCAGTTATTATTTCTTTAGACAAATATTTAATAAATATGTTATATATTATACATATTAATAGGACAATGTAAGTACACATGAAAGTTGGTGGTGGAAAAATTGCCATTGTTACTAATGCTGTCTCATGTTTAATAATGATAGAGCTGGAAAACAGATGTTTTTCTAAGGCAAAGAGTTTACTCCTAAGCTTTTCTTTTATATTGACATCATATTGCCATTGTATGTCAGGTAACTGAGTGGAGAGTATAGAGCTGAGGGCACATACAATTCATTTATAATTATTCTAGTGAGATGCTTATTAGGCTAGAAAATAAAAACATATTTGGAGGAAAACATTTCTTCCCTCACTCCTACAAGGGATGAAAATGCTAATATAGTTCTCAATGCACAGAATGTAATCAAATCTACTTCATAGAACTGGTAGACGACTGGTATGGATGACCTGTGATGATATACTGAATTTTGCTTTAATATTGGTTCTTTTCATTGTTTACTAGTTTTAAAACACCATAAAATATTTATTAAAAAACCTGTAAGGGATTTTTTTAAAGGCTATATTTTAAATGTCTTTGCATTAAACATTTCATAAGCTATATTTCCAAATCTTAAACAATTTTGCTGTTTGAGTATAATATCAGTAAATGGCATTTTACAAAGATAAAAAGCCGTTTGCATCCAAAATATAAATTAAAATTATGTGTAAAATAAAACATTTTAACTTTAGATAGAATGTAACAACTTAAATCACCTTCTATATATTGTATAAAATATATCATCTAAAAGATACCTAAATTTTGATGTAAAAATGTTCTCAGTATATTTTACCTGGCTGAGAAAATGTTACAAGAATTATCTAGGTATGTAATTATTATATTTAAATACCAAAGGCATATTAGACTTATGGTTTTATTTCCTTGGGCAACAAAATAGATTTTTTAAAATCTATGTATCTTTTAATGTAGGAGAAATAGTAATGCTGACAACGAAGTTTTCTCACTAAATATATCTTTTCTTCTTTGTTAATATTTACATTCAAAGGGGGTTGTTCTCTGGCCCACCTGCACCCAGGTGAAATAAACAGCCTTGTTGCACACACACACACACACACACACACACAAAATATATATATGTATATATTTAACCACCCACCTATGTAAAGTACTCTACCACATCAGACAAGTTGAGAAAAATGATGACATCAAATGTTGCCTATGGGAAGCCTCTAATTGACTAAATATCTCGACTTCAACACTCAAATATACTGCTACAGCATTGTAAAGTGTTTGATACCCTCTGAATATAATAATATAAAATTTTCTACATTATTATTTGAAGAAAATTGTCAAGGAATAATTTTACAGTGTGTAAGGTGGTAGATGCAGATGAAATAATTGTAACATGAAAATATTGAGATCATAAAGTAATTTCCCTTGTAGTTATCTTCATGAAAGTTGTACGATTGAGTTTAATTTCAATAAAGCAACATCAGCCATAATTTAGTGTCCTTTAAGTAGTGAATTAAGCAATTTCAAGCCTTATAAACATGGTCAAGTTCAGTGAGAAGGACACTTTTTTAGAAAATTTCTAAGCTAATGACTTTAGGGGCATTGGTAAATATCCAGAGACTGTGTGAGGAAAAAACCTGAATATAGAGTTGTAAAATCTAAATAGAGAAACCATTGTGTTAAATCTGAAAACATATTGGTAAATGACATTTTCCTTTAAGTAATCTTATTGTATTTTTCTATGACATTCAATTATTTATTTGCATCAAGAAATATTGTTCAGGATTTGAAGACTGAGTAAATGTGTGTGAGCTACACAAAATATATTTAGTTATTAGTAAATAGTCTATTATAAAACTGAAAAGACTCAAAAGTAGGTAATGGGAAAAAAAGTGTTTCCATTGTTTTCTTTCTTATTTCAAATATCTTTATGAAAAATTCAGCATTTTAATAATAAAGAGCAATAATTTAAAATGACTATTATTTGTTATTTTGGTAGACAGAAAAGATGGTTTCATTTATATTTGTTCAATTATTTCCTTTAACTCTTATTCTATATATAGACAAGTTGTATTTTTTCTTTTGTTAATTACCTCCTATTAATTTTTCTTGCATAATTATATTCAGTTTGTATGAACTAGTTATAAATCAAATATATTTCTTTTTATTTATAAAATAGTAGCATGTTGCTTTGCTCATCTATATTTTCATTAGTTAAATTTTGATGTTTTTTTTTCAATAGCTCATATTTCTTTTTTTAAATTTATTTTATTATTATTATACTTTAAGTTTTAGGGTACATGTGCACAATGTGCAGGTTAGTTACATACGTATACATGTGCCATGCTGGTGTGCTGCACCCATTAACTCGTCATTTAGCATTAGGTATATCTCCTAATGCTATCCCTCCCCACTCCCCCCACCCCACAACAGTCCCCAGAGTGTGATGTTCCCCTTCCTGTGTCCATGTGTTCTCATTGTTCAATTCCCACCTATGAGTGAGAACATGCGTTGTTTGGTTTTTTTGTCCTTGCAATAGTTTACTGAGAATGATGATTTCCAATTTCATCCATGTCCCTACAAAAGACATGAACTCATCATTTTTTATGGCTGCATAGTATTCCATGGTGTATATGTGCCACATTTTCTTAATCCAGTCTATCATTGTTGGACATTTGGGTTGGTTCCAAGTCTTTGCTATTGTGAATAGTGCCGCAATAAACATACGTGTGCATGTGTCTTTATAGCAGCATGATTTATAGTCCTTTGGGTATATACCCAGTAATGGGATGGCTGGGTCAAATGGTATTTCTAGTTCTAGATCCCTGAGGAATCGCCACACTGACTTCCACAATGGTTGAACTAGTTTACAGTCCCACCAACAGTGTAAAAGTGTTCCTATTTCTCCACATCCTCTCCAGCACCTGTTGTTTCTTGACTTTTTAATGATTGCCATTCTAACTGGTGTGAGATGGTATCTCATTGTGGTTTTGATTTGCATTTCTCTGATGGCCAGTGATGGTGAGCATTTTTTCATGTGGTTTTTGGCTGCATAAATGTCTTCTTTTGAGAAGTGTCTGTTCATGTCCTTTGCCCACTTTTTGATGGGTTTGTTTGTTTTTTTTCTTGTAAATTTGAGTTCATTGTAGATTCTGGATATTAGCCCTTTGTCAGATGAGTAGGTTGTGAAAATTTTCTCCCATTTTGTAGGTTGCCTGTTCACTCTGATGGTAGTTTCTTTTACTGTACAGAAGCTCTTTAGTTTAATTAGATCCCATTTGTCAATTTTGGCTTTTGTTGCCATTGCTTTTGGTGTTTTAGACATGAAGTCCTTGCCCATGCCTATGTCCTGAATGGTAATGCCTAGGTTTTCTTCTAGGGTTTTTAGGGTTTTAGGTCTAACGTTTAAGTTTTTAATCCATCTTGAATTAATTTTTGTGTAAGGTGTAAGGAAGGGATCCAGTTTCAGCTTTCTACATATGGCTAGCCAGTTTTCCTAGCACCATTTATTAAATAGGGAATCCTTTCCCCATTGTTTGTTTTTCTCAGGTTTGTCAAAGATCAGATAGTTGTAGATATGCTGCGTTATTTCTGAGGGCTCTGTTCTGTTCCATTGATCTATATCTCTGTTTTGGTACCAGAACCATGATGTTTTTGTTACTGTGCCTTGTAGTATAGTTTGAAGTCAGGTAGCGTGATGCTTCCAGCTTTGTTCTTTTGGCTTAGGATTGACTTGGCGATGTGGGCTCTTTTTTGGTTCCATATGAACTTGAAAGTAGTTTTTTTCCAATTCTGTGAAGAAAGTCATTGGTAGCTTGATGGGGATGGCATTGAATCTATAAATTACCTTGGGCAGTATGAGCATTTTCACGATATTGATTCTTCCTACCCATGAGAATGGAATGTTCTTCCATTTGTTTGTTTCCTCTTTTATTTCATTGAGCAGTGGTTTGTAGTTCTCCTTGAAGAGGTCCTTCACGTCCCTTGTAAGTTGGACAACCTGCTCCTGAATGACTACTGGGTACATAATGAAATGAAGGCAGAAATAAAGATGTTCTTTGAAACCAACGGGAACAAAGAAACAACATACCATAATCTCTGGGACACATTCAAAGCAGTGTGTAGAGGGAAATTTATAGCACTAAATGCCCACAAGAGAAGGCAGGAAAGATCCAAAATTGACACCCTAACATCACAATTAAAAGAACTAGAAAAGCAAGAGCAAACACATTCAAAAGCTAGCAGAAGGCAAGAAATAACTAAAATCAGAGCAGAACTGAAGGAAATAGAGACACAAAAAACCCTTCAATAAATTAATGAATCCAGGAGCTGGTTTTTTTGAAAGGATCAACAAAATTGATAGACCGCTAGCAAGACTAATAAGGAAGAAAAGAGAGAAGAATCAAATAGATGCAATAAAAAATGATAAAGGGGATATCACCACTGATACCACAGAAATACAAACTACCATCAGAGAATACTACAAACACCTCTACGCAAATAAACTAGAAAATCTAGAAGAAATGGATAAATTCCTCGACACATACACCTTCCCAAGACTAAACCAGGAAGAAGTTGAATCTCTGAATAGACCAATAACAGGCTCTGAAATTGTGGCAATAATCAATAGCTTACCAACCAAAAAGAGTCCAGGACCAGATGGATTCACAGCCGAATTCTACCAGAGGTACAAGGAGGAACTGGTACCATTCCTTCTGAAACTATTCCAATCAATAGAAAAAGAGGGAATCCTCCCTAACTCATTTTATGAGGCCAGCATCATCCTGATACCAAAGCTGGGCAGAGGCACAACCAAAACAGAGAATTTTAGACCAATATCCTTGATGAACATTGTGCAAAAATCCTCAATAAAATACTGGCAAACCAAATCCAGCAGCACATCAAAAAGCTTATCCACCATGATCAAGTGGGCTTCATCCCTGGGATGCAAGGCTGGTTCAATATACGCAAATCAATAAATGTAATGCAGCATGTAAACAGATCCAAAGACAAAAACCACATGATTATCTCAATAGATGCAGAAAAGGCCTTTGACAAAATTCAACAACCCTTCATGCTAAAAACTCTCAATCAATTAGGTATTGATGGGACGTATCTCAAAATAATAAGAGCTATCTATGACAAACCCACAGCCAATATCATACTGAATGGGCAAAAACTAGAAGCATTCCCTTTGAAAACTGGCACACAACAGGGATGCCCTCTCTCACCACTCCTATTCAGCATAGTGTTGGAAGTTCTGGCCAGGGCAATTAGGCAGGAGAAGGAAATAAAGGGTATTCAATTAGGAAAAGAGGAAATCAAATTGTCCCTGTTTGCAGATGACATGATAGTATATCTAGAAAACCCCATTGTCTCAGCCCAAAATCTCCTTAAGCTGATAAGCAACTTCAGAAAAAGTCTCAGGATACAAAGTCAATGTACAAAAATCACAAGCATTCTTATACACCAATAACAGACAAATAGAGAGCCAAATCATGAGTGAACTCCCATTCACAATTGCTTCAAAGAGAATAAAATACCTAGGAAATTTTGATGTGTTGCAGTTTGGCATTTGATGTAGTTTAACTGACATCATTTTGGGGAGGTGGGGAATGAAGAGATTTTTCTCTGTGAGTGTAGAGCTTAGAAAGTCATCATTCCAACCTAACATTTGATTAATATTCACTTTTTCAATGTTATTTTAAAATCATGTTTTCTTTGAAGCCTTTCTGAACTTTGAAATACAATTTTTAGTTTAGAAATCATTGGTATTTTTCTTTTTGGTGTATTTTTTACACTTTATTAAACATCATTGTATATACACAGAATATAAATTAAAAAGCATAATAACAATTTTACTATGCTTATTTCTGTCATTAATGGGTCACTATTAAGAGTTTCAGGTAGTGCTAATATAAATACAATTCTTAAGTCAATTGATGGACACTTTGAATAGAGATTTAAATGAAGAATCTCATCATTGGCATGCATGCTGTATAGTCCCAAATATCTCAATCTTATTATATTAAGGATGAGTATTATATTGGAGTAATAGTTTATGGTTTTCAAAACATGTTTTAAATTGTTACTTTTAGAGATACCAGCCATAATACCTAATACCTAGGTAGACAGAGCTGTAGATACAATCATTCTGGGGTGATCTGACCCTACACTGACATAAGATGGCAGTTGTCAGTAGACATCATTCAAATTCATATTTTTCTACTTTAGATGAAACGTATTTAGAATTTCTTAGCTGGTATTCGAAGAAAAAAGAAAAGATGATTAAAAGCAATACCATCACAGGAGGCTTCCAGTTCCAAAACTGTAATGTGGATAGAAGCTGGTTTTACTTCCCCTAACAGAAAGCTGAAAACAAGTATACAGTGCCAAGATTATCACCAGAAATATCCCAGAACTCACATAAGAAAATGAGACTTCCTGGGCCACAAAGAAGTACAATATTAATAACTCTAAGGAGATGGTAAGACAATAGGACTTCCACATCTGCAATACCTATCTCCTCATTCTGCCCGCCTCCAGGTGAAGAGAAAAATTTTTCCCAATTCACTGTTTCTGCACTGGCAAAACTGAGATCAAGATGGACAACCAGATTCGCCACCATATTGGGTAGCCTGGCAGGAGACATGTTTCTGTTTTTACTTGCAGAAAGCATTACAAGTACCCAAAGAGATAAATATCACTGAGGACAGCCAGTGACAAAGGATGGAGGTAAAATTATCATCACCAGACCTGGAAAATGTAATCTGTAATTTGGCCAAAGGAGATGCCAAATCAGAATGACTGTACAGCAGCACCACATGAAAGGAGGTTCATCTCATAGGTCACGAGAATACAAAACCCTAGACAGCCTTCCTCCCTGGCAGGACATCCCCTTTGGGACCTTCTCCACTTGGGAAAGGCAGCACTTTGAGCTTTTACTAGAGCCAAGGCAAACCTGGGCTTAAGGCTACCACCTAGAGCTGAAAAGGAGGCAATGACCTAGCAGTAAAAATCTCTAAGGAAATGTATCCAATAAAAATGAAAATAAGCAAGACAGAGAAGATTCAAATAAATAAATAATCTTTCAATGCAAAGACATACATGTGTATCTACAAGAAATAATAGCAAACAGGAAACCATGATTTCCCCAGGTGTACAAAACAAGGAACTAATAAGTGACTCCAGTGAGATGGCAAAATGTGAGCTCTCTGACCAAGAATTCAAAATGGTAGTTTTAACAAAGCCCAGTGATCTGCAAGATAACACAGAAAAGAAATTCAGAAATATGTCAGAAAAATTTAACAAAGAGATTAAAATAATTAAAAATTACACAGAAATCTTAGAGCTGAGAAATACATAAGCTGAAGTGAAAAATTCATTGAAGACTCTCAGTAGCAGAATGACCAAGCAGATGAAAGAGTCAGTGGACTCAAACAATGGCTACTTAAAAATGTACAGAGGAGAAAAAAGACTAAAGACCAAAAAAGATCACCTAAAACATATGGAAGAGTGCCTCAGAAGACTAAGAATTATTAGTGTTCATGAAAAAGTTGAACAATAGCAAGGGGTAGAAAGCTTATGCTAAAACAAACCGGAATATTTTTCCAAACTTGTGTGGAGAAAACACACACATGTAAGTTACATCGAAGCACACATAGGCAAACAACATCATACAGATTTGACAAACAAGACTACCCCAAGACCTATGATAATCAAACTCTCAAAAGTCAAGGACAAAGAGTGAATCCCAAAAACAGAAAAAGAAAAGAAGCAAAATAAAAAGGAGTTCCAGTTCACCTGGCAACAGACATCTCAACAGAAACCACACAAGCCAGGAGAGAGTAGAATGACGTTTCTACTAAAGCGCTGAAAGAAAAAGAAAATCACCATACAAGAATACTGTATTCAACAAAGTTGTCCTTCAACTATGAAGTAGAAAAATTCTTTCCCAGACAAACAAGAGCTTAAAAGAGTTCATCACCACCAGATATGTCTCACAAAAAATGCTAAAGAGAGTTCTTCAATCTGAAAGAAAATAAAATGTGCAGGAAACAAACAAAAACATCTGAAGGTATAAAACCCACTGTTACAATTAAGTGCGTGGCCAAACCCAGAATACTGTAATGCTGTAATTGTGGTGTGCAATTCACTCATAACTCTAGTATGAAGCCCAAAAGACAATTCTATCAAAAACAATAATACTTACAGGAACCTGTTAAGAGATATGTAATATAAAACATGTAAACTAAGACAACAAAAAGCCAAAATGTATGTGTGTGTTGGGGGGATGGAGTTAAAATGCAGATTTTTCCTGTTTTTTTTTTCTTTGTTTCTATTTTTTCTTTGTAATCTAAGATAAGTTGTCATCTCTATAAAATAACTTTATTATATCTATAAGATGTTTTTGTAAGACTCATGGTAACCACATGCAAAAACCTGTAACAGATAAAGTAAAAATAAAAAGCAACAAAGTAAAACATACTAGCAGAGAAAATCAAAATCTTTTAACTATGGAAGAATACAAGAAAGAAAGGAAGAGATGAATTACAAACAACTAAAAAACAAGCAACAAAATGGCAGTAGTAAGTCCTTATTTACAATAATAACACTTAATGTAAATGAACTTAATTATCCAATTAAAAGGCATGAAATAGCTGAATAAGTAAAGAAACAAGACTTAACTTTATGCTGCCTACAAGAAACTTCATCTATGAAGACATATATAGCCTGAAAGTGAAAAGATTGGAAAATGATATTCTATGCAACTGAAAACTAAAAAAGAGCAGAAGTAGCTATACTTATATCAGATAAAATAAACTACATATTAAAGGCTATAAAGGAGGCCAAAAGTGCCCACTCTAAACTATTGGTGAACAGGGTCACAAAAATTCTCAACAAAATACTAGAAAACTTTTGTGAAGAACACATTAAAAAGATCATTCGCCATATTTAAGTGGGATTCATCTCAGGAATGCAATACACAAATCAATAAATATGTACGTCATATTAACAAAACCCAGAACAAAAACCATATGATTATTTTAATAGGTGCCCATAAAAGCACTTGATAAAATTTAAATCACTTTATAATGAAAACCTCATCAAAATGGATGTAGAAGGAACATGCTTCAAAATAATAAAGGCCGCATATGACAAGCCCATAGCTAACACTTTACTGAATGGGGTAAAATTGAAGACCTTTCCTCTAGATTTGGAGAAAAAGACAGGGATGCCCACTTTCCACTTTACTACTCTTATTCAAAACAGTACTGGAAACCCTGGCCAGAGCAATTAGGTAAGAAAAGGAAATTTAAAAGTATCCAAATTGGAATGGAATAAGTCAAATTAGCCTTGTTCACAGAAGACAAGATTCAATACTTAGAAAAACCTAAAGACGGCCTGGCATGGTGGCTCACACCTGTAATCCCAGCACGTTGGGAGGCAGAGGCAGGCAGATCATGAGGTCAGGAGATTGAGACCATCCTGGCTAACACGGTGAAACCACGTCTCTACTAAAAATACTAAAAATTAGCCGGGCTTGGTGGCACGTGCCTGTAGTCCCAGCTACTTGGGAGGCTGAGGCAGGAGAATCACTGAACCCGGGAGGCAGAGGTTGCAGTGAGCTGAGATCGTGCCATTGCACTCCAGCCTGGCAACAGAGCAAGACTCTGTCTCAGAAAAAAACTGGAAGACTCTACCAAAAAACTGTAAGAATTGATACACGAATTCAGTAAAGGTACAGGCCACAAAATCAACATACAAAAATCAATAGTATTTATATACACTGACAGTGAGGAATCTAAAAAAGAAATCAAGAATGCAATTCCATTAACGATAGCTACAATAATATAAAATACTTAGCAATCAGTTTAACCAAATAAGTGAAATGTCTGTATAAAGACAACTATAAAGCATTGATGAAAGAAATCAAAGGGGACAGAAACAAATGAAAAGATATTTCATACTCATGGATTGGAAGAATTAATACTTTTAAAATGACAATACTACCCACAGTGATCTACAGATTCAATGCAATCTCTATCAAAATACCAATGCCATTTTCACAGAAATAGAAAAAGCAATCATAAAATTCCTATGGAACAAAAAGACCCTGAATAGCCAAAGCAATCCTGAGCAAAAAGAACAGAGCTGGAGTCACACTACCTGACTTCAAAATTTATTAGAAAGCCATAGTAACCAAATTACTGTGGTAAAAAAAGACTCATAAACCAATGGAACAGAATAGAAGACCCAGATATAAATCTGTGCATTTACATCCAACTCATCTTTGGCTAAGTTGCTAAGAACATAATGGAGAAAGGACATTCTACATATGTTCTCACTCATGTGGAAGCTAAATTCAATAAATGGTACTGGGAAAACTATATAATTATGTAGAAGAATAAAACTAGATCCCCATCTTTTACCACATGCAAAAATAAAAATGGACTAAAGACTTAAATCTCAGACCTGAAACTATGAAACTACTAGAAGAAAGCATTGGGTAAGTACTTGCTCCAGGACATTGGTCTGGACAAAGATTTTGTGTTTCATACTGCAAAAGCACAGGCAACTAAAGCAAAAAAAACAAGAAAACAAAAAAACAAAAAAACAAAAAAAAAGAAGAAGAAAAACCAGGTTTATATCAAGCTAAAATCTTCTGCACAATAAATGGAATTATCAGCAAAGTGAATAGACAACCCAAAGAATGGAATAAAATATTTGCAAATTATCCATCTGATGGAATTAATAACAAGAATATATAAGGAGCTCAAACAACTCAATAGCAAATGAATAAATTATCCAATAAAATGGCCAAAAGACCTGAATAGGTATTTATCAAAAGAAGACATACAAATGGCCAAAAGGTATATGAAAAAAATACTCATCACTAATCATCAGAGAAACAAAAATCAAAACTATAATATGTCAATCCTGCACCTGCTAAAATGGCTTTTATTAAAAAGACATTATAAAAAAGACAGATGCTGGTGATGATGCAGAGAAAAGGAAACTTTCTTACACTGTTGGTGGGAATGTAAATTTGTACAGCTACTATGGAGAACAGCATGGAGGTACCTCAAAAAAATAGAACTACATATGATCCGGCAATTCCACTACTGGGTATATAATCAAAAGAAAGGAAATCAGTGTATTGAAGAGACATTACAGTCTCATGTTTACTGCAACACTATTCACAGTAGCCAAAATCTGGAAGCAACCTAAGTGTCCATCAATGGATAAATGGATAAAATGTGATATATATATACACACACACATAGATACATACATATATATGATATTCTATTATGTGTGTGTTTATATATACAACTCACCATATATACATATATATGATGGAATATCATTTATCTATACAAAAATGAAATTCTGTCATTTGCAGCAACATGGATGGAACTGGGGGTTCATTATGTTAATTGAAATAAGCCTGGTACATGTTCTCACTGTCTTATGTTAAAGCCAAATACATGTTCTTACTCATATGGAA
Organism: Pongo abelii; assembly: GCF_028885655.2. NCBI lineage: Eukaryota > Metazoa > Chordata > Mammalia > Primates > Hominidae > Pongo > Pongo abelii. The sequence goes on from NC_071996.2 coordinate 117,288,645, forward strand.
GTTAAAAAAGTCAATCTCATATTTAAAGGGAGTAGATTGGTCATTACCAGTGAGTGGTGGGAAGGGAGGGGTAAAGGGAGGATGAAGAGAAGTTGATTAATGGGTACAAATACATAGTTTGATAGAAGTAATAAGACCTAGTGATAGATAGACTGGTACAGTGACTATATTGTACAATAATCTATTGTATATTTCAAAATAGCTAGAAGAGAAGAATTTGAATAGTTCCAGCAGAAAGACAAGACAAATATTAGGTGATGGATATCCTAAGTACACTAATTTGATCTTTACAAATTATATGAGTGTATTAAATTATTATATGTACCCTGAAACTATGTACATATGTTATGCATCAATAAAAGTTAATATCATCATGTATAATTTGATATATTGAACAGAAAATCAACATTGATTCATCTTTGGCTATGATTTACAAGTATGAGTTTATTTTTGAACACCAATATCCCTTCAATAAGTATGTTATAGTAATTCTATAATCAGATAATAGTCTTTATGCTGCTTATTGTGCACACTGGGTTTCTTCGTCTTTTTCTTTGTATGTTGCAATATATTTTAAACTTCCTTATTACTTTCTCCACACTTTATGATTTTGTGTCTATGACCTTATTGTTTTCTTGGATATCTTTTAAAATGTGGTCTTTCTTTATGTTTCTATATCCACCCACATGCATTTCCTTATGGTTTCATCTTTAAGCTATCTTATTTTCTAGAGATTGTACCCTCCAACAGTCATCTGCCTGTTGTTGGTCTTAGGGCAATTCTTGTGCATATCGTGAGTGGGTAGCACCCCCAGTCACTGAGCTCATCACACGCTGTGCTAATCCATACCTTCAGATGATGTGCATCTAATTTCTAATTCCAGCTTCTGCTATAGCTAACTGTTCCATAGCCAGCAATTTAGTCCTTACTTTGAGTGATTGCCCAGTGGGGTTCACATTTTTTCTGCTCATAAAGTCCCATCTTTTCTGCAAGAAAGGACTGACTTCCTGGAAGATGAAAACAATAGCAATCATCCTCCTATAAAAAGGATTTCTTATCTTTGGGTTACTTCTTTCGTAAAATTTCTTCAAAGCACTGGGCTCCAGGCAAGTGACAATTTTTAAAAGACTATTATATGAAGATGGACAAATTTTATCTCTTAGTGCCCACAACTGTGTTGTGGGTTATATTTTGGCAAAGGGCCTTAGTTTGATCTACCCTATAGAATCACGGTAAGGAGATCTCATTTTTTCCTTTTATTGATGAGAATACTGAAAAACTAAGTGTTTCACAAACAACAGAAAGATCCAGAAAGACTATGTATGTTTCAGAAACAAAGCTTTTAAATGGCAAAGATGTGATAAGAACATGAAAGTTCTGATTTTTCCTGATGTTCTAATTTATCTTATTTCCAGAACAACTAAGAGCCATTGGGCACTTGATTTGTATACCTAAAAGATCTTATTTACTTAATCTTGTAAAACTTTGGGTAAGGAATTCACACAGAAAACTAAATGCTTACCTGAGGGTTATCAATTCCTTGGTGAATAGTAGAGTCCTGGTGAAGTATATCTAATCTACAGAGACATGTCAAATTCAGATGAAAACTGTGATCTTTTCTGGAGTTTATTAGAAACGTGATGGAGAATCTTCTGGGGTCATGACTGTTGCTCCCCCACTGAATTTATGGTGGAATAGATGGTTCTCCCAGAAAGACCAACAAAGTTTTAATGATTATAAAGTCTTTGTCAGAAAATTCACGGACTTGGTTATGCATGCATTGTTATCACTGCTTCTTTCTTTTATTTATACTTTAAGGGATGAAGGGCCGATTTACACAGCTGGATTTTAAACATGGTTTAAATGAATAAATTGGGATTTCTGAAAAGTGACTTAATAAACTGAAATACTCAGTTGGATTCTTGGGTAGGAATACAGTATAGCTCAGAATATTAGAGATGGTCTTACTTGTCCTGAAATAAACTGATCTTATCAATAGAAATTCAACCTGAATGTGAGTCTTGTTGTTAGGAAAATAGTATCTCTCACGGAAAGGAAAATATCAATTTGGAAATGAAACATGAGAAGTAATTAGTCAAGGGATAAGAAAGAGTATCTGTTGCCACAGGGAATGAAAACTAAGTAAAGTGAATCTCATATTTCAATGTGTGAAAATACATATGACCACATATTTTATTACCAAGACTTGAAGGGATAGGATACCAGATTAGAATAGAATAATGGAAATATATGCCTTATTCAATATAAATAGGCCAGTTATGAGTTAGGATAGTGTGGATGTTGAACTGCTTAGAACTTGGTGTACTTGTAAAGTGGAAATGGCATGAAGAATAATATTTGGGTGATAAAGGAGATGAATGGAGTGTCTTTCTAGGACATGATAGCTTTCCTCCTGTACTCTAAAGGCTACTGAGTGAAAGAGGAATTATTTGAATTCTGAGTAATGCCAAGGATGATATCCCTTATATAGAAGAAAAACATCTCAATAAAAGGAAGACTTTCTAACAGAGCTACTTGGAACCAAGTGAACTGTGTTCCCTCTTACTAGAAGTTTTAAATACAGACTGTATGACAAAATCATAGAATCAATAGAATATTAGTAGACAAAATTAAAATGAGAGATCTGTGATTAGGTTAAATGGATTTAAAGCCTCTTCCAGGCTTGAGATTCTAGAATTCTGTGATACATGACACATGAATTCAGTTTCACCATGCTAGTTTTAAATGTTTTCAAATTGTCACTATAATATTCTATAATATGGCCATTGATGGAAAACAACCATGTTTATATGAGAAACAGAGGCACTATTGCTTCTAGAACCATAGAGCTATCCTGCTCTTCCTCATCCTAGGGCCTTCAAATAGTGTGGCTTTGTCAGGTGTGCAATAACTGAAAAAATTTGAGCCTTAATATTGAATGCTTCTTCTCAAACATGCAATAAAGAGGTTTTTTTTCTATTTTTACCTTCCAAATGTTATCTAGAGAATAATTATTTAAAAAATATTGACCTGAATTTTACTTAGAACCTTCACAAGTTTGCGAAAAACAATTCTCTTCACTATCCTTGTCTTGATGCAGCTTTGTACAACAACTCTTAGTACCAAAGCAGAGATTGAGAAGAAAGTATTGCATTCCATATTTAGTCAGAGACTACAGATGATGACAAATGTATTCTGCCTTTGTTGACTTAGAATGTATCATCAAATCAATCCTCCTTAGACTTGAACTCAGCATCACACTCACATATTTTGGTTACCACGTATTCCTAAAATGCAGAAATGGGTACATTGACAAATTTTGCAATTCAAGATTTTTACCAATTCAGCTCAGAGGTCAAAAGAAGATAGAGAAGCAGACGCATCACGGGGGGATTTTTCACTGCAAGAAGGGCACGTCTCCATTTGTTACAAGTTAGACTTGGAAAAATCCTTTAGTTAAATGAAAAAGACAAATGTGAGACTGAGACTGCTTCGAGAATAATTTACCAATATCTCAGAATGACTGTGGTTATACAAAACACAGATATTAAAATAATTGAGTTCAAAAACTAAGTGCAAGGCTATAAGATAAATTGTTAGCAATTCTTTAACATAATTCCTGTCCTCTCCCTGCAACAAACTGGGTCTTCATCATGGCCCTGGAGTTATTCTAAAATTAATACACAATTATTTTTCTAACTCCGCTTAAAATTCTTTCATCTCTCCTCTTGGCCTACAGACTAAAACTCAGGACTGCAGGAAAGCCCTTTTATTATTTGACTATTGCTTATCTATTTAGACTAATTGTTCTATTACTCTTCTCTTCCTGAATGCAAATTACTTAAAAATCTCTGAATATAATGTCCACATCCTAGACATTCATCATTTTTCCTCTCCTATTTTTACATTGTGAACACCTACTCATAGGTATAGATTTTGTTCAGATGTGTTCATCATTTTAAAGGCCACCTTCATAACCACCTTTTAGGCCTAGAAAATTGATTACATTCTTCTCTGTCCCATAACTATATCCTGTGTTTTCATATATTAAAATACACATGAAAATATTACAATTAATTCATTCTAAGACAGAGTTTATTCAATCATCTGTATATTTCTAGAACATTGTACAACTTGTAAATTTTAAATATTTTGTATCATTTATTTTCCAAAGAAATTTAGAAGGCTTGACAGCATGTGTGTTTTTTAAAGAAATAATTGCTGTAAAGGATAACATAGGACATATAAAATAAGATAAAGCTAGGAGTCAGATTAATATTTAAAATGCATGTAATATGCCATAAATATTTTCTACTTTATGCATATTCATTAATTAATAAAAGCCAATAGTTGTCTAAATTACCAGAGGAGGGCTTCAATTTTGGGCCTAAGTATCATAGCAGCCTACAAAAAGAAGGAGGCTTAGTCAGCTATGTGATTTTCATTGTCATTAAAGGAAATGATCTCAGACTGTCAGCAGCTAAATAATGACTTTTGCTAGTAAGGCCTGAAAGCATTTCACCCTGGTCCATTTTAAGAGTAGATGATACTCTTATTTAAAATCTATTGAGCAATAGCCTCAACAACAACCTTTCAGTAATGCCCATAAGACCGTGTCTTATAACTTTTGTTATTGTAGTGAAGAGGAATAATACCACTGGTAATTCAGTAAAAGTAATTCTATGCTGGTGAAGGCGAGGAGGAAAAAATGACCTCTGAATGTACTGCCTTCTAATTCTCAATATCTAGTCCAAAGAAAACATGTAAACATGTACAGGAATGTATGTATTTTTATATTTGTCCCATTTTTTGTAGTGAATATCAAAAAGGAATGGAATAATTTCATAAATTAAAAAATACAATAATCTATAGCACAGCATCTATTGGAAGATATATACCCAAGCAGCAGACAAGAAGTTGAGTTGTAGAATTTTCTCAGTTGTATAAGCAGACTCAGTGATGTGCAGGGCCAAGGTTGAGTGTGAAGAATGCCTGGAGTATATGGTTAAAAAATCACTCTCAATTGAGTGGCTTTCTTGTCCTATAGAACCATGTGAACACAGGGTGAGAAACAGACAAGGGGTTTGGAAATGGAGAGCTCTTGCCTCTGGAGCTATCACAAGCTCTGGATCCTGGTCTGAATGAAAATGAGGCATCTCCTAGAGTCTCGTGAAAAACAGGTATAACAGCTGGGTTTTCATATTTAGGCCCAGAGATCTGGTAATTTAAACCTTTGCAAGAGGATAAGATTGAGGCTTTCAATAAAAAATATTTTTCTGTAAGAAATGGATTCAGGCAGAAAATGGAACCTAAGTTAAAGGCATTTATTTTCTGTGGATGTACCAAAGAATAAAGAATTAGGTAAAGCAGAGGCCCACAAAACTGTGGGAGCTTAAGGAAAGCAAATAAACAAGAAAAATCAGTAAAATACATAGTACATTTATGTATTAGTCTGTTTTCACACTGCTGATAAAGACATACCTGAGACTGGGAAGAAAAAGAGGTTTAATTGGACTTACAGTTCCACATGGCTGAGGAGGCCTCAGAATCATGGTGGGTGCTGAAAGGCACTTCTTGCTTGGCAGTGGCAAGAGAAAATGAGGAAGGTGAAAAAGCAGAAACCCCTAATAAAACCATCAGATCTCATGAGACTTATTCACTACCATTAGAACAGTATGGGGGAACCACCCCCATGATGCAAATTATCTCCCACCGGGTCTCTCCTAGAACATGTGGGAATTATGGGAGTACAATTCAAGATGAGATTTGGGTGGGGACACACAGCCAAACCATATCACTCTACCCCTGGCTCCTCCAAATCTCATGTCCTCACATTTCAAAACCAATCATGCCTTCTCAACAGTCCCCCAAAGCCTTAACTCATCTCAGCATTAACCCAAAAGTCCACAGTCCAATGTCTCATCTGAGACAAGGAAAGTCCCTTCTGCCTATGAGCCTGTAAAATCAAAAGCAAGCTACTTCTTAGATACAATGAGGGTACAGGTATTGGCTAAATACTGCTGTTCCAAATGGGAGAAATTCATCAAAACGAAGTGGTTATTGGCCCATGCCAGTCTGAATTCCAGTGAGGCAGTCAAATTTTAAAATGCGAGATGATCTCCTTTAACTCCAAGTCTCACATTCAGGTCATGCTGATATAACAGGTGGGTTCCCATGGTCTTGGACAGCTCCGCCCCTGTGGCTTTGCAGGGTACAGCCTCCCTCCTGGCTGCTTTCACAGGCTAGCATTGAGTATCTATGGTTTTTCTGGGTGCACAGTGCAAGCTGTCAGTGGATCTACCATGCTGGGGTCTGGAGGACAGTGGCCCTCCTCTCACAACTCCACTAGGCAGTGCCCCCGTAGGGACTCTGCATGGGAGCTCGGATCCCACATTTCCCTTCTGCACTGCCCTAGCAGAGGTTTTCCATGAGCACCCCCCCCCTGCAGCAAACTTCTGCCTGGACATCCAGGTATTTCTATACATCTTCTGAAATCTAGGCAGAGGTTCCCAAACTCCAATTCTTGATTTCCCTTCACTCGCAGGCTCAGCGCTACATGGAAGCTGCCAAGGCTTGGAGCTTGCACCCTCTGCAAGCCAAGGCCCAAGCTCTACGATGGCCTCTTTCATCCATAGCTGGAACAGCTGGGATGCAGGGCACCAAGTCCCTAGACTGCAAACAGCATGGGGACCCTGGCCCTGGTCCACGAAACCATTTTCTCCTAGGCCTCTGGGCCTGTGATGGGAGGGGCTGCCATGAACACCTCTGACATGCCCTGGAGATATTGTCCTCATTGTCTTGGGGATTAATTCCACTCCTTGTTACTTATGCAAATCTCTGTAGCTGGCTTGACTTTCTCCCCAGAAAATGGGTTTTTCTTTTCTATCGCATTGTCATTTTTTGAACATTTATGCTCTGCTTCCCTTATAAAACTGAATGTTTTTTAACAGCACCCAAGTCACCTCTTGAATGTTTCACTGCTTAGAAATTTCTTGCTCCATATACTCTAAATCATCTCTCTCAAGTTCAAAGTTCCACACATCTCTAGGGCAGGGGCAAAGTCTCTTTGCTAAAACATAACAGCCTCTTTGCTAAAACATAACAAGAGTCACCTTTGGTCCAGTTCCCCACAAGTTCCTCATCTCCACCTGAGACCACCTCAGCCTGAACCTTATTGTCCATATCACTATCAGGCTTTTGGTCAAAGCCATTCAAGTTTCTAGGAAGTTCCAAATTTTCCCACATATTCCTGTCTTCATCTTAGCCCTCCAAACTGTTCCAACCTCTGCCTGTTACCCAGTTCCAAAGTCGGTTCCACATTTTTGGTTACCTTGTCAGCAACGTCCCACTCTACTGACACCAATTTACTGTATCAGTCTGTTTTAAAGCTGCTGATAAAGACATACCAGGGACTGGGAAGAAAAAGAGGTTTAATTGGACTTACATAGTTCCACATGGCTGGGGAGGCCTCAGAATCATGGCAAGAGGAGAGAGGAACTTCTTACATAGTGGCAGCAAGAGAAAATGAGGAAGATGCAAAAGCGGAAACCCCTAATGAGACCATCAGATATCAAGAGACTTATTCACTGCCATTAGAACAGTATGGGGGAAACCGCCCCCATGATGCAAATTATCTCCCACTTGGTCCCTCCCACAACATGTGGGAATTATGGAAGTACAATTCAAGATGAGATTTGGGTGGGGACACAGAGCCAAACCATATCAATTAACAAGGATAAATTCTGCTAAAAAAAAAACAAAGTAGGTAAGGAGCATAGTGTTAGGGATAAAATTGGAATTTAGATAGGTCTCTCTTCTCTGATGTGTCTTTCTGTAAAGGTCTAAATGAAGGGAAGGGGCCTGGTCATTGGTTTTCTGGAAAAGAACATTTCAGGAAGAAAGAAAGCAGAGCAAGTCCTTATGTGGCTAGAGTAGAAGGAAATGAAATGAGTAGAAGGAGAAGAAGTCAGAGTGGTGACTTGGTGGGTGGTAGGCAGATTGGGCAGTGCCTTATTTCGTTATTAGGGTCCCGTTGTTAGGGTTTTTAGTTCTTACTGTGAGAAATGAGAAACCATTGGAGAGTTTTGAGCAGACAAGTGGCATAAACAGGATTCTTCAGGTTTCTGTATTGAAAATAGATTATAGAAAGCAAAAGCATTAGAATGAAGACCAGTCTGGAAGCTACTTGTACAATTCAGATTTAATGCTTGGAATTTGGTCCACTAACATGATTTTGTGAAATACCCTATTGTGATGATCAAAAGACTCGATGGATTTGACATTTCACTGGTAAAAGAAGATAAGATATATGATTTTTACAATTTATTTTATGGGAGCAAATTGTTTATTCATTATATTCATTTATGTCATGCATCTATCCAAAAAAAAATTATGTGGTTGGGGATATGCTATTTCTCAAGGTTATGTGGTAATATCTTCCAGCATAGTCAGATATTTTATATGTATAATAACTCGGGCAAAATTCAAAAGCAAATAGTTTACCATGTTATGAAATAAAGCTTCTGTAAGAAAACATTCAAATTAAGTGTCCAGTGGCAAATGGCACATACAATCCACTGGCATGCCTCTTTCTTAATATTTATAAAAATTGAAGAAGTGTTTGAATTATCTACTTAAAACAGGATTTTAGGGAATTCAGTATTGTGTTTCATTCATTGAATCATTGATTCAACAGCTATTTATTGGGAGTCTCTGTGTGCAAAGCACCATGCTAGGCGTTGGGGAAATAGCAGCAAATTTAAAAATTTCCTGCCTCCTATGTATTACATTCTATTGGCAGGGAGAGAGACAATAAATAAGTGCTATATAATTCCTTAGATGGTGGTAAGTACTATGAAGAAAAATAAAGCAGGGAAGGATGGCAGGGAGAGGGCAAATGTTGGGAAGATAAATTTTAAAGGGTTATAAGTGATGCCCACCCTCCGAGATAAGGTGAAGTTAGAGAAAATATCTTAACTGAAGTCATGGAGCAAGCCACGGGAATATCCTAGTAGCAGAGGCAGAGAATGTGCCTAGATGTTCTGAGGGAAGCATGCTTGGTGTGTTTGAGAAACACAGGAAAATGCTGGGTTGAGTTGTCTAGCACATTGTAATCAACTTTGAGATGAATAACTAAATTTCCTGTGTCTTGAAATATCTTAGCACCTACGCTAAATTCCAAATATCTTACCACCAACAGACAGGAAGGTCTTATATGCTTTGGCCTCTCATACTTCACAGACCTTTATTTTTAACCTTCCCCACTCTATGTCCCACCCCCACCTCCCTGCCACACTCACCCTTAGCTCCTTGAGCAAGTCATGTCCACCTCAGCAGCATTTCTGTGCACCAATAATGAACCAGCTGAAAAAGAAATCACGAAAGCAATTGCATATACAATAGAAACAAAATAATAAATAAATGAATAAGATACCTAAGAATAAATTTAACCAATGAGGTAAAAAATCTTCACAACAGAAACCGCAAAACACTGATGAAAGAAATTGAACAGGACACAAAAAAATGGAAAGACATCTTATGCTCATGGATGGGAAGAATGAATATTGTTAAAATGGCCATAATACCCAAAGTGACCTACAGATTTAATGCAGTCTCTATCAAAATACCAATTACATTATTCACAGAAATAGAAAAAAATAATCCTAAAATTGTAGAGAACCACAAAAGAGCCTAAATAGCCAAAATAATGCTGACCAAAAAGAACAAAGCTGAAGGCATCATACTACCTGACTGCAAAATATACTACAAAGCTATAGTAACCATGACAGCTTGATATTGGTATAAAACCAGACACATAGAAAAATGAAACAGCTTAGAGAGCCTGGAAATGAATCCACATATTTACAGCCAGCTGATTTTCAACAAAGGCACCCAGAACATACAATAGGGAAAGGGCATCCTCTTCAATAAATAGTGCTGGGCAAATATTATCCATTTATGAAGAATAAAACTAGACTTCTCTCTCGCCACCTATAAAAATCAACTCAAAATGGATTAAAGGCTTAAATATAAGACCTAAATCTATAAAACTACTAGAAGAAACATAAGGGAAATGCTTCAGGACATTATTCTGGACAAAGATTTTGTGGGTAAGACTTAAAAAGCGCAGATGACAAAAACAAAAGTAGACAAATGGGTCTATATCAAACTAAAAAGCTTTGGCACAGCAAAGGAAACAATGAACAGAGTGAAGAGATAACCTGTTGAATGGAAGAAAATATTTTCAAGCTATTCGCTCAACAATGGACTGATATCTGGAACATAAGAGGGATTCAAAGGACTCAACAGCAAAAACAACAGCAATGACAAAACCTTTTAAAATATGTCTATTTATATCTTTGCCCATTAAAAAGTGGGCAAAGATATAAATAGACATATTTTAAAAGAAGATGTACAAATGGCCTGATAGCATATGAAAAGATTCTCAACATCACTAATCCTCAGGGAAATGCAAATCAAAACTACAAAGAGATATTGTCTCACCCTAGTTAGAATGGCTATTATCAAAAAGAACAAAATAAAGATGCTGGTGAGAATGCAGAGAAAATGAAATTTATACACTATCAATGTGAATGTAAATTAGTACAGCCATTCTGGAAAACAGCATGGAGGTTTCTCAAAAAAAAAACTAAAAATAGAACTGCCATATAACTCAGCAATCCCACTACTGGGTATTTATTCAAAGGAAGGAAAAGCAGTATATCAAAGTGATAACTGTACTCCTATGTTTAATGCATCACTATTCACAATAGCTAAGATATGGAATCAACCTAAATGTCCATCAATAGATGAATGGATAAAGAAAATGTGGTATATATACACAATGGAATACTATTCAGCCATAAAAAAGAATGAAATCCTATTATTCACAGCAACATGTATGAGCCTGGAGGACATTATGTAAAGTGAAATAAATAAGTCAGGCACAGAAAGACAAATGGTGCACATTCTCTCTCATGTGGGAGCTAAAAAAATGTTGAGCACATAGAAATAGGGAGCAGAATTATGGTTATTAGAGGCTGAGAAGAGGAGGGAGAGGATAGAAAGAAGTTGTACAAAATTACAGCTAGAAGAGGAATAAGTTCTTGTGCTCCATAGCACTGCAAATGAATATAATTAACAATAATTTGTTGTATAGTTTCAAAAATCTAGAAGATAGGATTTTGAATATTCCCAACACAAAGAAATGATAAATGCTTGAGGTGGTGAATATGTTAATTATCCTGATTTGCTCACTTATTGTATACTTATATATTGCAGTTTCACTCTGTAGCACATAAATGTGTACAATTATTATGAATCAACTAAAGATAAAAGAAAAAATAATTCAGTTGAAGATGAGAAAGCAACCGACCCAGGTGACCGTGGAGCTCTACACAATGCATCCATCTAAGAAGAGGTAATAGTTCTGGCGCAAGGCATGGGAGACCTTAGTCTGGAGGTTCACTCTTTTTCTGTGCCATTCTTCACATCATTCTCCTTTTGAACTCCACCTGCCCTGTTCGGGGCATTTAAAGGAGACGTCTAGAGTCCCTCTGCAAGAAAACTCATTGCAAAGTTATTACAAATATTCTTAGAGCTTTCTTGGCCATCATGCCAATATTTTTCAGGTTTCCGTGTTTCTCTTTTTCCTTCTTGGGTTCAGTCTCCCTCTGTGATCTCACTGACCTTCTTTAAACTACTCAGGCAGCGGCTATTCTTTCCTTAATGCTGAAATCTACTTCTCTCATTTGACGAGAATTCATAATACCTATATATAGTGCTGTCCTCTCAACTCCTTTTGTTTGTGATTCTTGGTTTATTCTAGATTGCTACACAAAGGAAGAGCATAACATTTTGGAGTGAAGGCAGGAACACTTGGATATGATCACTGATTACTTCAGGAAACCAGCCAAGATCATTCTTGATGTGGGCTTGTACTTACTTTACTCTGTCCCAGTGCCCTCACTTTCTACCCTCAGCCCTCATACAGCTAGAAGTGCTGTATCAAGGCTAAGGGTTTAAAGAAACTTGCATTAAAACAGGCCTTTTGGTTTTTTGTCTTTGCGATAGTTGACTGAGAATGATGATTTCCAATTTCATCCATGTCCCTACAAAGGACATGAACTCATCATTTTTTATGGCTGCATAGTATTCCATGGTGTATGTGTGCCACATTTTCTTAATCCAGTCTATCATTGTTGGAAAACCAAACACTGCGTGTTCTCACTCATAGATGGGAATTGAACAATGAGAACACATGGACACAGGAAGGGGAACATCACACTCTGGGGACTGTTGTGGGGTGGGGGGAGGGGGGAGGGATTGCATTAGGAGATATACCTAATGCTAAATGACGAGTTAATGGGGGCAGCACACCAGCATGGCACATGTATACGTATGTAACTAACCTGCACATTGTGCACATGTACACTAAAACTTAAAGTATAATAAAAAAAAAAAAAAGAAAACAGGCCTTTTATTTCAACTCATAAAGATCGGAGGGTTTTCACAAACTGTACATTAAAGGTATCTCAAATATGCCTTAATATTTTTATGTAATCTAAATTCTAAGTGTGAGTTTTTCTAATATAATTTTATAACTCAGTGAAACCAAAATTATGTCTTTTACTTATACAAATACAATGCAAGAAGATATTTGAGCTTAATTGTATTAGATTTTTGTTATATGTAATTCTGCTGCATGAAATTAATACATACATATTCTATGGTAACTGAGAACATTGTGACTAATAGCCTTTTTATAAATTCAAATAGTTCTATCGAATAGATAGACACAGGTCAATGAGACTACAATATAGCAATAGTAATTTATTTTATTCCACTAGTTACGGAAATAGTGATAAACTGTTCTACATAAGAACTTATATTCTGACTTCTCTTCAGATCATATAAATCTATTACTTTTTACTGAAGGTTTTCTAGGAGAGGAACAACTCATTTCAGCAAACAAAACAAAACAAAACAAAACAAAAGACTTAACTAGAGATAACAAGAGAATCTTTACAAAATAATCCCAAATTTGAAGGGTAGAAACAATTAAAAATTTGCTTTTGTAAGAATTCTTTTACTAGATCTACAAAACAATCATTAAAAGTATATCAACCAGAATTTATTATCCATATTTCCAAATAAAGACAGTAAGTTTCAGAGATGGTAAATGTAAATATTAAATGAACTATCCAAGATCATGTGGGGACATTTATGCAGAGCCAGAATGAGAAGCCAACCAAGTCTTCTTGCTTCTACACTTTCCACTTCCTACTTAGTGATGTAAGAACTATTGAGTCCTCCTGTTCCACCCCCTCTCATAAAAACACTTGAGTACATTTCTTTAAAAAAAAAGTGATTAGCATCAATCTGGCACCTGTAATATATTTGATTTTCAAAACTAAAGTCATTTTCAATAGAAACAAGTTTTTATTTTGTTTTGTTTGAGACAGAGTCTCACTCTGCCCAGGCTGGAGTGCAGTGGCACGATCACAGCTCACTGCAACTTCCACCTCCCGGGCTCAACTAATCCCCCCACCTTGGCCTCCAAGTAGCAATGACTACAGGCACATGCCACCTCGCTAGGCTCATTTTTGTATTTTTTCTAGAGACGGGGTTTCACCGTGTTGCCCAGGATAGTCTCGAACTCCTGAGTTCAAGGCATCTCCCTGCCGTGGCCTCCCAAAGTGCTGGGATTACAGGCATGTGCCATGGTGCCCTGCCAATAGTTACAAGCTCTTATGTTTCTGTAGTTATGTACTAAAGTCTGAAAAATGCCAAGAATGCACATGAAGAGCATGTAATATATGTTAACAAAACCATTATAGGAAATACTATATGTTGCTAAATATAATGCTTATTATTTGCAAACTATAATTTTGGTTGTCCCAAACTTGATGATTATTTGTATATTTTTCATAAACTGCAAAAAGAATTTTCAGAGGACTTAGTGACAAACAAAAGGTATGATATAAAGCACCCACAAAAATATTCTCCATAGAAAAGTTGGAATCGAGAGGCCTAGGAGAGGCAGCCTCCATGTATTGATGAAATTACAGTTAAATTAGAAAGCAGAGAACAATTGAGTAGGTTTGGAAAATGAGGAACAGTTAGCAAAAAAAAAAAAAAACAAAAACAAAACACACACACACATATATGTATGATAGGAAGTTTTCAAAATGATTAAAAGAGGTATCCAGGAAGAGATGAACACAATTTGAATATGCACTTAGCACATAGGGATGTACAATCAATATGCAACATAGTGTTTTGAATCCTAACTCATAATAAAATAACTACCAAATCCTGCAAACTCATAATGTTTAGCTAGGTTACTCTATAAACTGTATTTTACTGATAATTAAAAGTAATTTTAATGAGAATAATAGTGTGTATTTTATATTATCAATAATTTGTTTTCCTTGCTTATTTCTCTTTGCTGCAAAATGGGTTAGTAAAATACTTTGGGCGTCAGTTAATGTACACTTGAAGATGTTTTTAGTTTTATTCTAAAAAAGAAATGATATCAATATACATTTATAAATGTTATGAATAGTTATACACTTTCTGATTAAACAATAAAATCCAACGTCTTTACCTTTCTAAATGGTGCTTTTTCTTGTATGTATCTATATTGAATTTTAGTAAGAGATATTTGAGAGAATATAAGAGAGAAACTGAGACATTTATGTAATTTATAAATAATAAAAATCAAACAAGTAGCTGAGAAACTCTGCCTATAATTAGAACAAAATTATTTTTGTAAATTATATGGCTCTTCAAACTATTTCTTCCTCACTTCCTTACTTTCCTGGAAATAGTGTGCTTTCCCACCCCTAGAATTTCTGTCTGTGCATTTGACTTGTTTTGACCGATGGCTATTAACCAATATCAAGCATGCCAAGGCTTGCAATGTGCACTCAGTGTAGAGCTTGCTGTCCTGTGTTTCCTCAATGTTAAAAACTGCCACTGAGTAGTTACTGTGCCTTCAGACTCAGCCCCAGAACGTACCTGTGTAGGACAGAGTTGCTCTAGCAGACCTGAGTTGGGAAATAATTCTAACCCGACTACCACAGCCTGAAGCTGAGTGGCCCAGCTGACCTACAAATCATAAACAACACCCCCAAAAAACTATTTATCATGTTAAGCCACTGAAATTTGAAGTAGTTTGTTCACAACAATAGCTAATCAATAGATATAATCATTTATAGGATAGAAATCACCTGCCTATTTGACCCATTCCCCTACTTAGCACCTAGAGACAATCAATCAACCTGAACATTTTGAATGGCACTATCTGTTTTTCTAAACATAATTTTATGTCACATACGTGTATTCACATATATAATGGTATATATAGTATATCTGAATATTTTATTTTTACTTTATTAAGATATGTCAGAATGTATATGGTCATCTGAGTCTTATTTTTTCCTCAATATAGTATCTCTACATTTTATCCACCTTGTTATGTGCAGCTGTACTGTATTCATTTTCACTGCTCTATAATATCCATTGTGTGACTTTTCCCACATATTATTTATCCATGTTTGTTACTGTCATGTTATTTGGATGATTTTTATTGTTTGCTAATACAAACAATGCTTCAAGGAGCATTCTGCATTATCTAGAGATTGTATATGTTGAAGCACATGTGTAAAAGTTTCTCTAGGGCATCAGTTCTCAAACTTTTGGCCTAAGGATCTGTATTTGTTAAGGTTTGCCAGAGAAATATAATAGAACCAATATGTGTGTGTGTGTCTGTGTGTGTGTGTGTGTGTGTGTCTGTATGTTGATGTGTATATATACATATGTATTGTGTGTCTCTCTGTGTATGCATACATATGTACATGTACATATATGTGTACGTATGTATGGATATATATATGCATACACATACATGTGTGTATACATATATATATACAAAGAGATGCATGCAGAGACAGAGATAAAGAGAGAGAGAAGAGACTCTCTTTGGCTCACATGATTGTGGGGACTATTGAGTCGAAAATTGGTAGGGCAGGTGAACAGGCTGGGGATCCAGGGAAGAGTAGATGTCTGATTTTGTAGCTTAAATCTGAAGGAATTCCATCTTATTTGGGGACCTTAGTGTTTCCCTATTAAGGCCTTCAACTGATTGGAAGAGGCCCACCCATGTTGTAGAGAATAATCAGCTTTACTCAACATCTACTGACTTATGTGTTTATTTCACCTAAAACAAACCTCCACAGAGATATTTAGACTGATGTTTGACCAAACATTGTGGTAGCATAGCTTAGTAAAACTGACGCATAAAATTAGCTATCACCATACCCCTTTATTACCTTAAAGATTATTAAGTACCCTAAAGAGATTTGGTTAGGGGCTTGTATCTATTGATGCTTGTTGTATTATAAATTAAAACTTAGAAATCTTAAAGGTATTTATTTAAATAACTATAGAAAGTTCAATGCATGTTAACATAAACATTTTAATGCAAAATCAATATAATGCCTAAAACAAAAAAATTAATGAAAAGTGTGACATTATTTTATACTTCCGTAAAAATCTTTGTGGTACCTGGCTCAATAAATTGCCAGTAGAGGGAAATTTTTCTGTTCTTGTCAACCTTAGCAGGAATTTATTTATTTTATTACTCTTCAAAGAACCATTTTTGTCTTTGTTGATCTTCCATTCTATTATTCTATCATATATATAGTATACGCTTTCTAACCTCAAAATATCATGCATAGCACAATGATTTTAAGTCTGTTCTCTTTTCATTATAACCAGTAAAAAATTAAATTCCCTCCAAAATACTGATTTGACTTCATGTCAGAGTTTTGATGTGTTGTGTTGCCATTCAGTTCTATTTTAAAACATTTCCTCTCTTATATATGTTATTTAAAACTATGTTTTAAAATTTGCACAAATATACATTATCAGTATATTTGCATACTGATCAATCAGTGATATTGATCTTTATTTCATAAGCTTGTTGGGAACATGTATGTCTTCTTTTGGAAAGAGTCTGTTCTTTTTATTTGCCCATTTTTAATCGAGTTGTTTGTTTTTTTGCTTGTAAATTTGTTTATTTTCCTTATAGATGCGGGATATTAGAACTTTGTCAAACACATAGTTTGTAAATATTTTGTCCTATTCTGTAGTGTATTAGCCTATTCTCACACTGCTGATAAAGAAATACCTGAGACTGGGTAATTTATAAAGGAAAGAGGTTTAATGACTCACAGTTCCACATGGCTGCGGAGGCCTCGTAATCACGGCAGAAGGTGAATGAGGAGCAAAGTCACGTCTTACATGGTGGAGGCCAAGAGGCCATGTGCAGGGGAACTCCCCCCACCTCTTTTTTTTTTAAATTATACTTTAAGTTCTGGGATACATGTGCAGAACGTGCAGGTTTATTACATAGGTATACATGTGCCATGGTGGTTTGCTGCACCCATCAACCCATCATCTACATTAGGTATTTCTCCTAATGCTATCCCTCCCCTAGTCCCCCACCCCTCAGCAGGCCCCGGTGTGTGATGTTCCCTTCCTTGTGTCCATCTGTTCTCATTGTTCAACTCCCACTTATGAGTGAGAACATGTGGTGTTTGGTTTTCTGTTCCTGTTTTAGTGTGCTGAGAATGATGGTTTCCAGCTTCATCCATGTCCTTGCAAAAGACATGAACTCATACTTTTTTATGGCTGCATAGTATTCCATGGTGTATATGTGCCACATTTTCTCTATCTAGTCTCTCATTGACGGGCGTTTAGGTTGGTTCCAAGTCTTTGCTGTTGTGAATAGTGCTGCAGTAAACATACATGTGCATGCGTCTTTATAGTAAAATGATTTATAATCCTTTGGGTATATACCCAGTAATGGGATTGCTGAGTCAAATGGTATTTCTGGTTCTGAGGAATCACCACACTGTCTTTCACAATGGTTGAACTAATTTACACACCCATCAACAGTGTAAAAGTCTTCCTATTTCTTCACATCCTCTCCAGCATCTGTTGTTTCTTGACTTTTTAATGATCCCCATTCTAACTGGCATGAGATGGTATCTTATTGTGGTTTTGATTTGCATTTCTCTAATGACCAGTGATGATGAGCTTTTTTTCATGTTTGTTGGCTGCATAAATGTCTTCTTTTGAGAAGTGTCTGTTCATATCCTTCACCTACTTTTTGATGGGGTTGTTTTTTTTCTTGTAAATTTAAGTTCCTTGTAGATTTTGGATATTAATCCTTTGTCAGATGGATAGATTGCAAAAATTTTCTCCCATTCTCTAGGTTGCCTGTTCACTCTGATGATAGTTTCTTTTGCTGTGCAGAAGCTCTTTAGTTTAATTAGATCCCATTTGTCTATTTTGGCTTTTGTTGTCGTTGCTTTTGGTGTTTTAGTCATGAAGTCTTTGCCCATGCGTGTGTCCTGAATGGTATTGTCTAGGTCTTCTTCTAGGGTTTTTATGGTTTTAGGTTTTACATTTAAGTCTTTAATCCACCTTGAGTTAATTGTTGTATAAGGTGTAAGGAAGGGGTCCAGTTTCACTTTTCTGCATATGGCTAGCCAGTTTTCCCAACATGATTTATTAAATAGGGAATTCTTTCCCCATTGCTTGTTTTTGTCAGGTTTGTCAAAGATCAGATGGTTGTAGATGTGTGGCATTATTTCTGAGGCCTCTGTTCTGTTCCATTGGTCTATATATCTGTTTTGGTACCAGTACCATGCTGTTTGGGTTACTGTAGCCTTGTAGTATAGTTTGAAGTCAGGTAGTGTGATGCCTCCAGCTTTGAAATTCCCTTTATAAAACCTTCAGATCTTGTGAGACATTCACTATCATGAGAACAGCACAAGAAAAACCTGCCACCATGATTTAATTACCTCCCACCTGCTCCCTCCCATGACACAAGTAATGTGATGCCTCCAGCTTTGCTATTTTTGCTTAAGCTCGCCTTAGCTATTTGGGCTCTTTTTTTGGTTCTATAGGAATTTTAAAATATTTTCTAATTCTGTGAGGAATGTCATTGGTAATTTGATAGAAATAGCATTGAATCTATAAAGTGCTTTTGGCAGTATGGCCATTTTAATAATATTGATTCTTCCTATCCATGAGCATGGAACCTTTTTCCAGTTGTCTGTGTCACCTCTGATTTCTTTGAGCAGTGTTTTGTAGTTCTTGTTGTAGAGACTTTTCATTTCCTGGGTTAGCTGTATTCCTAGGTATTTTTTTCTTTTTGTGGCAGTTGTGAATGTGACTGCATTTGTGATTTCACTCTCAGCTTAGATGTTGTCAGTATATAGAAATGCTGGTGATTTTTGCATAGTGATTTTGTATCCTGAGACTTAAAAATTTAGTTCACAAAAGTCATCTTCAACAAATACTGCAAGTTACATAAGAATACAGATGTTTCTGATTCATGCAAAGTTAAAATATGCAAAATTAAGAAATACAGAAGAGAGAAATGGGGAAGAGATGCGAAAGTTGTTTATCACATCAGGGAACTTTTGGGCCAAGATTATGGGGTTTTCTGGATATAGAAATACATCATCTGGAAACAGGGATAGTTTGACTTCCTCTCTTCTTATATGGATGCCTCTTCTTTCTTTTTCTTGCCTGATTGCTGTGGCTGGAACTTCAAATATTTTGTAAAATAGCGATGGTGAAGAGGGCATCCTTGTCTGGTGCTGGTTTTCAAAGGGAAGGCTTCCAGCTTTTGCCCATTCATTATGATGTTGGTTGTGGGTTTGTCATAGATGGCTCTTATTATTTTGAAGTGTGTTCTTTTGATGCCTAATTTATTGAGGGTTGTTAATGTGAAGATGTATTTTATCAAAAGACTTTTCTGCATGTATTGAGATAATCATCTGGTTTTTGTTTTTAGTTCTGTTTATGCGATAAATCACATTTATTGATTTGTATATGTTCAACCAAGCTTACATCCCAGGGATAAAGCCTACTTGGTCATGGTGGATTAGCTTTTCGACGTGCTGCTGGATTTGATTGGCAAGTATTTTGTTGAGGTTTTTTGTATCAATGTTCATCAAAGATATTGGCCTGAAATTTTATTTTTTCTTGTGTCTCTGACATGTTTTTGTATCAGGAAAATACTGGCCTCATAAAATGAGTTAAGAAGGAATCTCTCCTCCTCAATTTTTTGGAATAGTTTCAGTAAGACTGATGCCAGCTCTTCATTATATATATGGTAGAATTCAGCTATGAATCTATCTGGTCCTGGGCTTTTTCTGGTTGATAGGCTGATATGGTTTGGCTGTGTTCTCATCCAAATCTCATCTTGAATTATAGCTCCTGTAATTTCCATGTGTTGTGGGAGGGACCTGGTGGGAGGTAATTGAATTAAGGCAGGACTTGCCTGTGCTGTTCTTTTGTTAGTGAATAAGTCTCACGTGATCTGATGGTTTTATAAAGGGGAGTTTCCCTGCACAAATTCTCTCTTGTCCCCTGCCATGTAATACATGCCTTTTACCTTCCACCATGACTGTGTGGCCTCCTCAGCCGTGTGGAACTGTGAGTCTATTAAATCTCTTTTTCTTTATAAATACCCAGTCTCAAGTATGTCTTTATCAGAAGCATGAAAATGTACTAATACATAGGCTTTTTATTACTGATTCAGTTTTGTAACTGATTTTTTTTGTCTGTGCAGGGATTCATTTTTTTTTCCTGGGTTCAGGCTTGGGAGGGTGTATGTGTCCACGAATTTTTCCATTTTTCTAGATTTTTTAGTTTGTGCATAGAACTATTCAGAATAGTCTCTGGTGGTTATTTGTATTTCTGTGGGTTCAGTGGTAATGTCAGGATCAGTGTAATGCCCTTTGCAATTTCTAATCGTTTTTATTTGGATCTTCTTTCTTCTTTATCATTCTAGCTAGCAGTCTCTCTTATTTATTTTTTCAAATAACCATTGATTATTTGGATTCATTAATCTTTTGAGTGATTTTTCATATCTCAGTCTCCTTAGTTCGTCTCTGATTTTGGTTATTTCTTCTGCTAGTTTTGGGGTCAGTTTAATCTTGGTTTTGTATCTTATTAAGTTTTTCAAATAACCATTGATTATTTGGATTCATTGATTTTTTTTCAGTGTTTTTTCATATCTCAATCTCCTTTGTTTATCTCTGATTTTGGTTATTTTTTCTGTTAGTTTTTGGGGTCAGTTTACTGTTGGTTCTCTAGTCCATTTAGTTGTGATGTTAGGTTCATAAATTGAGATCTTTCTAACTTTTTGATGTGGGCATTTAGTGCTATAAATTTTCCTGTTAACACTGCCTTCCCTGTGTCCCAGAAATTCTCGTATGTTGTGTCTTGGTTCTCATTAATTTCAAATAACTTCTTACTTCTTGATTTCTGCTTTAATTTCATTATTTACTCAAAAGCCATTCAAGTACAGGTATTCAATTTCCATGTAATTGTATGTTTTTCAGTGATTATTTCAGTCTTGATATTTAATTTTATTGTGCTGTGATGCAAAAGAGTAGTTGTTATGATTATAGTTCTCTTGCATTTGCTGAGGATTGTTCTGTGTCTAGTTATGTGGTAGAGTTTAGAGTATGTGCATGTGGCAATGAGAAGAATGTACATTCTATTTGTTTTGGGAGGGGAGAGTTCTGTAGATATCTATCAGGTCCTTTTGATCCAGTGCTCAGTTCAGGTCCTGAATATTTTTGTTAATTTTCTGACTCAATGATCTAATACTGTCAGTAGGGTGTTGAAATCTCCACTATTATTTTGTAGGAGTCTAAGTCTCTTTGAAGGTCTTTAAGAACTTGCCTTATGACTCTGGTTGCTTCTGTGTTGAATGCATATATATTTAGAATAGTTAAGTCTTCTCGTTGAATTGAAATCTTTACCAGTATGTAATGCTCCCCCTTTTTTTGTCTTTGTTTGTTTAAAGTCTATTTTGTCTAAAATTAGGATAGTAACCCCTGCTTTTCTCTGTTTTCCATATGCTTGGTAGATTTTTCTCCGTCCTTTTATTTTGAGCCTCTGAGTGTTACTGCACATGAAACAGGTCTCTTGAAGACAGTATACCAATGAGTCTTGGTTCTTTATCCAATTTGCTACTCTGTGCCTTTTAATTAGGGCATTTAGCCCATTTACATTTAAAGTTATTGTTGATATGTGTGAATGTGATCCTGTCTTCATGATGTTAGCTTGTTATGCAAGCTTGTTTGTGCGGTTGCTTTATAGTGTCATTGGTCTGTATACTGGCAGGTTAGGATGCATGCACACACACGTTGGCATGGGGGAAGGTAAAACCCACCCACGTACACACATGTTGGCAATGTGATATATGTGGTTACTGTGGGCCTGGAGGAAGCTGCAGTGGGGGTAGGGAATAGGCAGGCTGGTGTGTGGCCATGGGGGCTGCCCCATTGGACCTCTCTGCCAGTCAGGCACAGTTCACCAGTGCAGGAGCTATTATGTGGGCTCCCAGAGCACTCGAGGCTGTTCTACAAGCAGGCATGGCCAGGCTGGGGCCCTGGAAGAGGCCAGCAGACCAAGGGGTGCTCAAGTCAGACTAGCCCCATCTGATGGGCAAGACTGCCCTGCAGAGTTCAAGTCTGAGAGTTTCTCTAGGGATAATGTCTCCTGTGGTAGCATGTCAAGCCTATGGGGATGGGCATCCCTTGTCATGCTCTGCCACAAGTGCTTAGGCACCAAATCCTTTTGGCTCTGCATCAGCTGGCATGCTGCCCCTACCAATTCTCTAAGCAGCTCTTCGTGCCGACTCAAGTATCCATGATAGTTTAGGGGTCTCCTCCTGCCAAGATTCCAGAGGCCTGTGGCAAGAGTAGTTTGATCCTTGTCAGTTCAACTCACCCATTCCTCTGGAGATGTTGGAGGGCAGGAATTAATCCCCTGCGTGGTAGCCTCCTGTAGGGTTCCCAGCTTCCTCCCACTTGAGCACAGCTTTTGTGTCTTCCCTTCATCCACTCTCACAGGCTTCCCTCTGAAGCTCTGTCAGGAGTGTGCCAATTGTCTTGGTCCCTTGGTGGCAGTTGTTCCACCTGGTTGTGTCAAGTTGGCCATCTTCTACTTAATCAGGTCTTCTTGTTGAATTGAAACTATTGCCATTATATAATGCTCTTCTTTAGCTTATTTGGTCTTTGTTGGTTTAAAATCTGTTTTGTCTAAAACTAGGATTGCAACCCCTGCATTTTTGTGTTTGTTGTTGTTGTGGTTTACTTGGTTGATTTTTTCCTCATTCCTTTATTTTGAGCCTATGGATGTCATTGTATGTGAGATGGGTCTCTTGAAGACAGCATACTATTGGGTCTTCCTTCTTTATTCAGCTTGCCACTCTGTGTATTTTAATTGGGGGATTAAGCCTGTTTACATTTCAAGGTTACTATTGATATGTACGAATTTGATCCTGTCATCATATTGTTAGCTGATTATTATGCAGACTTGTCTGTGTGGTTGCTTTATAGTGTCACTGGTTTATGTACTTAAGTGTATTTTTGTAGTGGCTGGTAATGATCTTTCTTTTTCACATTTAGCACTCCTTTTAGGACCACTTGTAAGGCAGTTCTGGTGGTAATGAATTCATTCAGCATTTGCTTGTTTGAAAATGATCTTATTTCTCCTTCACTTATGAAGCTTGGTTGGGCTAGATATGAAATTCTTGTTTCAAATATTCTTTTAAGAATCCTGAATAGAAGCACTCAATGTCTTCTAGCTTGAAGAGTTTCTGCTGAAAAGTCCAGCCTGATGGGATTCCCTGTGTATGTGACCTGTCTCTTCTCTCTAATTACCTTTTACATTTTTTCATTCATTTGGACATTGGAGAATCTGATGATTATGTGTCTTGGAGATGATCTTCATGTATAATATCTCACAGGAGTTATATGCATTTCATGGATTTGAATGTTGGTCTCTCTAGCAATGTTGGAAAGTTTTCATGTACAATATCCTGATATATGTTTTCCAAGTTGCTTACTTTCCCCCTATCTCTTTCAGGGACACCAATGAGTCATAGTTTTCGTCTATTTACATAATCCTATATCTTTTGGAGATTTTGCTCCTTCCTTTTAAATTCTTTTTTCTTTATTTTTGTCTGACTGGGTTATTTCAGAGAGCCAGAATTTGAGCTCTTAGATTCTATCCTCAGTTTCTTCTATCCTGCTGTTTATACTTGTGATTTAATTATGCAATTCTTGTAGTATGTTTCTCATCTCTATTAGATGAGTTTGGTTCCTTTTTTATAATTGCTATTTTGACTATCAGCTCCTGTATCATTTTACTGTGATTCTTAGCTTCCTTGGATTGGGTTTTGCTGTTTCCCTGTATCTTGATGATCCTTGTTCCTGTTCATATTCTGAATTCTATTTCTCTCATTTCAGATATTTCAGCCTGGTTAAGAACTCTTGCTGGGGAAATAGGATGATTATTTAGAGGAAAGAAGGTACTCTGGCTTTTTGAGTTGTCAGAGTTCTTTCACTGGCTTTTTCTAATTTGTGTGGGCTGATGTTCCTTCAATCTTTACAGTTTCCATCCTTTCAGTTGATTTTTTGTTTTTTTGTTCATTCATGCCCTTGGGGATTTTATTATGTTAAAATTGAGTTTGGTTGACTGGCTTTGATTCTAGTACACTACTGGGTCTTGGTGGCGCCCTCTATGATTACTGTCTGCATGCCTGCATTTCTTCTGTTGGGCGTTCTGATCTATTGAGTTTCCTCAAGCAAGGGCTGCAGTTGGCAGACAAGCTGTATTCTTGCCAGGTTGGCCTTAATTTGATGTCCATGTGCTTCCCAGGGAAACATGGGGTTGCACTTGCCTGCAGAGTTCAGGCAGAAGTGGGACCTCTGGGTTGGAAGGTCTAGTGGGTGTTTCCATCTGGCTATGGGAGGCACAGGTGGGTGGAGTTGCCTACCCTGACCTCCTGGTGTTTCCAGGGCAACAGGAGCCTGCCTGCACCCCTCAGCAAATTCAGGGAAAACTAGGACTGTTGGGCCAGCAGCCCTAGCAGATGTGGCTCACCTGACCGCCAGTGGCAGAGGTTGGTGGGGATGCTTGTCCTGCTTTCTGGGAGCTTCCTAGGACAATAGGAGTCTACCCACTGGTTGAGTTCCCACAGTAGTGGAACTGCTGGGCCAAAAGCTCCAGCAGGCATTGCCTGCCTGGCTGCCAGTGGCAGGGTCAGGCAGGTTCATGTGCCCTGCTGTCTGGGTGTTTCCTGGGACAACAGAAAGCTGCACCCTCTAGATCAGTCACACAGAAGCCAGACTGCTGGGCCAGGAGCCCTAGCAAGTGTTGCCTGCCTTGCAGGGTCAGTGGGATCACACGCCTTACTGTCCAGGTGTTTCCTGGGACAACAGGAGGCTTGTGCTCCTCAGCTGAGTTCCCTCAGAAGCAGGACCACTGAGCCAGAAGCTCTATCATGTGTTGCTTGCCTGGCTATCAGTAGCAGGGATGGATGGGGTTGTCTGCCCTACCATCTGGGTGTTTTCAGGGCAGCATGAGGCTGTGCCCTCCAGCTGAGTTCAACAAAAGTAGGACTGCTGGGCTGGAAGCTCTAGCACACATTGATCACCTGGCAACCAGTGATGAGGGCAGGTAAGGTCACATGCTGCTGTGCTCTCTGGGTGTTTTCCAGGGCAACAGGAAGCTGCACCTTCCAGCTGAGCTCACATAGAAGTGGGATGACTGGGCTGGAGGCTCTAGCAGTTGTTGCCCACCTGGCTATCCATGGCAAAAGTGGGTGGGGTCATGTGCAGCCTCCTGCCACCTAAGTGTTTCCTGGGACATCAGGAGGCTGTATCTTGTAGCTGAATTTACACAAAAGTGGAACAACTGGGCTGGAAGCTCTAGTAAGCATTGCCTGCCTGCCTAGCAGTGGTGAGGGTGGGTGGAGTGGCAGGCCAAATTCAGGCTAAAGTGGGACTGATGGGCTAGAAGCTGGTGCTGAGTCCCATCTGGCAAGGGGGTGGGTGGAGCAATCTTACTGCTCCAAGGCACTGCAACTATGCCTTTATTCGGGTGATGGCACTGGTGCTGGTCTGCTCTGGGGTTAAAGGCTTGTAGTCCCCTTGGACTTGATAGTTGCCCCTGCAAAATGTGTGGATGGCTCTCTCCCTCAGTCTGGAAGCACAGTTGGGGGCCAGGCAGATTTTCCTACTCCCAGTCTTGTACAGGTCTCTGAATCTCCCGGGGAGCTCTCACTCTCTCACCCTTTCCCATTTTTGGAGAGGTTCTTCTGCTGCCACATTGATCCCAGACAGACAGCTTTGCTCCTCTCTACTCTCTGTGTTCTCCTGCTGCCTTCGTGGATCCTAGCATGGTTTCTCAGATGATTGGCCTGCAGGGTCAGTGTTGACTAGCCTTTTAGTTCCTCTCTGTGAGAGCGGCACATACAAGCTGCTTCTAGTCTGCCTTCTTGGCCCTATCCCTCATCTTTATTTTCATTTCCTTTGGCCTAGGTAACTTTTTTTGGTACTTTTTCATTTTGCTTTGCTTTGCTTTGTTTACTCTCAATCTTTGTATCTCCTTAGAAGTTTAGTGTGCCTCGTGTAAAAATCATATAGCTGAATTTGTTTCTTTTTAGCCAAACTGAAAAATCTTTGTCTTTTATGTCTCTTAGCTTCCACTTTAGTCCATTTATGTTTGTTGGATTTGTTCATATGTTTGTATTTCTATCTAAAAACTTATTTTTAAAATTCATTTTCTATTTGTATCATTTATTCCAGTGCTTTTTTCCTCCTTTCCTATTTTCCTTTAGATATATTAGATATTTATAATTGTAAGTTTTTCTTACCCATTTCTTTTTTTCTTATAGTGGTTTGGAAGTCATATGCTCTATTACTATTCTCATAGTGCCCACCCTTAACATTTTACCATGCTGACTTAATTTAGTAAAGCCTAAATTGATCAAGGTTTTACTTTCTCTTCTTAACGGCACATGAACTTTATTGTTAATATTATATCATTATTGTTTTGTTATTTTTATTTTTACAAGCATTTTTGTTTTATTTTTGCAAGTATTTTATTTATCTACACAAATATTTGTATATACTTACATGTTTACCAAATTGTTTGCTCACTATTTCTTCCCTTTCAGATCTTCTGTCCCTAAAATACATCCTTAGTAATTTCTGTAGGAGAAGACTGCTTTGTTTAGTTGGAACATTAATACTTGTTCTTGTTTCTTTTATTCCTTTTTTTTTTTTTGAGTTGGAGTCTTGCTGTGTTGCCCAGGCTGGAGTGCAGTGTCACAATCTTGGCTCACTGCAACCTCTGCCTCCTGGGTTCAGGCAATTCTCCTGCCTCAGCCTTCCAAGTAGCTGGGGCTACAGGTTTCCACTACCATATCCAGCTAATTTTTGTATTTTTAGTAGAGATATGGTTTCACCATGTTGGCCAGGCTGGTCTCGAACTCCTGACCTCAAGTAATCTGTCTGCCTTGGCCTCCGAAAGTTCTGGGATTACAGACATGGGCCACTGTGCCCAGCCCTGTTCTTGTTTTGAGAGAGATTTTTGATAATTCCAGAGTAACGTTATTTTCTATTAGCTCTTTGAAGAAATTTCACCCCTGTGACTTATTTTCTCTGTGATGTTGTTCAAGTGTTTTAGAGATAATGTAGTCATCTTATGAGTGATAGTGAGGATCAAATATATATATATAAAGTGCTTATTAGTGTTTCTAACACATATTTATCACTATATAAATAAATAACCTTATTTTTCTTTTTTCCCTCTTCTTTTTTCTTATAATTCTTATTATTGCCAATGCTGCTCAGCAATTCACTAAAATGCAGCTAAGTAAAAATTTCTTTTTATTTACATCACTGTTTATCCTGTTTGGTATACATTTTTCTTTCCAAATATGTGTTTCTAGGTCTTAAATTGTCTAGTTTCTGTACATTCTCAACCCTTAATTCTTTGAATGTTACATCTATCTTTTATTTCCATTCTCTTCTGGAATTTTGATTAGGAAAACATACTTTTTTATTGTATCCTTTATAATTTTAAACACTTATACTCTGTTCAGTTCCTCATCTGTCTATAGTTGGGATAATTTTTTCAAATATGTACTTTATTTATTTTTATTTTTTATTTCCATAGGTTTTTGGGGAATAGGTGGTGTTTGGTTACATGAGTAAGTTCTTTAGTGGTGATTTCTGAGATTTTGGTTCACCCATCACCCAAGCAGTATACACTTTACCCAACCTGTAGTCTTTTACCTCTCGCCCCCCTTCCACCCTTTCCTCCAAGTCCCCAAAGTCCATTGTATCATTCTTATGCCTTTGCAGCCTCATAGCTTAACTCCCACCTGTGAGTGAGAACATATCATGTTTTTCATTTTTTTCCAGATTTATTTCCCAATTCATTTACTCTGAATTTTGCTGTTTCTCATATGCTATTTAACCCATCCATTGATTTCTTAATTTCAATAATTTTATTTTTAAAATTTCTAAATATATATTTTTTTCAGATTTGCAGATTCACGTTATAACCTTATGTGGTTTGATCTTTTTATTGTAGCTGTTATTTCCTTATATACTTTACTTATATTTTGTACCCTTTAATTATAACAACTAGTGTCCTTCAGGGTATATGTGTTTGTTAATTTTATTAGCTCATCCTCAGTCATGGCTTCTTATTTCCCATTATGTGTTTGAAAATAATTTTGTAAGCTCATACTTGGTTGAATTTTATTTGCAGAATTTTGAATAGCTAATTTCTAATAACTTGGGCTGTATACCAACAGCATGGATCCACATTATTAGTCAGCTCAGTCTGCCATAAAAAAATAACAGAGACTGGGTAGCTCAAATAACAGAAATTAATTTCTCACACTCCTGGAGGCTAGAAGTCTAAGATCAGAGTGCCAGCCTGATCAGGTTCTGGTGAGGACCCCATTCTTGGCTTGTAAATGGCTGCCTTCTTGCTGTGTCCTCACAATGCAGGGAGCGAGTTAACTCCAGTCTCTTTCTCTGATTGTAAAGGCACTAATCCTATTACAAGGTTCCCGTGCTCATGACCTTGTCTAAACCTAGTTATTTCTCAGAGGCCCTACCTCCAAATACTGCCACATTGGAATTAGGGCATCAACGTACGGATCTGGGAAAGGATTGGCACAGTCAGTCAGTCCATAACATTCACTTTTGCTCTCTTTGAGAGCTTTGGTTCCTGCTATTTGTGTGGAGCCCAGGGAAACTCTGATCTTTTGCATCTCTTTTTTTTTTAATTTTTTTTATTTTTATTTTTATTTTTATTTATTTTTTATTTTATTTATTATTATTATTATTATTATTATTATTATCATTATTATACTTTAGGCTCTATGGTACATGTGCACAACATGCAGGTAAGTTACATATGTATACATGTGCCATGCTGGTGCGCTGCATTTAAAACACACCTTTTTGATTTTAGTGTACCATTCTTTTTCTCTCTCTTGATTTCTCTCAGCCCTCAGAAATGGCCTTGATTTTTTCATGAACCAAAGGTATACAGTTTTCCATATTTCAGGCCATGTCTTTTGAAAGGCAAACCATTTCAAAAGAATATTCAGAAATTTATATTTGATATGTTTTGGATTTAGTATATGAGCTCTGATCTCTCTATATATAAAAACATATGGGAATATTGTTTATATTTATTTTGACTAAATATCAGTTACAGCACTCACAAAGAAATAATACTGCTTCGTTCTAGTTGTAATTATTCCAGTGTGATTTGTTCTTTTGCCTGGCACATGGTTTAAAGCACAAAAGAAGCATATGAAACATATGAGAGAGTTTTTCAGCCACAGGCAGAAACATACAACAATAATTTTTATCCTGTGCTAAGATTTTGGTCCCTAATAACATGATACCCATTGGAAAAATAGATTTGAGAAAGAGGCATGCTTAAATAATTTTTAAATTTTTTTACATGTATGTTTTTAGATTAGTGTATTGTTCAATCTTTAATATTAAAAACTAAAATTCTGAATGACAAACATATGTGCAAACAAACAATTGTGGCAAAAACAGTTTTTGTTGGTGAAGGGACTAGCTGCCATTTGGTGATTTTTCAGATAGTCAAATTTGAAAAATCAATTGGATCTTCTCTTCTCTTCTCTTTTCTCTTCCTCTTTTTGAGTCGGAGTCTCTCTCTGTTCCCCAGGCTGGAGTGCAGTGGCATGAACTCAGCTCACTGCAACCTCTGCCTTCCGGGTTCAAGTGATTTCCTGCCTCAGCCTCCCGAGTAGCTGGGATTACAGGCACGTGCCACCACACCTGGCTAATTTTTTTTTTTTTTTTTTTTTTTTTTTTGTATTTTTAGTAGAGACGGGGTTTCACCATGTTAGCCAGGATGGTCTCTATCTCCTGACCTCATTATCTGCCTGCCTCGGCCTCCCGAAGTGCTGGGATTACAGGCGTGATCCATCACACCCGGCCGCTTGGATATTCTTTTCTAACTCTAATGAGAATATCCTCATTATATAATCCACCTTCTCTCCAGAAAGTTCAAGCTCTTTCTCTCTAATGGTGGCTGTTTCTACGCTTCAGATAGAAATTGCATTTCCCTCTTAGCTGAAAAATACCTAAGCCTATGAGCAAGAAAACAAAATATTTTTTGATCCTACTATTCCCTCTGTCAGAGGTGCCAGAAACTTTTTCTTCTTCATTTATAGCATAATTTCATTCATGCTTGCATGCATTTCTATGTTTACTTACTCTAAAGCATTTACTAAGCACTTTAATTGGTCAGTCATAAGGCTTCGTGCTGTAGAAACAGATGAAATGCAATTCTCCATCATAAAACAGTCTGGCAGGGAGGAGGAGGATAAATAAGTGGTTTATTACAATTTGGTGAGAGAAAGTACCTAAGAGAACACATTTAAAAAGCATGCAATGCAGAAGGATGTGTAGAAGATGATGGAAGTAAAATTTTCTGCAGCTGATGTTACATACGTACACACACACACAAAACCAACTAGATGTTTCTGTTGGTGTCATTGACACCCATTTCTTTTCTTTTTTTTTTTTTTTTTTTAAGACTGAGTCTTACTCTGTCGCCCAGGCTGCAGTGCAGTGGTGCAATCTGGGCTCACTGAAACCTCTGTCCTTGGGGTTCAAGCGACTCTCCTGCCTCAGCCTCCCGAGTAGCTGGGATTACAGGCTCACGTCACCATGCCCGGCTAGTTTTTGTATTTTTAGTAGAGATGGGGTTTCACCTTGTTGGCCAGGTTGTTCTACAACTCCTGATCTCAGGTGATTCGCCTGCCTCGGCCACCCAAAGTGCTGGGATTACAGGTGTGAGCCACCGCGCCCAAGCCTGACACTTACCCATTTCTTAAACTAGCTTTTGTGTCCACCACTTGAAAGCCACTGCTTTAAGATCTACTAATTACCGAAATGCAAAATTGAATGAGTCATGCTCAACCACCCAGCACTTAAACATCTCTTTGATCTCTCATGATCTAACTCAAAGATATCTCATTCCTGATTCACTTCTTCCTTCATCCAAACTGCACTCCTGAAGCATTTAATTAATCTAAACATAAGCAATGCTGACTTACTGTTTCATATTGTATTATGTTTTTGAAACTGATTTAGCCCGTGTCTGAATCTTTATTGTTCTGAAGCCTGATTATCCACAGAGCCTAATATATACAATGCTGAACCAAACAAACACATGATAACAAAAACACTAATTTAGTGAATAAATCTAGAAGAATCTAGAAGAATTAATCTAGAAACTGCATGGCAGCAGTTTCTCTCTTCAGCTTGAATTACTAAGCAATTCAAGTTAGCAATTGTGTATACCCAAATAAGATAATAATATTTAGTCATTTAGATATGCCACTGCAAGTAAAAATAAATCAGATACATACACATACACACAAATTACTCATAGAATGCAGTATTCATAAAACTTAATTATGTTACATTTTAAACAAGCTGTCTTTTTATGTTTTTGCAAATAGTGGCGACAAATTGGCTACTTCAAGTGGTGACACTACAGTTAAATTATGGGATCTATGTAAAGGCGATTGCATTTTGACCTTTGAAGGACACAGCCACGCAGTATGGTCCTGCACGTGGCACTCCTGCGGCAATTTTGTGGCTTCTTCCTCACTGGATAAAACTAGCAAAATCTGGGATGTTAATAGGTAAGAAGTACTTTAAACATGACTAATCCTCTGTGTTGATACATATACGTGGGTAAAGTTCTTTTTTTTTTCCTTGATGCTACCCAGGGAAACATTAAAAGAAACTGTTAGTTGATAAGATTATAGAGAGCTACTTAAATAATCTTTGTGAAATCCATTTCTAACTCCATTAATCTTTGTTGATATAATAATTTCTTTCTAAATGTAAGTATCAAGATCAAGCCTGTGTAATAAGATTAGAATTGCTTCATTGGAAAGCTGTTTGTTTTAAGCAGGATAGAAACAAATACTTCTTTTAAAGAGTTGGATTTTTAGTTCTGCTTTCCATGGGCTTGTTATCGCTCTGTACTATTAAATTTAATAGTTCAACGAACGTAAATATAACAGAAATAATTATTTTCTTTATGCTTAATTTGTTATGTTGTGATATTCTTGATTAAATGTTTCTTGTTAATTCACAAATTGTAGGAAATAGTATACTGTATTGTATGTAAAATCCTATACATATCATGTGGATTTGGAAGTTTTATGTTTTGATTTTAATTCAAGATAGACAAATCCGTTATGTTTAAAATATTGAAATTACTATCACCCATATATTTTTGGGTGTTCATTACATTCTGTTAGGTTTGCAAATATGATACAGAGAAGTAAATTTAGCTACTATCAAATACGCTAATTCCTTCAGCTACGGGGTTATATATCATCCATCAAACTTTCTCAATAGTCTGTGGTCCTAGCTCTGGAAAGGCCTCCATCCAATCAGAGGAACACCCATAACAGCAGAGAAGTGCCCTCTCCTGAGAGGGCTGAAGTTCCATTTTGAAGGTCCTCCCTTCAAGGGTCTAAGTTTTAATATTCTACCTTATTCCCTGTGTTCGCTCAGTACTGAGGTGGTAGCTCTTTCTTGAAGTTGTTATCTCCATGATATTTTACTGTTCTCTTTTCCCTTTTTTAGTTACTTAGTTAGCAACTTTATTCAGTTTTTACCATCCTGTATATGAAATTATTATTGTTACAATGATAGGTGCAAGTTCCGTTTCCTGACAAGTCCTTGAAAGATCTGGGGCATTAGTGGATAAGGAGCATAATCCACCTGAGTTATAAAGCTGTAGCTAAATAAAATTAGCCTGCTCCATAGGGAAAAACATGACTGTGAATAACATATTTTAGACCTATGTCTATCTGAAATAGTGACAATTTCAGATAGCTTTTAATTCTCAGATGGGTACTTACTATTTATCTGGAATATCCAATCATGTATAATTCTTTATTATATTTCTATAATGTGTGATGGATTTCATAAATATTTCTTATAATAGATTAATGGAATTTTAACACTAGTATTTAATTTGAATTTTGTATCACTTTTGACTTGGTTGAGGATCGTAATAGAAAACAGTGATCTATTCTAAAATGTAATACGTCTTTAGAACTCTTAACTACCCAGGGTGTTTAAAAGCAGACTATGGTTAAAAAACTCGGTAGTCTCAGCCCTACTTGGAATGATTTCAAACACTTTGACTTGACAACTTTTAGCTATGACCCTGGTATCTAAATACTGACTTTCCATTGGTGCCCAATAAATCTTGATATAACAGATCAAAATTGCTTCTGATTGATGCCAAAATTCTTTAAACTTCAAGTTTCCCATCACTGTCAAGAGTTCACTTTCATCATCAAGGACAAAAAAAATTGTACTAATTTTGGCGTTGAGGTAGTGGATAAGTATTGACAAATAAAGTAGAAATTGATTGTTTCTACAGTGGCTATTGATATACCTTTCAGAGTCACAATCAAAATACCAAGCTCTAATTTATAATTACTCTCAGATCAATACTATATAGATATGTCTAAAACTAGTGTCTTGCTTCAAAATTTCATAGATTATTTGAACTGGCTTAGTTACTTAAGGCAAGAGATTATTTACCTTGGTAAGATGGATGGTGGTGGAGCTATGCTATGCTGTGTCATATATTCTCGGCTTGATGCTGTATAAATAAATAAATATATATATATACCAAGTCTTGTTCTGTCACCCAGGCTAGAGTGCAGTGGCACAATCTCAGTTCACTGCTCTGCAACTTCTGCTTTCTGGGTTCAAGCAATTATCCTGCCTCAGCCTCCCGAGTAGCTGGGACTACAGGCATGTGCCCCACACCCGGCCAATTTTTGTGTTTTTAGTAGAGACGGGGTTTCACCATGTTGGCCAGGCTGGTCTCAAACTTCTAAGCTCAGGTGATCCGCCCACCTCAGCCTCCCAGAGTGCTGGGGTTACAGGCGTGAACCACTGTACGTGGCCATGCTGCATAGTTCTTAATAAATAACAAATTTATATTGGTAGACAGTATTAGTCACCAGAGAAGAAAGAGTTTAGAATGCATTCTTCTCTTTTCACACCCATCCTTTCCTTCAAGCTTCTGGCTCAGTCTTGAACAGCCTTGATTGGTGTTCTATCTCTAGCTCTGCAACTTTTTCTGAATTGGACAATACTTGGTAAGACCATCCATTTAGTTCCTCACCAAAAAGTTGGATCACTGTGAAGCATCAACAATATAGAAAATTTCAGATCAAGATTCATATTTACTGAATGCTAATCAGAATCTATGAACAATTATCTATGACACTCAGTCTGAATAATTCCATGCTCTACAAGGTTTCTGTGAATAATTAACAGTAGCTTTTTTATTATCTTCTGAATGATCAGGTATATAAATTGTTATGTATTTCACTCAGTGGTCATTTGAAAACACACACACACACACACACCCACACACACATACCAGTGTAACCCAGAGAGTGCTTGGCACACGGTGGTTTACTCACATAAATGAATAAAGAGTGAATCAACAAGTAAATATGGCAAAAGTATTCTAAATATTCTCCCTGACCCATCCACATTTAAACTATAATATAATTATGCTGTCTTATCCTACACAAATCAATAAAATGATGAAAATGGTGTAGAAAAATCAGAAAATATCTCAGCTATAAAAATTAATTTGTATTTCTTCAGAGGCATTTAGAGGCATTTGTGCATAACATTAATCAATAAGTATTCATGAAATGACTTAACAGTGTTGGTCTGTGTTATAGATCTAAGACAATTCTCATACTCAACCATTGCCTCCAATGAGATTACAAGTAATTTAAAATGCAACAGTTTTGAAGCAATAAGGGAATATGCAATGCATCTACCATTTATATTTATAATATCAGATCAGGTATTCTAGTTGACTCCTGGGTGCTTTTCTTCCAAGGTAGCTGGGTATTTGGCTGAGCAGTTATATCACACTGTTACTCTGGTATTTGGAAGGCAGACCATGTGCCTGCTTAGCTTGTAGCTTGAAGGAGAAGGGATCGGAAACAGCCAAAATGTTACTGAATGTTGCTATTCCAGCTGTTTTTACAAGGTGTTACACAGACAAGAATTGAGTGGTTTGTACCAAGGATAGTAGGAAACAGAGGGACTTGTAAAATTCAACAGCTTCTTGATCCCTAATGTTGGGAGATAAATCTGTGGCCTTTATTTCTAAGTGTATTGTGTCCGATACTCTTGTAATTACATGGGAAGAGGAAAATAAAGAAGGTTTAAGAACTATGTTTACTTTAATTTGTGGTTACTGTGGCATTGCATTGCCTGGAAGCAACTATATTAGAAACCTACCAAGTTTTTGAGAGAATTGTATTGACAAGGAAACTATGAGCCTATCCTTAAATCCCGTTGACTCTTCAAACAGTGAAACAGTCCTCAGAGCCCCAAACTTGCATCCAAAAAAAAGTGGACTTGTATTTTTGCACAGTTCAGAAGGAAGGCAGAGACCATAGCACCAATCTCAATATGGTCACAGAGGATAATGAACAAGAAGGAACTACAATGGAACTAAGCCGGAAGCTACAAAGAACAATGGGGAGAGGTGCTCCTCTTGGGGACAGCCATGGTCCAATCAAGGAACTTTCTTTAGTACCACGGCAAAGTTCCTCATGATGCCTGCCTAGTTTTTTCACTATTTGGACTAGTGATGCTTGTATGATTCCCAGGTTTCTATTTTCTGTATTACAGTTTATACTGCAGTTATTCTGTCCTTACTTCACAATTGTCCATTGAGTTCATGGT
The DNA here is from genome assembly GCF_028885655.2 of Pongo abelii. Lineage (NCBI taxonomy): Eukaryota > Metazoa > Chordata > Mammalia > Primates > Hominidae > Pongo > Pongo abelii. The sequence goes on from NC_071996.2 coordinate 117,324,875, forward strand.
GGTGATGGTGGTGGGAAGCAGAAAACTTGTATTTTGTTTTGTTGGTTACCATAATGCAAGTGACCCTGCTGAACCAAATGATGCAGATTGTGTGTCAGCCACAGATCATGAATTGTGAGACACGCAGTAACTGGAGAAGAGATCTAGAGATGTTTCTTTTTTTGGTTGTGGAGAGAAGAAAGTCAGTGAATATTCTAAGTGTGGAAGAAAGGATGACACAGATATTTGTTGAGACAAAGGCCAAACTGTGGCAGAGACTGTTAGCTTTTCACTAGAATCCACTTTTTCCTTCTTCCATATTAGTTGCACACTTGGCTGTATATCTAAATGATATTTATTAGCCTCAATTAGTTAAGTATGTCTATGTCACTAAGTTCTATACAATAGAATATTAGTTAAAGTAGCAGGCACTATTTCCTCATTCTTCCCTCCTTGTGGTGGAATGGAATACCAATGACAATGACCACAATAATCTTAGAAGCCTATTATTGAAACTGAAAGAACAATTGTCAAGCTGCTTGAAGTAAAGCCACCCCTGTTTTGTAACTTCAGTTAGCCTGCAACATTCTCTGGACTCTCCAGCAATAAGAAAATACACTTCCAGGCCGGGTGTGGTGGCTCACGCCTGTAATCCCAGCAGTTTGGGAGGCTGAGGCAGGCCGATCACAAGGTCAGGAGATCGAGACCATCCTGGCTAACACGGTGAAACCCTGTCTCTACTAAAAATACAAAAAATTACCTGGGCGTGGTGGTGGGCGCCTGTAGTCCCAGCTACTTGGGAGGCTGAGGCAGGAGAATGGCGTGAACCTGGTGGGCGGAGCTTGCAGTGAGCTGTGATCGTGCCACTGCACTCCAGCCTGGGCAACAGAGTGAGACTCCATCTCAAAAAAAAAAAAAAAAAAAAAGGACACTTCTATTTGGTTTGAGATATTATATTTCCAGTATATGTGTTACAGTATTTTTGCTTACCTAGTCCACTGTAGGCACTCATGAATATTTTTCAGGTGATATATTTTTCCCTCATGACATATTATTAAGGCAACCAAGACAAGCTCTGAAGTGTTCTCAAATTATTTGAAGGAGTAGTAATGGAAATTTTGTGCTGATAACAGATGGCTAGTCTACTCCCTCTTTTTTCTTCCCTTGCCCCTTCTTTCTTCCCATCTTTTTTGTCTATTGCGATGCTGTTGGAGTCCATGAAGTCCTGCTTGCCAGTAGCAACATATGTAAGTTGAATGATTAGTTTGCATGGAGGTAATGCTTGTAAGATGAGTTATAAATTATAAAAATATGCAACTGTGTCTCCATTAGTAGGACACCGTTTCAATAATGATGATTTCACTGAAATAATGAAAAACACCAAGAATTTAAATTTTATGTTAGCATTGACCACATTTACTGATAGGAATGAGTTTTGCTCATTGTAGTTAAGCCGATGGAATAAAAATAGTGCCTTCCACATGGTTGACCTCACAGGTTTATTTATTTGCTTATAGATCCAACAAATATGCATTGAGCACTTACTTCGTTCTATGCCTTATTCTAGTTACTAAGCTGTAATAGTGAGGAAAATAGACAAAAACTTCTGCCTTTATGTCGATGGCATTCTTTCGGGAGGCAGAAAATAAGCCAAATGAAAAATGATAATAATTAATAATTACATATAATATTTAGAGATGACAAATTTTGTAGAGGAAAACTAGAGCACAGAAGGTGAAAAGGGATAGCAGGCATTGAAAAGGGTTGCAATTTTAAACAGGAAGGTTGAGAAAATCCTTGTTATAAAGTTGACATTTGGATAACCTGAATAAGGTGAAGCAGCAAGCCAAGCAGATACTTGGGAGGAGAATATTCCAAGCTCTTCTGATCAGGAAGCTTTCATATGGTGGTAGAATGACCCATGTGACTGCTAAGCAGCAAAGAGGCCAGCATGACTGGAATAAAGTGAGCAGATGAGAGAATGGTAGGGGTAAAGCAGTTAAATGAGTATGTACATATAACAGAGGGCCTTATAACCCCTGTCAATTACTTTGACCTTTATTCTCAATGAAATGGGAAACCATTCGAGGGTTTTGAGCAGAAGAGTCTCAATCTGTTTTACACTCTGATAAGATGACTCTGGCTACTGTTTAGAGATTAGATGGTGGCAGAGGTGGGGTGAAAGCTTAAAAGCAGGTAAAAGCAGAAAGACCAATTGGGGAACTATTGTAACAATCCAGGCCAAAGATGTAGAAGGTTTCAGCCATGAGAATAGTGAAAGTCAAAAATTGTATTCTGGATAGATTTGAAAGATAAAGACAACAGGAGTTTCTGAAGTACTGTGAATTGTGAGAGAAAGACGAAACAAATGACCTGTTACGTTTTCATACACCTGAAAGGCAAAGGCTCATTCTCCTTATACTGGGACACTAATATAAACATTATAAAAGGGTTTTCCAACCAGGTGTATCAACTGGTGATCCAGAAACCGTTACAGAATGAGGAATGCCTTCTCATTGTTCATCTAACATTTCCATTCAAGAAAATGGAATGTTTCCCTTCTGCCCACTTCCTAGCATCACTTCCTTTTTATTTTAATAATTCTGTAGCCAATCATAACCCCTGTACTGGATGAGATGACAGAAACAGAAGTCTATTTGTAAAGAAAACAGATAAATTAAGAAAGAGGAAATGTGAAATGTTAAGATTGTTATGATGAATTACCTTCTGTTGATGATATATACTATTATTTTGAAGGGGAAGGCAAATAATGCATGAAAGTCGACTCTAAAATTAAAGAAATTTTCTTATTACAAAACCAATAATGATAAGATAGCACCAAACTAGTAATACAATGGAGTTTAGTATTTATAACACAAAATGTTCCATTAGTATATTTTATGTTCTTTATGTTTCATTTGCAAAGTTGGCTATGCTAGCAAAGGAGGATATATTGTATAATATTAATGAGTTTAAAACACGATAATGTAAGAAGAAGTATTAAGACTCAAGGACATGGATTATTGGTACATTAATACCTGTCTTATATTGCAAAGATCCCCACTTTGCCTTCTTATACTTGAAAGGGCACCCAAGGTATATATTAATAGACTGCCAAAGTAATGCTTGAAATATAATTATGTTACAGTATAAGAAGTGGTAAGATACTTAAATTGACCTCTTGTGATCAATTTCTCCTGTTACACCAGGATAATTAATTATTATATATTCTTGGATTTTCAAGTACATTCAAATGAATTGTTCCCCCTTGACATATGGGTTTGAAATGATGTCTGAGTATTACGGAGCATAGACACATAAAGAAGCACAAAAAGTGAAGAAAACAGAATATAGCATGTATTTTTTTCATTTTCCTTCCCCCCCCCAAAAGCACATAATTAATAAGCACTATTCAAGAAATATCTACCTTATGAAGAAAATTGAATTAAAGCTAAAGTTCAGATTTCATTTAGCAAGTTATGTCATGATTGAAAAATTGAGAATCTCTCGCACATTCAATATGGCTTTGTGTGTATGTGTGAAGAATGGCTCAAGCAAGTGTCCACTGCAATAAACTTGATGTGAATGTTCTTTGACACCAATATACATGGATCAATAATAAAAAAGGTAAATGTCATTAGGATTTTAAAATTCATCCCTATTCCTTTCTACAGCAAATGCTATTACATATCAATGAATTGTATAATTTGGATCTAACATGCTGTATAATGTACACAGCATGTTTGTTATCTCATACACCAAAAAAGCTATTTATTAGAAATAATTAGAATGAGTATAAATGAAACTAAAGATATTCCAATAAAAGCGAATTTATATATATTTTATAACATGATACATTTCTGCTTTATTACTGCCAATCAAAGCAAGGACTTTACCATGTAAAATATGCAACACCTTTTCTCCAACTCTACACAAAATAATCTGGTCAATGCGTAAGTCTTAGTCTTCCTCAATGCTGATGACTAAAAGGGTTTAGTATATTTCTACACTAATGTATGGTAAAATAAAATGATATGTAGCCATAGTCCATCTGAGGTTAAACAATGAAAATCACGTTTGTTTTATATTTAAGATTTAATTGTACATGTATGCATGCGTGTGTGTGTATTCTCACACATTTATGTATATATACTTATTTGTATTGATGAAGTGAGTTTATTCAGCTCAAAATTAATTTTAGAGTGGCAAAAACTGTAATTATTTGACTATCTTAAATATTTTAAATCTCAATCAAAATATTTATTTATGTGTTTTCTATGACTCCAAAACCGAGCTTGTTTTAAAACCATTTATTTCAGACAACAAACACTATTATTATATCCCTGAAACATTGTTTTTGGAATTATTAAAATTGTTTTAACTTAAATAAAAATTTAAGATTTGATTCAATTACTGTGGAAACAAATCAAATGTCCAAGGACATCAAATCAAAATAAAAGAAGTAAACTGGTTACTAAACATAAAAAATGGCAAGCAGTACAATTTTGGCAGCATTAAACTAAATATTTTCTTATTGTTAAACTATACTGTTATATGGAAAATCATTTCTATTTAGATAATAAAGATGAGGTTTTTTTTTCTCTTAAAGGACTAGAAAATATAATTTTGATAGAAAATTTAAGTAATGTTACCTCCCATTCATTGTCTGACATGAGTTTATGCCAAATCCTAACACTTATCAAAGAGAACAGAACTTGTTCACTTGTGTTCTGGGTAAAAAGACCATACCATCTTCAGTCAAGGAGCCATGGAATAATCTTTGGTCTCCACACAATCTAGAACGAGCTGTGAGGGAAGCAATACCTCCAGCAGAATTCCACCTTCTAGAAAAATATCCCTTCCTGATTTTTTCCATACTTTCTTTTATCTTTCACTAGATTTGACAACTAATTACTAAAAATCACTCCTACTTAGAAACTGATTATTTATTTATCTAATATTTACCAACTATGTACCAAGTCATATAACTGGGGCTGGGGATATAGCACTGAATGGAATGGTCCAGACCCTTGCCCTTGTGGAGCTCACATTATAGAAAAAAGTGTCACTGGTTACCTGTGCCTTATAAATCATTAGACAAGCTCCCTGACTTGGTCATTGATCAAAAGATTAATTCCTTTCCACTAGAGATGACAAGGGGGTGTCACTGAGAGTGACTGTCTTTCTCAGATGTCATAAATGAATCCTAGTTCTTTTTTAATGGAAAGAATTAAAAACCTTCAGAGTAATAAGCCTCCAATGAGGTGAACCTTAAAAATGGTGCCGAGCCTTCTTATGTTTACAAAGATGATTTTTATTTTCACTTGCATTAGGATTATTTTCAGGTACCTGTCACACATAAACCACCCAATTAAGATCATTTGAATCGGTTTTCACATGAAGAGCAAACTTTCCTGTGATGGTTTTATTTCAATTTATTTTGGGGTTATTAGGTCAGTTTGCTTTTTGTTTTAAGTAAGGAAGAAAATAGTGAATTTCAGAAAAGTATAATTAGCAAGAATCAATATAAAATGCTATTCAAGCAATAACAAATAGAAATAATATACAAAGATGTGCTGTATCTCAACCTGTTTATGTTCAAAATTTTTATCTCTGGGTAGTAAAAATTATGTCTTATATATGCAGACAAATTCAGAGGGATCCAAAAATAGTGTTTTCTTCTTTAATGTTGAAGATGTGGAGTGACATAGTTATCTTTTGTATTTCGTTTCAATACATGTCCTAGTAAAATTTCTTATCTACAAATTCAAGGCATACACGTACTGTTGAAAATTTATGGTAATTATATAAATATGCATTTGAAAAGGTACAAAATTTTAAACTAGAAACACAAAACATATAATTATATAACAGCCATAACTACCATTTAAAAAGTTGGCATTTAACTTTTTAAAATTAGCTGTGCCAAAATATCTGACAAGTTTATGAAAACCTCTGATGTTCCAATTTTAGAGGTGACGTATAATTTATTTCATTGTATATTTTTCTAGCTATTTTGTGAAAATTTTTAAAAAGGTTTTTTAGAGATGGCATGTTGCTGTGTTGCCTGGGCTGGAGTGGTACAATCATAGCTCACTGTAGCCTGGAACTCTTGGTCTCAAGCAATCCTCCTGCCTCAGCCTTCTGAGTAGCTGAGATTACAGGCAGGCACAACTACATCTGGGTAATTATATATTTATTTTTATTTTTTAGGAATAGCGTTCTCCTTATGTTGCCCAAGCTGGTGTCCAATCGCTGGCCCCCAATTGATCCTCCTGCCTTATTCTCTAGAGTAGAGGGAATTACAGGTATGAGCCACCTGCTTCTGGCCACAAATCAAACGCACTTTTTTGAAAATATTAATGCCAGTATCTCCAGAATAAATTAACTTCACTACTTTACATACATAAATTAATATAGCATATGTCTATGCAAAACTATAATCATAAATTATGTATCTGCACCCCAATAATACTACCTATGTTCCTAATCTTTATGAATTGTAAATCTCTTATACAAATAACATTTTAATTAACAAACACACATAAATTATATATGCAATAACTTCTTACCCCTAACTCTTATTTCCTCCTAACTTATTTATAAACAGGCTACATTGTGTTTGACTTGAGGCTTTCAGTGATATCGCTAACAACAAATGATCTCTTCATTACCTGAATTATAATGATTCTCATTATCTATGTTCATATTCTTACAAACCACTGAGGAACCAATCCCTAAATTGAAAATGATTGTTCACCTTCTCTTGAGGCCACTGGGATTAATCTCATTAAATTAACATCCTTATTTATGTGGGTCACCACAAAAATGCCAGCCATTATATTCTAGATATTGTTCATATATCCACCAGTCAGACTCTATCTCTCACTTACCTCTGATGTCCTTCCACTGTATGGTTTGGAATTAAATACCTGTCATCAACAAAATATTCTATATCCTCAATCCCTTCAACATACAATTTATCTTCTTGCTTATACTGGCTATCCATCCCCGGAGAATATCAATTTCCTTTTCTAATTGAGCCTGTAACTCCTTCTTTTTAATCCTCCTCTGGAGATTTATAACTCATAATGAATGTTAAGCATGTAGACGCTATCACTGAGGTACATAAATATAATTTATTTTAGAATTTTGCATACATATATATTAATTGACACACACACAAACACACACATACGCATACATAGAGAGAGATAGATTGTTCTTGGGATCTTGACGTAAAATTTCACCTACCACTGGATCTGCACTAATGGGTTTCTAGTAGGCAAAACAATGAGCTTGGAACATACTGGGAAAGTAGTAAACATTTGTTGAATTAATATCTTAACTAATAACTTACGTTCCCTCCTGCTCTTCACTTACTTCTAGACCACTTTACTTCCTCTCTCCTCCCAAAAAATTACAGCTTCTTATAAGTACATGTTTTGTGACTATACCACTAGCTTCCTTTCCATTTTATTCATATACTGGCCTCTTCATCACTCTCATCGTATTTTGAATAATATAGCGCTTGACTTGCTGTCATCCTTGTTTGCAGTGTGGATATTGAATCCAAGCAGAAAGTCCAGCCAACACACTAGCCTCACAGTTCCTTCCTCCCTTGTTTCCAACAACTTTCAAGTCTTGATTTTAGGTTTTCTACTCTGTGAGCACCATTTCTTCTCTCTCCAGCTTGTATATTCTAATCACTCACTGTAACAATTCTTTGATATCAGCGATATTAATAATTGTTTACACCATTTTTTTTGCCCTTGATAATAGCCTTCCTCTTCTTTCCTTCTTCCCTTGAATAAATGCCAAGGTCTTCCTCACAGAGTTTCAATTTCCTGCCCCTCTCTTCTTCCACATTTCTTGCCTGTCAAAACCCCAACTCTGGCTAAACCCAATTCTTTGCCTGCTTTGCCTACATCTGTTCAGCTGAGCATAGCTATGGAAAAAAATCAGAATCAAGCTGACCTGTTTCATTTCATGTTTATAACCTCAACTCACAAGTTGAATTCAACTGAATTTTCTCTATCAATTAACTTTCTACAATATGAGATGAGTATTTCATACCTTTCTCCTCCATATTCAAATCCTTAACACTCTCCCCACTCACTTTTTCTCTGAGTGACAACATGGATTTTTATTTCACTGAGCAAATGGAAGAAATCAGAAGAACATTTATTTTTATTCTTCCACCATCAAATCCATCAATGATTTATATTTCCCTTTTCTCTGGGTGTTGGCTGGGTATTTCTTCTGTATTGACTTACTTGGAGCTGGGTAGTCTGGAATAGTCACACATGTTTGAAGCTTCAGTTGGGACAGCTGGGGAAAGTTTCTATGTGATATCGCATTTTCCACATAGTGGCAGAAATGGTCCAGCAGCAAGAAAAAGCAAGCTCTGATTAACAAGAACTCCTTTAAACCTTTACTTACTATTATATCATTGACCAAAGCAAGTCACATGGCCAATATTAGAGTTCATGTGGGAGGGGAATACTCAAAAGTGTGCATATAGGAAAAGAAATAATGGCAAATGCTATGAACTAAGTGCTTGTGTCCCTCCAAAACTCATACGTTAAAGCCTAAATCTCCCATGTGATGATATTTGAAGGTGAAGCCTTTGGGAATTAATTAGGTCATGAAGGTAGAGCCCTCATGAATGAGATTAGTGCCCTTATATAGGAAGAGACAAGAGACCTTACTGTCTTTGTTGTCCACCATGTGAAAATACAATGAGAAGATGGCCATCTGCAAACCAGAAAGTGGGCTTTCACCAGGCACTGGATCTTCTGGCCACCTCATCTTAGATTTCCCGGCCTCCAGAACTGTGAGAAATAAATGTTCATTATTTAAATCACCCCGTCTGTGGTATTTTTGTTGTAACAGCCCAAACTGACTACGATAGAAATTGGTACTTAGAAGTGGAGTGCTACTATTTCAAATACCTGAAAATGTGGAAGTGTCTTTGGAAGTAGGTAATGGGTAGAGTCTGGAAGGATTTTGAGGTGCATGCTAAAAGAAGATAATATTGCTATGAGGGGACTTTTAAATGTGACTCTAGTAAGACCTCAGAAAGTAAATAAGAGAGCTAGAAAGGTCTCTATCTTATTAGAGAATATATAAGTGATCATGTAATGTCAGCAGAAATATGGACAATTAAGGCCATTCTCATGTGATCTTAGACAAAAATTGGGAAACATGTTATTGGACAATGGAGAAAAGGCAGTCTTTGTTATAAAGTGGCAAGGAACTTGGGTGAATTGTATTCATATTCTAGTATTTTATGGAAGGTAGAATTTGCAAGCAATGCCTGTAGATATTTAGCTAAAAAAAATTTCTATGTATAGTTTTAAAGGATCAGCTTGGTTCCTCCTGACTGTTTATAGTAAAGTGTGATGAGCAAAAGGAATTGAAGAGAGAGAAGGAATCACTAAGCAAAAGGGAACCAAAACTTAGAGATTTGGAAAATTCTTAGCCTACCCATGTTGCAGGGAACATAAAGGGTGTGGCAAGGCTACCATTTGATAAGAAGATTAGTATGAGTGTGATCCAAGAACCTAATCAGACATCTCAACAGAAGCCAGTTATAGAGATGGAAATACACTACAGAAATACTGGCACCAAAATGGAATAAAATGAAGAAAAGTTGTTGGACTTCTTAGACCTTATAGCACTGCACCATAGAGCTATTCAACTGCAAACACATGTTATTCTTCAAGACAAGAGAAGAATGACCCTCAAGTCATTTTCAGAGTTTATCAGGGCTGCCACTCTCACCAAAGGTCCAAGTGCATGGGCCTGGGGGACAGGGCTGCCTCCATCTCAACTTTAAAGGGCAAGACCAATATGTGAACCCACCAATGGGTGGGGTAATATTCTTGGTTCCAATAGGCCATACAGAGGCTGCCCTGAGCCATGGAGTCATGACCTCCACTTGGTAGAGCAACTGGGGCCTGTGTTTCTGGCCTAGCAGTGCTGCAGAGGCAAAATTTCCATCCCACTGGATCCAGAGGCAGAGCATCATCAAGTCAAGAGGATTATTGTTGAGGCATAAGCTCTCATAGAGTTTGCCTTGCTAGGTTTTGGAGTTTCTTGAGACCCGACACATCTTTCTTTCTTCTGATTTCTCCATTTCGGAATGGAAATATTTATCCTATGCCTATCCCATCACTTTATTTTGGAAGTACATAAGTGGTTTCACACGTTCACAGGGAGAGAGGAATTTTGGCTCAGAATAAATCTTACCTCAAGATTCAACCATATATAATTTAGATTAGATAAGGCTTTGAACTTTAGATTTGATACGAGACTAGTTAAAACATTTCTGTTGGCATGGAATTAATGTATTTTTATTGTGAGAAGGACATGAATTGTGGGGGGCTAGGAATGGAGTGCTATGGGCTATATGTTTGTGTCCCTCCAAAGTTCATATATTGAAGCTTAAATTCCCAATGCGATAGTATTTGAAGGTGGAGCCATTGGGAGGCAATTTGGTCATGAGGATGAAGCCCTCTTGAATGGGAGTTGTGCCTTTATAAAAAGAGACATGAGATGGCAAAACCCCGTGTCTACTAAAAATACAAAAATAAATTAGCCGTGTGTGGGGGCGTGCACCTGTAATCCCAGCTGCTAGGGAAGCTAAGGCAGGAGAATTGCTTGAACCCAGGAGGTGGATGTTGCAGTGAGCTGAGATCATGTCATTGCCCTCCAGGCTGGGCAACAGAGCAAAATTCCATCTCAAAAAAAGACAAGACATGAGAGACTTTGCTTCTTTCTTCTTTGTTCTCTGCCATGTGAAAATACTATAAGACAGTGTATTAGTCAGGGTATCTTAGAGGGACAGAACTAATAGGATATATATGTATGTGTGTATATATGTATATGTATCTTTTTATGTGTATATATATGTATCTTTCGTATATATGTACACTTGTGTATATATATGTGTGTGTGTGTATATATATATACGTATATATATATGGGAATTTATTAAATATTAACTTACACAATCACAAGGTCCCACAATAGACTGTCTGCAAGCTTGAGGAGCAAGGAGAGCCAGTCCGAGTCTCAAAACTGAAGAACGTGGAGTCCGTTGTTTGAGGGCAGGAAGCATCCAGCATGGGAGAAAGATGTAGGCTGGGAGGCTAGGCCAGTCTCGACTTTTCATGTTTTTCTTCCTGCTTTATATTTGCTGGCAGCTGATTAGATGGTGCTCACTAGATTAATGGTGGGTCTGCCTTCTCCAGCCCACTGACTTAAATGTTAATCTCTTTTGGCAACACCCTCACAGACACACCCAGGATCAATACTTTGCATCCTTCAATCCCATCAAGTTGACACTCAGTACTAACCATCACAGATAGTCATTTGCAAAGCAGGAAGTGTGCACTCACCAAACACTAGATCTGATGGCAACTTAATCTTGGATTTCCCAGCCTCCAGAACTGTGAGAAATAAGTGTTTATTATTTTAGCCACCCAGATCCTAATATATTTGTTACAGCAGCCCAAACTGACTAAGATAGCAACCATTTGGCAAACAATACACCTTCTTTCTAGCCCTTTATTTCTCTTATAATCACTTTCTTGCAAATATAAATGTAGTATTGTTATATTTTTACCATATTTTATATGACAGAATTGATGCTTCTTCAGTTGAGCTAGGTACTTAAATACGACTTTTCACATCATTTCTAGGAGAAAAGTTGACCTGACTTTTTGTCTTAATTTTTATACGTAGATTGTTGGGGAAATTTATTTATTTATTTATTTATTTATTTATTTGATGGAGTCTTTCTCTGTCACCCAGGCTGGAGTGCAGTGGTACCATCTTGGCTCACTGCAACCTCTGCCTCCTGGGTTCAAGCAATTCTGCATCAGCCTCCCAAGCAGCTGGAACTACAGGTACACGCCACCACACCCAGCTAATTTTTGTATTTTTAATAGAGATGGGGTTTTACCATATTGGCCAGGCTGGTCTTGAACTCCTGACCTAGTGATCCACCTGCCTCAGCCTCCCAAAGTGCTGAGATTACAGGCATGAGCCACCGTGCCCAGCCTGTTGGGTAAATTTTTGCAAATTGATTGTTAGAATGATTTTAGGCTAACTGTATTTCTCTGCTCTATATATTTTAGATTATTCTTAGTACTCTTTTAAGTCTCTTTATTTTGAATTTGTTTAAAACTAAGAATACATTTAAAAATGGTAGTTTCTGAGTACTCTTCACCCAAATTTTCCCAGTGATAATATTTTACATAACCATTGCCTATTGTCAAAATTAGGAAATTTGAAATTGGTACAATATTATTAACTCAAGCTCAGACCTCATTCATATTTCAACAATTTCTACATGCAGCTTTTTTGGTATGTGTGCGTATAGTTCTACAAAATTTTATCACATGTGTAGATTAGAGCAATCAATGCAACCAACACCATAATCAGGATACAGATTGGTCCACAGCCATTTAAAAACTCCTACATGTTACCCCTTAATTACCATACTCTCCCCCCTACTCTTAACTGTTGGCAACCACTAATCTGTTCTAGATCACTGTCATTGTCAAATCGAAATTGTTATATTAATAGAATCATACAGTATGTGACCATCTGAAGTTTGCTTTTTTTTTTCATTTAGCATAATGCCCTTGAGATTTATTCAACTATTGGGTATATCAATAGTTCCTTCCTTTTTATTGCTGAATAATAGTCCATTGTATATAAATATCATAGTTTATTTATTCACTCCTGGAAGGATATCTGGAATATTTCCAGTTTGGGAATATCACAGATAAAGCTGTAATGAACATTTACATACAGGTTTTGTTTGAACATAAGTCTTCATTTCTCTAGGATATGTGTCCATGAATGCAGTTCCTGGGTTGTATGTTAAATATATGTTTAACATTATTTTAAAAAGTGCAAATTGTTTTTCTAGTCTGTGGTATTTTACACAACAATTGGCAATAATGAGAAATCCAGTTTCTCTGCATCCTTATCAGCATTTATTACTATCAGTATTTCTTATCTTCTCCATTCTAACGTGTGGTGGTATCTCATAATGGTTTTAATTGGTATTTCTACCATGGCTAATAATGTTAGACATCTTATTACGTACATACTTGCCATCTATATGTCTTTTTTGGTGAAGTAACTTTAATTTTTGGCCTATTTTCTAATTGGGTTGTTTGTTTTCTTAACTGTTGAGTTTCTGTTGAAAGTACCCTGTGTAGTCTGGATATACATCCTTTGTCCTTTAGGTCAAGGACATTTTTTTTGGCTTATAAATTTCTAATTTTTCCAATACCATATGATGAAAATTTGTAAGCAAAAATAAAACAAATAAAGTACCTAATTTTTGAGAAAGGCACAGAAACAATTCCCTTGAGGAAAGAAAAAATCCGTAGTCTATGTGGGTCTGTTTCTGGTTCTCTATTCTATTCTACTGATCTATGTGCAGTCTTGCACAAATATCATATAGTTTTGATTACTATAACCATATAGTAAGTCTTAAAATCAGATAGTGTGATTCCTTCGGCAATTTTTCTTTTCCTTTCAAAATCGTTTTGACTGTTCTATTTTCCTTGTCTTGCCAGTCCTATTTTTCCTCTAATCTAAAAATTACTTTAACCTGACTTTGCTGATCAATTGCTGTATTCCTTTTCTAGTTAATTTCTGTATTTTTTTATTTTTGACTCTCAGTAGTATCTAATTTATTCCTGTTATTTACTCATGCTAACTTCTCAGAATTAATTTCCCTCTAGGCTCTTCTCCAGCAATTCACCTATAGTTTTTCCTTCAAATTTGAGTTGGAGACTATAGTTTCCTAAGAAATATTCCTGTCTAACCTCAAAGTGTAATAGCTACACTTTTTTTTTTCCCTTATTAGGGTCAAACTGTGAGTTTTTATGACCTTAAGCACACACACAGATACACAGACACGCAAATGCATTTCTGCATATAATTCAAAATTTAAAAATTAAAACAAGCAATAAAGGAAGTGTGTAACAAATCCCATCAAAATCTGACTTCTCCTCATGAAGACCCCATTGATGCTACTCTATTTGCTCGTATTTGAAATACGAAATTCTTTTTAAAAATTCTCTCTCTCACTCTCTAATGTTTTTGTTTTTATCTTTGCCTTTAACCACCTCCCCAATTTGATGCAGACGCTTTGCTGGTGGTTTAGGAATATGCATTATCTTTTTATTGAGTAATCCAACACTAGCTTTTATGAATAATTTGTTCTATGTCATTAAGCATTCACATTTCTGCTCTAGTTCTCTTTATCTTTGCTGTCCCTCTGCCATGTGACAATCACCTGATTTGTTTCTCTCTTTTAAAATACTCCATGGAGCCCCTAATCTGATGCCATATTATTTTATTCTCTGCCTCACATTTTACCTTAAAATTTATTCTTAAATATTTATCCCTTTTCAAAATAAATGTATTTTATACATATTCCTGTATATATTTCTGTTACATTTTTTGCCAAAGACTTCAAACAGTTAAATTACTTCTCTAAGACTCTTCTCTTTTTAAAAAGGTATATTTCCCTCAGTGCCTGAACTTAACTAAATAGTCCCTCAGAACTTCTTTTCGTTATTAAATTATTTGATAGAGTCTCTTGGACCTTGTGTTTGCACACCCATACTGAATGTGAACTAAATAATTCTGAGTACTTTTTGAAACTTTATTTTTATAAACAGTAATGTATTATTTAGAAGACAGAGCAATAAGATTGTTCATATTGAATGAAAATAATGTCTACAGTTATTTATCATTTTAAGGAGCAGAGACACTACTTAATTACAACAGTTCTTTTTTTGTTTGTTTGTTTTTTTGAGATAGAGTCTCTCTCTGTCACCAGGCTGGAGTGCAGTGGTGTGATCTCGGCTCACTGTAAGCTCCGCCTCCCAGGTTCAAGCGATTCTCCTGTCTCAGCCTCCCAAGTATCTGGGACTACAGGCGTGCCACCACGCTCAGCTAATTTTTGTATTTTTAGTAGAGATGGCATTTCACCATTGTTGGCCAGATGGTCTCAATGTCTTGACCTCATGATCCGCCCACCTCGGCCTCCCAAAGTGCTGGGATTACAGGCATGAGCCACCGTGCTCGCTTACAATAGTTCTTTTTAACGTGCATTTTTTACTCATCCAACATGGCTAATCTCTAATGAATTAAAAACATTTTGTCAAACAGATCACAACCCTTCACCTTCAAATGTACATTTGTTGGTATTGTGAGGTCTTTGGTACTCAACGTTGATGATCAAAGCAAATACGTTTTGATTGAGGACTGACAGATATTCTCACTGAATATTTAACTCCTAAATTATTTACCATGCCTACTTAGGCCTTTATTTTTATTGCATAACGAGGCGTATGAAAGCACATTTTAGTCTGACAAAATAAAATCCACACAGAAACTATGTACAAAGATGCTTGTGAACCTACATGCTGGTAAGAAATTGTGAAGCAGAATATTCAGGTTATTTTCTAAAATTAACATTAATTGAAATGACTTCTTTCTGCTCCTTTGGCAAATCTTTCCTGAATAAGTATACTTCAGTGAGTACAATTCTTACACGTGTGAACAAAATGTAGCCTTTGTTCAGAAGACAGAAAAATCTATAATGTAGGATCAGAAGTAACTGCAGCTTCCTTCACTGCATATATCTGTAGTTAGGTGACATGAGCTGACACATATTTCTTATTCATGAGTTCTACAGTGTGAGAAGGAGGATTCACCTGAATATTAAACTGTTATAAACTGTTAATGTATTCTAGCTAGAATTAATTAAGCTGGTCACATTATTTCAAAGAAAAGGTTCATGCAATGTCTGCTTCATACATATCAATGCTTCTTATTTGGATTCCAGTTCCTGTGGCCTGCAGCAGTCTTTGCAAATGTATCTTTATTTTTCTTTATTCTTCTAAGAATTAAGAAAAATGAGATTTGGAAAAAAACCTCAAACTTTCAAGTGACCTTTTCTTCTGTTCACATAGTTACAGATGTTTTGTTATAACATGTATGAGCTTTTTGAGGGGCACATGTGCACAGTCTCACATCTCATGTTTAAGCCCTTTCCTCCTCTTTGATTGTTTCAGTTGGAATAAGAACACAGGTCACACCGCCCTTTAACAATGGAGTCTGCTGTTTAGAAGGTGTGTGGGGCATTGTACTAACATCAGTAGCTTCTAAATTGCCTTTGTACTTTAAGATTATTTTACAGATATTATTTAGAACAGCCATAGTTTGCTTGCTTGCTTCCTTCCTTCCTTCCTCCCTCCCTCCCTCCCTCCTTCCTTCTCTCTTTTCTTTTCTTTTTTCTTTCTTTTTTTTTTTTTTTCCCTCAAGACAGGGTCTTGCTCTATCGCCCAGACTGGAGTGCAGTGGCGTGATCACGGCTCACTGCAGCCTCAAATTCCCAGGCTCAAGTGATCCTCCCACATTAACCTTCTGAGTAGCTGGGACCACAGGCTTATGCCAACATGCCCTGCTAATTTTGGGCGACCTTGAAGGTAGAGACAGTGTCTCTCTATGTTGCCCAGGCTGGCCTTGAATTCCTGTGCTTAAGTGATCTTCTGCCTTGGCCTCCCAAAGTGTTGGGATTACAGGTGTGAGCCATCACACCTAGCCTGACATAGTTTTTTTGTTTTTTTTTTAAATAATACATTTAGCATAAATTGATTAATATTTTTCGTCTGAAGCACTTTTAGTTTGAAAAGCAAGATTTTTAAAATACCACCCCAATATACAAATCTTCAAGGCTTAGGAGTCAAGTTGTCCTGTTTGAAATTCAGGATTTCATAATTTAGGAATGATGTAAATCCTGATTAAGTAAGGAAATAGAGGAAAATTTTAGGAAGTATAAAATGTACTTTCCTTCATATTTATAAAAGCCTGTAGCATTTAAAATTTGGTTGTCATAATGATACAAAATAAACATTCAAATAGAAATGTCAATTATTATAAAGTAAATTTTAAAATTCATCTAAGAATAGCAAAAGTAATAGAATATACATGGATTCAGAGTCATAATAGTAACATATCTCTTAAAAGTAGAGAAACATTCAAGATCAAGACAACATAACAGAGGCTGCCATGATTTATCCTTTTCTCAATTTAAATAGTTATACAATATACAAAAGACAAAAGCACATAAAAGAGAAAATATGAATGAGAGGCAAAAGAATGCCTGAGCCAGGCTTCATTCCCACTTCATTTGGTTTATTTATATTCTCTTCTTTCAAGAAAAGATTTAAACCAGTTTACAAGGATAAACAAAATATGACAAAAGCGTATAAATTAAAGTTGGAAGAAATAAGAAAGGATAAACATTGAGGAGATAAATGGAGCCAGGAATATGCCAAAATGCATGCTATAATAACTCACTGGCTGATGTTGAATCACACATTCATATTTAAGCTTTCAAATAGCCAAGCAAAAGACATAGTTATTTTCATTTGTATAACTGAGGATGTTTTGAGATTCGCTAAAACCAAATATTAAAAACAAAGACACACAGCTATATTGGTACTAAGGAAGGATTTTAACTGATGGAGCTCATCAAAGAACATAGGCAGGTGCATTAAATGATGTTGTAAAGAATATCCTTGTAATGGTTGTAATGGTAAGTTTCATAGAGTGGATTTCATGATAAATTAATATATTCTAATTACTTATGGACAATCCATATTACTTATGGACAATCACTGAGGGATGATCTAAAGGATTACCAGTTGGAGGTACAATGATTCTCTACAGAAAATTGTTTTGAATCATCTTTAGACTATAGATAATTTAAGGAAACCTAAATATGAGGAGAATACAAGAATTCATTGAAAACAAATGAAGAGTGTAGCTGATATTGAAAAAAATTGAAATAGTGATACGGAGGACACATTTTAAAGGGCATGGTAGAATGCAGAAATACATAAAAATGTAATTAATAAAGAAAATAGAGGATAGAGCATCAAGCTTCAGAAAACAAGGAGAGGTTTATAGAGATTTTTGGTCATAAAAGACAGTTGTAACCATACATAGAATGCTATGCCTTCCATATTTTCTATTAAAATAAAAACATATAAATAAAAGAATAAAATTAGATCAACACTGAAAAATAAGATGCTGAAAATGTACATGCTAAAAAATAACGGCTATCCAATTTATAAATCTTCACGTGCAAAATTAAATTTGTCGGAAGAGAACATAGAAAAGAGTCCTCACTGGGCCAACACACGGCCATACTCAAATTTGAAAGAGTCAGAACTAAATTAAAGATAGGCTCTGGAATAGTTTTTCTTAGATCAGCCCCTAATGCTAATTTGGGAACCATAGAATGATAGATCATGGAACCCATTCTAACCGTGGATGGATGGCTAAGAAATGTAAGGAATACTGTCCATGGTAGATCCCTTTAAGGATTATTTGAACTTCATGGAAATAACCAATAGCTGAAATGTGGGTGTCAAGTCTTTACCAAAATGAGAAAGCTCCCTGTCAAAAGACAAGGTTAGCTGTAGCTTTATTCTCATTTCTTATGTGTAAGTAGTATTTTAAAATAACAAGTTTCAATCACCAGATATCTTAAAATCTCCTCACCTCTTTTGGAATAAAACTAACTAACTGGACAGGTAAACACATAGTTGTAGAAACCTTCCCAAAGAAAATGATATAGAACACATATAATTGCTTTCTACTAAGCATGAAAAAGGTGAGAAATATTACATATATGATGAAAAGGACTAGTAGTTCAAAAGGACACTACAAAGAAGCAGCATAAAGGTCTTTCTGTGAATATTTCTTCAAGAAATGAATGTTTAAAGCTGTATTTTTATTCCCCCAAAACTTAGAAAATATGTTTAATACTTCAAATGGGAACAATCTGAAATAAAGATTACTTTAATTAAAAATCAAAATGTCTGACTATTCAGAGAAAACAAGAAACAACATACTGAAAACAAGCAAAACAAAAAATATTTTGACATCCAAAGGAAAATTGTAAAGAGTAAATACATTGAGGGTCATTTAGGAAAAGGATAAAAACTTACAGAAGAAAAAGTATATAAAAAAGTAATATGTCAAAAAGAATTCCCAGAGCTAAAGAAACATTTAGGTCTTGGGACACAAAAGTATCCCAGAATACTTAGAAAAATTAAGGTAAAAATCCTTATACACACAGAGACACATACATGTGAACACATACATCATGGTGAATTTGGAAATTTTTAAAAAATGAAATTAAGAAATCAATTTAAGGAAAAATAAAAAAATTAAAATTATTAGCATTCTGAAATGAATTTTTCATAAAGTTTACCAGATTTTTTTACTATGTAAAATATTAACAGAAAATTTCAAGTAGAAGTTTTAGAAGGAAGAAATTATAATTCAAGAATTCCATATCCATACAAATTGACCCAAATTATCAGGTTAAAAAGGCATCCTTTACATAAAAAAATGAAAAAGTACTCAAAGCAATTCATTAAATGAACCAAAAGGTTGTATGCAATGATGAAGAAAAGGCGACGTAATGAAAATGGTGAATTGTGGAAACTGCAAAATAGAATAAATGTCTAAATGAATGTTGTCTGGAAACAAAGCACTTGCAATGGACATAGATAGATATAAATATAATACACATACCACAGAATTTACTCATTTAAAGTTTACAATTCAGTATTTTTAGTACATTCAGAGAATTGTGCAACCATTGCTATAATCCAACGTTAGAACACTTTTATCACACCAAAAAGAAGTTCCACTCTCATAAAGAGTTACTCCTAATTTTTTTCTTTTTTTTTTTTTGAGACAGAGTCTCACTGTTGCCAGGCTGTAGTGCTGTGGCGCGATCTTCGCTCCTTAAAACCACTAATCTACTTTCCATTTTATAGATTTGCCTATTCTGAGCATTTTATATAATTGGAATCATACAATATGCGACCTTTGGTGACTGGTTTCTTTTATAATATTTTGAAAGTTCATCAATGTTGTAGTATGTATCAATAGTTTATCCATTTTTATTGCCAAATACTGTTGTATCATATAGATATATACTACATTTGTCTATCCATTCATTTGAAACATTTCTACTTTTTGGTTATTATGAATTATGAAATATTTATGTACAAGTTTTTGTTTGGACATATGTTTTCTCTTTTAATTTTTATTTTAAGTTCTGGGATACACGTATAGAATGTGCAGGTTTTTTACATAGATATACATGTGTCATTGTGGTTTGCTGCACCTATCAACCCATCCTCTAGGTTTTAAGCCCCATATGCATTAGGTTAGACATATGTTTTCATTACTGTTGGGAATATAACTAGGAGCTGAATTGCTGGGTCCCACAGTGACTGTAGGTTAATGTTTAAAAGAGCTACCAAACTGTTTTCCATAGTGCCATTTTTATTCCTACCAGCAATCTATGAGAAATTCCCATTTCTTCACATTGTTGCTAACACTTGTTATTATCTAGTTTTTAAAATATTATGATTATTACTATAGTTGTCTTAGTAGCTGTGAAGTTGTAAAACATTGTGATTTTAATTTGCATTTTCCTGATAGTAATGTTGTTTCTCATTCACATATTATTCATGTGCATATCTTCTTTGAATAAACATCTATTCATATGCATTGCCCATTTTAAATTCATTTATTTAACTTTTATTCAGTTTTAAGATTTCTTTATATATTTCTTTTATTTCTTTATATATTAGGCAAATAATTTTCAAATTTTTTCCTATTTTGTGGCTCGTCTGTTCACTTTTATATGGTATATTTTGCAGCACAGATACTTTTAATTTTGGTTAAGTGATTTATCAATTCTTCAAAGAAGAAATCTGTAATTTCTTCATGGCTTGTACTTTGGGTGTTTCATCTAAGAAGTCATTACCAAACACAAGATAATAAGCATTTACTCTAAGTTTTCTTACGTTTTCTTCCGGGAGTTTTATGATTTTGACCTTTAAATTTAGGTCTATGATCCATTTTGAGTTAATTTTGGTCTATGTTATAAAGAAAGTTCAACTGTATTCTTTTACAAGTGCATGTTCACTTGTTCAAACTTTGGTTGAAAAGACATTTGATGAAAATGCTATTTCATCCTTGACTTGTTGGCGTACCCTGTTGAAAATCAATTAACTATAAATGTAAGAGTTTATTTTTAGACTCTCAATTCTGTCAGATTGATTTACATGTATATCCTTATAGTAGTACCACACTGTCGTAATTACTGTAGTTTTATAGTAAGTTTTGAAATCAGGATTTTCCAACTTTTTTCTTTTTAAAGATCACTTTAATCTGGATCTCTTGGATTTCTGTATTATTAGCTATAGGTCTACTCAGATGTTCTATTTCATGATTAATTATGGTAGGTTTTGTGTTTCTAGGAATTTGTTCATTTCCTCCACACTATCCAATACATTGGCATATAATTATTCACACTACTTTTTTATAATCATTGTTATTTCTGTAGAATCAACAGTAATATCCCTATTTTCATTTCTGTTTTTAGTAATTTGAGATTTTTCTCTTTTTTCTTAGTTCATCTAGATAAAAGTTTGTCAATTTTGTTGACCTTTTCAAAGAACCAATTTTTGGTTTTATTATTTATTTATTTATTTATTTATTTATTTATTTATTTATTTTTTGAGATGGAGTTTCGCTTTTGTCTCCCAGGCAACAATCTCGGCTCACTGCAATCTCCGCCTCCCAGGTTCAAGCAATTCTCCTGCCTCAGCTTCCTGAGTAGCTGGGATTATGCATTCACCACCACACCTGGCTAATTTTTGTATTATTAGTAGAGATGAGGTTTCACCATATTGGCCAGACTGGTCTTGAACTCCTGACCTCAGGTGATCTGCCCGCCTCAGCCTCCCAAAAGGCTGTGATTACAGGCATGAGCCACCACGCCAGGGCTTTATTGATTTTTTAAATTGTTTTTCTATTCTCTCTTTTGTTTATCTCTGCTCTCATTTTTATTATTTCTTTCCTTCTGTTAGATTTAGGTTTAGTTTGTTCTTATAGTTCCTTAAGTTGTAAAGGCAGGCTGATGATTTGAGATCTTACTCAATTTTTTTTCCTTTTTTTTTTTTTTTTTTTTGAGACAGGGTCTCACTCTGTTGCCCAGGCTGGAGTGCAGTGGTGTAATCTTGGCTCACTGCAACCTCCGCCTCCCAGATTCAAGCAATTCTCCTGCCTCAGCCTCCCAAGTAGCTGGGATTACAGGTGCACGCCATGACGCCTGGCTAGTTTTTGTATTTTTAGTAGAGATGGGGTTTCACCATGTTGGCCAGGCTGGTGTCAAACTCCTGACCCCAAGTGATCCCTCTACCTTGGCCTTCCAAATTGCTGGGATTACAGGCGTGAGCCACCACGCCCGGCCTTCCTTGATTTTTAATGTATGCATGTATATAATTTTTCCCCTTAGCATGGCTTTCATTGCATTCCATAAATTTTGGCATGCTGCGTTTCTGTTTTCATTCATCTCTAAGTATGTTTAAATTTTCCTTGTAATTTCTTCTTTGATCCATTGATTGTTAATTATGTTGTTTAATTTCCAATGATTTCTAAATTTTCCAGTTTTTCTCTTGTTATTAATTTCTAACTTCATCTCATTGTAGTCAGCGAAGATACTTCGTATCTTTTAAATCTATTGAGACTTAATTTGTGGCCTAAAATGTGGTCTATCCTGGAAAATGTACTATGTCTACTTAAGAAGAATATGTATCTAGCTGCTGGTATGTGGAGTGCTCTATGTCTATTGGATCTAGTTGTTTTATTATGATGTTTACATTCTCTTCTCATAGTTATCTTTTCTCTGGTGGTTCTGTCCATTATTGAGATGCAGGGCACTGAAGTCTCCAACTAATATTACAGAACTATCTCTCCATTCAATTTTGTTAGTTTTTGCTGGTCAGACCATTGATGGTCTGTTATTCATTGTGTAAATGTTTACAATTATTATATCTTCTTGCAATACTGAAACTTTTACTAATATATGGGGACCTGCTTTGGCTCTGATTAACTTTTAAAATTAATATCTATTTTGTCTGCTGGTATAGCCATCATTGCTTTATTATTTGCATGAACTTTTTTTTTTCACTTTCAATCTACTTGAGATTTTGGATCTAAACTGAATCCCTTGCAAACAGGATATAGTTAGATCATGGTTTTTAATCCATTCTGCTAATCTGTGTCTTTTCATTGGAGAGTTTAATCCATTTAATTTAAATTAATTACTGATGAAGAAGCACTTCTGTTTTATTGCTATTTCTTTTCCATACACCTTATAGATCTTCTTTTCTTTATTTCCAACATTACTGTCTTCTTTTGTGTTTAGTTGACTTTTTTAGTAGTGAAATGTTTCAATTATTTCCTTTGTGTGTATTTTATAGCTATTTTCTTTGTGGTTACCATAGAGATTACATTTAACATCCTAAAGTTATAGCACTATAATTTGAATTTATACCAGCTTAACTTCTGTTGCGATTTTCTAATTTTTTGTCTTAAAGTCTCTTTTTGGTAAGTGTCCACAAGCCAAGACAGCCACTCTCTAGGAAAGCCCTGACTGGGAGGAGTGTTAGATTCAGATTGTCAGTAAGCAAAGACACAGATGAGGCAGCACAACAAAGCCCATTAGATAACCAGAAGCAGTTTTATTATTTGCCCAAGAACAGAGAACAGCATGTCTTGCTGAGCCAACCAGAAGAGGAAAGCCATCCAGGAAACATACTCAACTAGTGGGAGGGGAGCAAAAGAGAGAGAAAAAAACCTGTGAGCCAAAGCCTTTATTGGGGTCCAGAGTGTGACCCAGTTTGGTTTCCTGCAGAGAATTCTAATTGATGGGTTTAGAGCAAGCAGGCACAAGTTCCGTGGAGTCTGTGACTGAGAGGTGGTTGCCTTGGCATGTCTTGGCAGTCCATGTGGTATACGGGAGTCAGTGGGTCAGGTAGCTGTCCCATGGGCAGTTGGTTGTCAGGAGGTAGTTGTATAAACCCCTCCCAGTTCCTCAAGCTGGATCAACCACCTTGAGGACTTGGGAGGAGGTAGAGAACTGGAAACTATGCAAAGGGTGACTAAGCCCTGCTTCTGGTATGATAAAATTAAACCTATATTCAAAATGGATGCCAAAAAAACATAAAATTATGAGCTCACAACTTTGAATAGCATACAAAAACTGCCCCTTTACAGGTCTGTTCCCACCTTTTTCAGTTGCTGATGTTCCAAAATTATATCTTTACATATAATGTGCCAAAAACATAAACTAACAATTATTTTAAATGGATTAGTCTCTTACATTATTCAGAAAACATAATGTGGAGTTACAAACTAAAGTTAAAATAAAACTAGCTTTTTGACTTTTTTTAATGTGTTAGTATCTTAAATTATGTAGAAAATAGTGAATTATAAACTATTGCTACTATAACATTAGCTTTCGTACTTACCAGTAATGAAATCTTTATTTCTTAATGTGGCTTTGAGTTGACTGTCCAGCATATTGCCATTTTACCTTGCAGGACTTTCTTGTACATTTCTTTCAGGGCAGATCTACTGGTAACAAACCACCTTAATTTTTGTATATCTGGGAATGTCATAATTTTTCCTCATTTTTGAAGGGTACTTTTGGGATATATAAGATAGTTGGTTGACAGTTTTTGTTTTTCCTTTTAGCTCTTTGAATATTTTGCATCACTGCCTTCTGGCTTCCATAGTTTTTGATGAGAATCTGATGGTAATCTTATTGAGGATCACTTGCATGAAACAAGTTGCTTATTTCTTACAATTTTCAAGGTTCTGTCTTTGGTTTTGAAAAATTTGAATGTAGTATGTCTCAGTGTGGTCTCTTTGATTTCATCTTACTTGAAGGTCTTTGTACTTCTTGGATGTTTATATTCCTGTCTTTCACTAAATGTGGTGTCATAAATTTGTGTAATATAGTCACCACTTTAGTATCCACTTTTGGGCTTGATGTAAGTTGTTTGAAACCAGTTGTATCCAGTCACCTTCCGCCTAGTTAAAACTTCCTTTCCCTGCGTGGTTGTTTAGATATAGCCTGTTTGTTCCTCATCCCAGTGACCCAAACCCTAACACACCTCATAGTTGGTTACTATAATAAGACCCAATGGTGAACAGCAGAGTCATCTAAATAAGTTTATTCATTTATATGTGTTTTCTTAAGCTAGAAAATCTACAACCTTCACAAGAAACCCTGAGGAATAATAACCATGGGCTTTATTTAAGGCAAAATTACACAAGTACTCTTCCTCTCTCCTGCTCCTCACCCTCTGGTTGAGCTCCGTAATGCCTTTGGAATTCCAGTCAGCCTCCCATCAGTACCTGTAACCTCTCTGAAACCTGTGAGTTATAAATTTCTTGTTTCATGCGTTTTGGTTTTACTTCCTCTTTGTCTCACCTGACACGCACACACCTGAACCTAACCTTCCTCCCATTCAGGTCTCTTCTAGAAGAGTGGCTGTTTTGGTTTATGAGTGCTCTCCAAAACAAGACAATACCAAATTAAAAGAAACTGTAATGATGGAAATCTCATGTGGAAAGTTTTCAGCCATTATTTCTTCAAATATCTCTCCTACCCTTTGTCTCTTTTCCTTACGGTATTCCCACAATACTTGTCTGCTTGTTGACGTTCAGAGATCTCATAGGCTCTGTTTAATATTTTCTTCTATCTTTTTCTATTTCAAGTTTTATAATTTCCAATACCCTATCATCAAGTTTGTTTCCTCTGCCTGCTCAAATATGCCTTTGAATCCCTTTAGTTAATTTTTCCTTTCAGTTGTTATGTGTTTCAGCTCCACATTTCTTTTTGGATTTTCTATCTTTTTATTGATATTTCCATTGTGTTCAACATTGCTTTTTGTTTATTCTTTTTTTGCTTTCTCCACTTCTTCTTTTAGTTATTTGACAGTCTTTAATACAGTTATTTTAAAGTGCTTATCTAGTAGATCTGACAGCAAGTCGTTTTTAGGGACAATTTCTGTTTATTTATTTATTTTTCTTTGAATGGACCATACTTTTCTGTTTCTTTGTAGGCTTTGTGATTTTTTGTTGTTGTTGAGAACTAGATATTTGAATCTAATAATGTGGTAACTCCGGCAATCAGATTTTTCTTTCTTCCCCAGGGTTTGCTGTGGTTTTTTAAAAATTATTTTTGTTTATTGTTTTTGTTTTCCTATTGTTGTAGGCAGTCTGTGTGACAAGAGTTAGCCTGAGGTGTAAATTTAAGGTCTCTTCTGGTCTGTTCTAAGCCTGCACCTTTCAATTGACAAGTGTGGTCACTTTCTAATTTTCCTCACATACGCAGTTGCTTTTGAACGTTCTAAATGTCTTTAATGTCTGATGCCCAAGAGGGGTAAAAGAGAAAAATGAAGTGATGGGAAAATGATACTGGCCTTTTAAATGCCCTAGAAGTTATTGTGGCTGGTGGGGGAGCACTTGGAATATTGCGGGAGGTACAAAAACAATAGTCAGCTGCCTCTTTCTCTGCACTTCTGTGATTAGAAGCAGCAATCAGTAATCAGAACACAAATCCCTGGTATTTGGGGAATAGGCTTCTTTTTTCCCACTCTGGCTTCCATAAGCTACGGACAAGCTGCTCCAGGAACATGTGCACTGCCATCTGCGATGGGGACAGGGATAGGTAGCTACTATTATGTTAAGAGCCGAAATTGACCAAAATTAAGTGCAGTTTATTATCCAAGCTCTCCAGAGTTCCAAAATAGTTACATTGGTCAGATTCTTCTAGTGTAATTACAAGTGTTGTTTAGATGGGAAGAAAGATTCCTGGTACTTCTTATTCTGCCATCTCTCCAAAATTTTCTCTCCAATTGATATTTGTATATTGCTCATGTATCCTGTAACCTTGTTGAAGTTGTTTATTAGTTCTTATAGTTTTATGTATATTTGAGTTTTCTACATACAAGATCATGGAATCAGCAAATAGAGAATTTTACTTCTTTCTTTTCTATCTGGATACCTTTTATTTCTTTTTCTTGATCATTTTCTCCAGCTAAAACATGTAGTCCAATGTTGAATAGAAGTGATTAGATCGGCTATCTTTGTCTTGCTCCTTATTTTAGGTTGAAAACTTTCATCTTTCATTATTAAATATGTTGTTAGCTGTTTTTTTCATAGCTGCCTATCTTTTATCAGATTAAGAAAGCTGTCTTCTAACCCTAGTTTTTTTGTTTTTTTTTTTTTCATGAAAGGATACTGGATTTTGATATATACTTTTTCAGGGTCAGTTAAAATTATTGTGTGGTATTATTCTTCGTTTTATTTAAGTGTTTTATTATATTAATTTTTAATTGTTAACACATCCTTCCATTTCTAGTGAAAATCTCACTGTTCCATTGTGTATAATCCATTTTACATGTTGCTGGATTTAGTTTACTAGTATTTTGTTGAGAATTTTAAAATCTCTGATATTTATCAGCAGTTTTGAGCTATAGTTTTATTTTTCTTGTTATGTATTTGTCTGGTTTTGATATAAGTGTAATATTGACCTCATAGAATGAGTTGAGAAGTATTCCTTCCTCTTGTATTTTTTGGAAAGTTTCTGAAGTATTGATATTAATTCTTCTTTGAATGTTTGGTAGAATTCACCAGTGAAACATTTTGGGCCTGTCCTTTTCTTTGTGTAAGATTTTTAAGTTACTAATTGTTATGGACTGAATTGTATCCACTCAAAGTTCATGTGTTGAAGCCCTAAGCCCCAAGTAATTCTATTTGGAGATAAGGCATTTAAAGTGGTAATTATGGTTAAATAAGGGTAAAGCCCTAATCCAATAGAACTGGTATCCTTTTTTTTTTTTTGAGATGGAGTCTGGCTCTGTCGCCCGGGCTGGAATTCAGTGGTGCGATCTCAGCTCACTGCAAGCTCTGCCTCCCTAGTTCACGCCGTTCTCCTGCCTCAGCCTCTTGAGTAGCTGGGACTACAGGCACCCGCCACCACGCCCGGCTAATTTTTTCGTATTTTTAGTAGAGATGGGGTTTCACCATGTTAACAAGGATGGTCTCCATCTCCTGATCTGCCCGCCTTGGCCTCCCAAAGTGCTGGGATTATGGGCGTGAGCCACCACGCCCAGCCAGAACTGGTATCCTTTTAAAGAGAGAAAGAGACAGCAAGGGTATGTGTGTATACAGAGAAAAACCTGTGTGAGGACAGCAAGAATATGGCCTCTGCAAATAAAGGACAGAAGTCTCAGCAGAGATTAAACTGATATTTTGATCTGTGTCTTCCAGCATCCAGAAATGTGAGAAATAAATTTCTGTTGTTTAAGCCACCCAGTCTGTGGAGTTTGTTATGGCAACATTAGCTAACTAATTCAATCGCTTTACTCATTGTAAATTTATTAAAATTTTCTGTTTCTTCTAGAGTCAGTTTCAGAGGTTATGTCTTCCTAGAAATGTATCCATTTAATCTAAGTTGTCTAACTTATTAGCATATAGTTGTTTATGGTATTTCTTCATAATACTTTGTCTTTAAAAACAATTTCTGTAAGATTGGCAGTGAGGTCCTCTCTCTTGTTTCTGATTTTGGTAATTTTAGTCTTCTCTGTTTTTTTTTTCTCTGGTCTGTCTCACTAAAAATAGGCCAATTTTGTTAAACTTTTCTATGAACCTACTTATTGTTTTATTGATTTTTTCTATTGTTTTTATAATCACTATTTCATTATTTCCTACTATTATTTTGTTTCCTTTCTTTTGCTTTCTGAAGGCTTAGTTTACTCTTTTTTTTTTTTTTTTAGTGTCTAAAGATAGAAGCTATGGTTATTGGTTAGAGCTCTTCCTTTAAAAAATAAGCACCAACATTCATAAACTGCCATCTGAGCACTACTTTAGCTGCATCCAGTAAATATTGGTATGTCGTGTTTTCATTTTCATTTATCTCAGAGTATGTGATAATATTCCTGTGATTTCTTACTTGATACATTATTCAGGAGTATATTGCTAAATTTTCTATATTTTTAAAAATTTCTCAAATTTCATTAAGTGATTGATTTATAAGTTCATTTCCTTGTGGTCAGAGAACACGATTTCTACGATTTAATTTCTTTTTAACTTTACTAAGGATTATTTTATGGCCCACTATACGATTTATCTTGGAAAATGATCTGTTGTACTTTGTACTCTGCTACTGCAGAGTGGAGTCTTCTATAGATATGTTAGGTCTAGATAGTTTATAATGTTTCTCAAGTCTTCTAGATCCTTCTTGCGCTTCTTCCTAGTTAATTTATCCATTAGGAAAGTGTGATATCAAAATTTCAGACTGCTTTTGTTGAATTGTTTATTTCTTCCTTCAAATTATCAGCTTTTGTTTCAGGTCTTTCAGGTTTATTTTATGTGCGTATTATTAGTGTTATATTGTACTGATGAATTTACCCTTTTACCATTTTAAGACATCCCTGTTTAACTTCTTTTTACATTTTTGGTTTGTGGGTTTATTTTGCCTGATATTAGTATAGTTACTCCAACTCTCTTATGCTTACTGTTACTGTTTAATGGTGTTTCCTTTCCCTGTTCTTTTCAATCTATTTGTATCTTTGAATCTAAAGTGTGTATTCTACAGACAACATATAGTTGTTAATTGATCCATTCTGACTATCTCTGCCTTATGATTGAATTGTACAATTCATTCACATTTAAATGGAAGTACATATAAAACAAGGTTATGCATTGATTGGTTGATAAAAATATTGTGGCCAGAGACTGACAGGAACCAAATTCTGTTTTTCCACTACATGAAATGGCTCAGTATTTGCCTATTTAAAATTGTTGGTGACTTTATAAAACATAACTACATGTGAATAATAAAAATTGATGGTATATACATGTATATCCATACAATTTTATACAGTTGCTTTCTATGTCAGGTAAGAGATGAAAGGAGAATAAATATGCAATTATACTACCTTTTACAATTATCTCTATTTATAGTTCTTTGTATTTTATGTGAATCCAAATATTTGCCTGATGTCACTTGTTTTCAGCCTGAAGAACACCTTTAGTATTCCTTGAAAGGCGGGTTAGCTAGCAATAAATTCTCGTAATATTGATTTATTTGGGAATATTTTTATTTCACCTTTTTTGAAATATCTTTTTTCTGGACACAGTTTTCTTGGTTAAAAGTTCTTTTTTTTTCTGTCAGCACTTTGACTATGCCATATATTGCCTTCTGAACTCCATTGTTTCAGATAAGAGGTCAGCTGTTAATCTTTTGGGATCCCCTGTACATGATAAGTCTGCTCTTTTGCTACTTTCAAGATTTTCTCTCTTAATTAATCTACACATCCAGAAAGCCCAAAGAACTCAAAATAGAATAAAAATGAAGAGATCCACACCTAGACCAATCAGAATCAAAATGTTCCAACCCACTTTTAAACCCTTCTGTTTAATATTTTCACTCTAATTATTGTACTTTTAACCCTGGAATTTTCATTAATTCTTTTTCTATAACATCTAGCTCTTTATTGACATTCTCTATTTAATAAGACAATGTCATCATACCTTTGTTTAATTATTTAAGTGTGGCTTTGTTTAGTTTTTATTTATAATATCTCCTTTGTAGTCTTTGGCTGATAAGTACGATATTTGGGTCCTTTCTCTTGCCATTTTCTTTGCCTGTGTATGGCTGTGAATTGGACATATTAGAAAATATAATGCAATGTTGAGTATTGATTCTCCTTCCCCAATTATGTTTATTTATTTATTTATTTGTTCCCCTGGACTTGTTTGTTTATTTGTTTAGTGGCTTGGCTGACTGTTTCAATGCAGTCTATTTTCTCCACAGTGTGTAGCCTCTAAAGTCACTCAGCAGACAATGACAGCTTTAGGCATAGAGTGCAGTCCCCCTAATAATCTCTCCCCCAAATGACAGTGGTTTCAGCTTGGCTGTCTTTTACTGTGGACTCAGAGTCCCTGGGGTTCAACTTTTGATTTTTTGACTTCACAATGGGTTTATCAGGATACAACCTCATCATAAGTCGAGAAGCATCTGTATTTCTCACATCTTCCTTTTAATTTTCTGGTTGGTCTGTCTCTCTTGCTATCACACTCAGCTATTAGACTCCATTAATTTGTAGCTGATTGCTCTATTATTTTAGAGAATACCTCAGGGCATAAGTTTCTCCACAGTTTGATCCAATTATCATCTCAGTCCCTTTGCAGATGTAGTCTTTGAGGACGGTTAGTGAGCTTTGCTGTGACCAGAGGTGTTCTCTTTTTAGCAGGCTTTTTCCTTGATTCTCTCTGTTAAGTGTTTCAATTTTTACTATCGTATGGCTATAAACCTCCACTTAATTGCTTACGACCCAAGTCACCATTGTTTTCTATAGCACTGTTATGCTTTGTTCTTCATACTTTGTTCTAAACATCTCCATGGTTTATTCTAAATAAAGTCAGCCTCCTTGGGGAGAGCTACAAAGCTCTCTGTTCCTGTGGTCTGCCTCTGTCCCTGGGCAGAATGTCTGCACTACTTCTCCGAAGAACAGCTTCCACTTCTCTTGGAATAACATAGCTACTCTATGAGTGGAGTGCTGGGTTGGGATGACAGCCTCTGGTTCTGTAGGGATACTTTCATTCTATAAGCGAGATGGATCAAAATGATGGGACCCAGAATAATAAGCTCACTGCATTCAGACTATAGGTTCTGTCCCACAATTAAGGTTAGATGGAGAAAGGAAGCCTGAGATCTGTTAGCATTAGAATAGAGTTTCTGCAACATATACCTAGGGCAGAGGAAAATTGCTAGTTTGGGACCTTCCCTTCCTGAGAAGAAACCATAGCACTAGACTGGGCTCTGGGAGGAGATGGAGACACATCTTCTTGGTTGTACTTGGACAGAGTAGAGCTTCTCTTCTACTGAGTCTGAGGGGTCTGAGAACAATTGTAACTAAATTGTCACAGTCTCTTACTGTTCTTACTGAGATTTAATATCTTTTCTTAAAAAATGTTTCTTCATTTGGAGTATTCCCTTTGTATAATTTTCTAACTCTACTGTATAAACCAAAATTTTCAGTGAATTAAAGAGTTAAAAGTATATATCTCATAAAACATTAATGTACTTTGTAATAAGAAAATGCTTCTAATATTAGATGTTAGAAGAGTAGAGGCAAACTTTATATACTGTATAATCCCTTTAAAAATATTAATACAAACATTGCTGATGACATGATAAAGTGAAAGAAATTTTTTTTAATCTGCTAAGGTGTTGAAAATAATATTTCTAAGCAAGGTGATTAAGGGTGACTTGTATTTTCTTTGACACATCCTTGCATATTTTCCAAATCTTCTATGGTATACATATATGTCCATAATAATTAGAGCAATAATCCTTATTAAAAATAGTGATGCCTTTTTTAGACCTTACACAGTATTTAAACACAGTATTTACTAATTGCTTGGTGGCTGCTAGCATGATCATTTTTTCCACAGTCTTCTGACTCTACTTTTGCTGACTCTGCGCTGATATTTCATCTTGATTGATACAGTATGTGATCTACTCCAGTCACCTTTGTTCCTCCATTCATTAAGGGGAAGTATGAGGGGAAGATGAAATTCACACCCAGGCAGTTATTTTCTTCTGCTTTATTCTGACTCCAAACTGCTGCAGCTCTTGCAGGTCACATGCAGCTCTGAGAGAGATTCAGTCAGAGCTCACCTTTTAAGCCCAGAGGTTCTCAGGCTGTATCAACTTTTGAATAACTTAGTTTAATCTAATTCTACTATTTTTTTCCTGTAAATTCAAGTGGTCTTCGTTATTTCTGTGATTTTTCTTACATGAGAACGTGTTATATTCAATATACCTTATATAGTTATTGTTATTTACATTCCACTATAGGAAAATAAAAATTGTAGTAGGTCCTACCACTATTTCACCTTAAATTGTATTCTGTCTGACAAAATCTTCCATCAGCACCTTCTTTATGTTGAATTCATAAAACATGGCAGTCTACAAATCTATTTATCTCTTCTTAGGTATCCATTTGGGAATTGGTTTTCTATCACTTTGAATTTTGCTCAATAAAACCCCTCAAATTCAACAAAGCTAAATCTTAAAGGTAAATGAAAGTAAAGAGAGACCAAAAGAGAGACATGTTTAACTCACAAATGAAATATCTAAAAAGACTTTCAAATAACCAGATACTACTATATACAGCTAATTGGAGAAAAAAGGAATAGACTCTCTTTATTTGTGAGTCTAAAATCAATTTTAAAGAGTTCAATACAGAAAAATTTATAAATAGACGTAAATATTTAAATATAAAATTTTGTCAAGTAACTAAGATGAAAATTATATCCTAACCCCTGCTATGATTATTAAATAGCAAAGTAAGGTAATTATAAATGATGTTGTCACCATGTTTTATGTTTATTAAAGATAGCATTTTAATTTTAGGTTAAATATATAATGTAGGAGTATAGTAGTTTATGGGCTTTAATGCACATTTTATGAAATGTTGAGTCTGTTTGCATAGTCACTGTGTATGCTACATTTAGGCCAATTTTATGGGACTTGAAGAACGATAGCATTATTTTAAATGGTAATGCTGGTTTATAGGGATTGTGCTTCCTTTTTTGATATCAGTGGTTGATTTATTTAATGGCTAATTTTTGATGTACTTCAATTTGTAAAGGTAGAATACTTATATAATGTTCAACATACTGTATGGAACTATTCACACATCTGTTTATTTAACTACAAATTCAAAATTCCTTTCCTTTCCTTTCTTCTTTCCTTCTTTTCTTTTCTTTTCCTCCCTCCCTCTCTCTTTCTCTCTGTCTCTCTTCTCTTTTCTCCTCTCCTCTTCTCTTCTCATCTCTTTTCTTTTCTTTTCCTTTCCTCCAGAGTCTCACTCCATCGCCCAGGCTGGAGTGTAACGGTGAGATCTCAGCTCACTGCAATCTCCACCTCCCAAGTTCAAGTATTTCTCCTGCCTCAGCCTCCCAAGCAGCTGGGATTACAGGCACCTTCCACCACACCCAGCTATTTTTTTTTTTTTTTTTGTATTTTTAGTGGAGACAGGGTTTGCCATGTTGGCCAGCCTGGTCTCGAACTCCTGACCTCAAGTGATCTGCCCACCTTGGCCTCCCAAAGTGCTGGGATTACAGGTGTGAGCCACTGTGCCTGGCCGGCCTCAACTACTTTTTTTTAAGCCTATAGTATCAGGCTTCTGCTGATGGAATGAAGAATTCATTGGGCTTAGATTCAGGAGAGCTGAATTAAAATCCTGTATGTTTGGGCAATGTTTAACTAGCCTTTTTTACTTCAGTTCTTTTCTCTTAGTGAGACAAAGCTGCAAATTTGAAGTAAAAAGTCCAAGCTGTAAATTCTGGCTCTATCAGGTGTTAATAGCTATTTGACATTGGACTCATTTCTTGATTTCTATGAATATCAGATCCAGTTTGTAAAATGCGAATCATAATATATATCGCCTTGATAAAAACATGAAGTAATGAATGTAAAAGTGTTTTGAAAATGGCAGAGCATTATTCTAACTTTTGTACATAGCACATATATATTTAGTGCTTATTTTTATGCTGAGTTCCCATTCTCTTCAATTGCTGACATCTTACTGGAGGAGGCAAATACAAATAATATCCATACAAAGAGTCAGATAACATACAGATGTACAAGTATTATAGACAGCTTGCAGAGCTAAGCAAGCGTAGAAGACTTGAGTAAATAAATGACATTTGAGGTGGGGTTTAAAGAGAGAAGAAAAATGGGAGCAAGAATTACCATAGTTGTGAAGTGGTGTGAAATTAACTTTGGCTAAAGTAGGTAACAGTAATATATAGGAGAAGACATGGTAGAAAATGAGATTTGCGAAGCATTTTGAGGCAGACAGAAAGCTATTAATAGGAGTTTGGACCTTTTTCCTTGGTTTAGTGGGGAGCTGTTGGAGCTCTTTAATAATTCTCCATCCAGATTATGGCCGGTTGCTACCTATGACTTACATATTTTTGACTTAATATCAAATGGCAATAGGAGATGTCAGGTGGTTAATCCTGATATGGTTCAAATGTTGGTGTTCCCTCCAAAATTCCTTAAATTGACATTGAAACTTAGTCCCAAATATCAACAGTATTACGAAGTGAGGCATTTGGGAGGTGATTAAGTCATGGGGGCTCCTCTCTCAGTGGGATTTAGGCCTTTATAAACGAAGCTTCACATAGTGTTTGGCCTTTTCTTCCCCTTCCTTGCCTTCTGCCATGTAAGGACACAGTGTTCAATACACCATCTTGGAAGCAGATACTAGGACTTCATCAAATACTGAATTTACTGGCACCTTGATCTTGGATTTCACAAACTCCAAAACTATGAGAAATGCATTTATCTTTTTTATAAATTATATAATCCCAGGTATTTTGTTACAGTAGCACAAACAGACTAAGACAATTTCTAAAACCTTGCACCCTGAGCTCAGGTGTTAGTTTAATAAACCGAGTGTGGGTAAAATGTGGAAGAAAAAAACACCCTTTAGCCACTATGCTTACAATTATTTAACAGTTAAAAAAATGGCACAGTAGTTGTCTCACTCCATTTGGGCTACTATAAGAAAATGCCTTAGTCTGAGTAACTTATGAAAAACGAATTTATTTCTCATATTTTTGGAGCCTGGAAAGTCTAAGATCAAGACACCAGCAGATTTGGTGTTTGGTGAGGGCTTGCTGCCTGCTTCAAATATGGAGTCTTCTTGCTGTGACCTCACATGGTAGAAGGAGCAAAAACGTTCCCTCAGACTTTGTTTATAAGGGTAATAATCTCATTCAGGGGTTTGCTCTCATGACCTAATCATCTCCTAAAGATGCCATATCTTAATACTCTTGCATTGGAGATTAGGTTTCAGCCGGTAAATTTTGGGGAAACGCAAACATTTAGACCATAGCTGTAGTGAAATATTGTCAGTCAAGTAATGCTAAAAGTTTTTCTTTTTTTTGTTGTTTATTTTTAAAAACTTTTTTATAGATAGCATCTTACTGTGTTACCCAGGCTGGAGTGCAGTGGCACAATCTTGGCTCGCTGCAACCTCTGCCTCCCAAACTCAAGTGATCTGCCCACCTCAGCCTCCTGAGTAGCTGGGACTACAGGCACCCACCACAATGCCCAGCTAATTTTTGTATGTTTTTGTAGAGACAGGTTTTACCGTGTTGCCCAGGCTGGTCTCAAGCTCGTGAACACAAGCAATCTCCCCGATTTGGCCTCCCAAAGCACTGGTTTACAGGTGTGAACCACCACATCCGGCAAAGTAATGCCAAAAGTTTATAACAGCACACTATTGGTGAACATGACTGGGCATATGTTCTGTAGGCATACCTTTTTAGGTGAAAGTACATCCTGGCCTCATTGGAGTATTTTGTAGATGTCCTTCCAAGGATATGCATGAACATAAACAATTCACATAATATGTACATACATATGTTTATCATAAAGAGTGAATGCACAATAAAAATGTATGGAGTGAATATTTGGCAGGGTACATTTACTTATTTAGTTTACATAATTATACCTTTTGCTCATAACCCTGACAGAACAGGTCTAATTTTCATTAAGCATGACTACAGTTTTCCTATACTAATCATATTAATGTTGTACTTGTTTTGATACCAAATAAAGTAATTAGGTTGTTTTTGATGGTAGTGAATATAATATGTATATTAACAAATTGGCATCTGTTTTATTTCATTTTTCATTTCAATTTAAATGTAATCAACCAATAATGACCCTAGTAAGCTAGTTAATAATTAAGATAAGCATTCTTCCACTAAAGTTATATAGTTTATTTCAAAACTTATGTTTAATATATTTTAAAAGATATTAATCAGAAATGTTCAAGAGAAATTGATATTCTGAGCCAATTGTTGACATTCTAAATCCAAGTACATTAACAGCACCTTTTTAATCATAACTGTTGCATTATTAGTGCAAAGCTACATAGTGCTAATTATTTTATTTACCTCTACATTGAATGAATGCTATGTTAAACCTTTTTAAATAATTGATAATTTATTAAATACTAATATATGCAAAACTGAACTATACAAGTTTTTCAAAATTGTATCTGCCATCTTTTGATTATATAAATACAACATATACTACCTGAATGCAAAATTAACATATTATATTTTTATTATGTTAAAACATATGTAACATACAGTTTTCCATTTTAACCATTTTAAATGTAGAGTTTTCAGTGGCATTAATTATATTCACAATATTATGCAACCATTACCAGAATCTATTTCAGAATTTTTTATCACCCCAAACAGAAACTATGTTCCCTAAAAAGTTAAGCATACAATTACCATATGATCCAGCAACTCTACTTCTAAAAATATACTGCAAAGACTTGACAGCAGATACTCAAACAGATGCTGGTACACATACATATGTTTAACTTTTTGAGAAACAGTGGAAGTGTTTTCCACAGTTATCATTTTATATTCCTGCCAGCAATAAATGAGGATTCCAATTTCTCCACATCCATGACATGTTAACATGTGCTATTTTCTTGTGTGTGTGTGTGTGTTTTTTTTTTTAGTACAGTCATCCTATTAAGTGTCAAGTGATATCTAATTGTGTGTGTGTGTGTTTTCAATTTTAGTTTTTGTGGGTGCATAGCCATATATATTTATGGGGCATATAAGATATTTTGATACAGGCATACAATGTATAATTATCACATTAGGGTAAATGGGCTATTCATAAGCTCAAGGATTTATTCTCTGTGTTACAAATAATCCACTTACACTCTTTTAGTTACCATTGTGATTTTGAATTGCATTTTCCTAATGACTAAAAATATTGAGCTACTTTTCATATGCTTATTGGCCATTTTTAAATCTCCTTTGGAGAAATGTCTATTCAAGTCTGTATTCATCAGAGAAACAGAACCCATAGGATATATATATTTATTATACAAAACATACATATAAATATATATATAATATAAATATATAAAAAGAGATTTATTGAGGGACTAACTTACACAATTATGGAGGCTGAGAAGTCCCATGACTTCTGTCTGCAGGTTACAGGCACAGAGAAGATGTTGGTATAGTTCCAGTTCAAACCTGAAGGCCTGAGAACGAGGTGCACTGATACCTGATGCAGGAGGAGGTGGATATCCCAGCTCAAGCAGAGGGCACATTCAGCCTTTCTCATTTTTGCTCTATTTGTGTCTTCAGTGAGTTAGGTGGTGCCCACCTGCAATGGTGAGGGTGACCTTCTTTATTCAGTCTACCAGTTCAAACACTACTCTCTTGAGGAAACCCCCTCACAGATGTACCCAGAAATAATGTTTTGTCAGCTATCTGGGTATCTCATAATGCAGTCAAGTTTACACATAAAATTAACCATCACAGAGTCTTTTATTTACTTTTAATTTGCTTTTTGTCTTTTTGTTGTTGACTTGCATAAGTTCTTTATATATTCTGGATATATATTTTAAATATAACCATATACTTTTTCCCTTATCAGGTATATGATTTATAAATATTTTCCTCCACTCTGTGGGTTGTGTTTTCACTCTCTTGATGGCATCTATTTTGATTCCCTTATTTCCTTTAGTTTGTGTTCAGCTAGTGTTTTGATATAGATTTACTTGAATTCCAAGTGCTCAGAAACAAAACAAAACAAAAAAACACCTCTCAGTGTTTGATGATTAATTCTGTGCTGGGTCACTCCTTTAAAATTTAGCCAGCCCAGTTAAAGCTCTGCCTCAAGCTTTATTTCCTACTTGTGCTGAGTGTGGACATCAGCCAATGATGAAAGCTTAAGGTTTTCTTGGGTCTTTTTTGAGCATGCATCCTATCCTAGGCATGTTCTTGGTTTCCAAATTCCCCAGTATATACAGGCACTTTTAAGTGTTCTCATTTCCCAAAGAAATTATCTTCCTGGCTTTTTCTCCCAAGTTTTAGGCAGTCAGTTGTGTGTCTTAATGGTAATCTCTCTTTACCTCAGTTGGCTGCAGGTTCTTCATTTGCTTTCCCTTTTTGAATAGCACCTTCTGTTTCCTCTGCTTTTGGTAAGATCCAAGATATGAAACAGAAACAAGAACATTGTGTCAGCCCTCAGGTAGCACCCAAACAGGTTAGAACAAAGAAACAATTATTTTTCAATAAACCCTGCTCTGCTCCTTCCAGAACCAGAGGCCAGGGTTCCATACTGAGAACATGGGTTAACATCTTCAGGACTGCAGCAGAGCCATGGAGAGGTTTGGGTAAGGGCGAGTAAGAATGCCACAATTTTTTCCTACCATTTTTAAATTGCCCCCCCATTTTTTTTTTTGATTCGGCATTCATTTGGTTATTGTATACCTTTGACTGTTTCTGGAGTTCTTACAAAGTTGGTTTTGACAGTTCTGCTTGTTTTTAAATGACTTTTGTGAAGGCACAGATGTTTGGAGCTGCCTAATCTGGTGTTTTGTGGATATTGCTCTCCTTTACTGTAATTTTATATTCCAATTTAAGTTAATGGAATTAATAAGTAAACCTGCGAATTATAAGACTTGCATTACACAAAGTACTGAGGACGTATGCTGGTGGAAGATGGACCCTCAAGAATTTGAGAAGTAGATATGACCTGCATATACATATCTATTACAGCAGGTAGTTTATGACCTGTAGTAGATCAAAGGAGTCAGGAAAAGATTAATAAGGATAACTTATTTTTTAAGTTCTTTTATTTTTATTTATTATTATTACACTTTAAGTTTTAGAGTACATGTGCACAATGTGCAGGTTAGTTACATATGTATACATGTGCCATGCTGGTGCGCTGCACCCACTAACTCGTCATCTAGCATTAGGTATATCTCCCAATGCTATCCCTCCCCCATAAGGATAACTTTTAAGGTGGACTTTGTAGCTTAACTAGGATTTTTATAGTTAGTGATAATAGGGAGAAAAAGTTTAGCTGGAAGAACTGAATAGAATCCTGTTTTATGAGTATGTAGGCTATTTGTAGAGATTTGGTGGAAGATAGAGCCAGATGATCATAATTAGCTCTGTATCTTATTTAAAAGACAATGAAAATAAAAGCTTTTAAGCAAAGAAATGCTACGATTTAAGCTCCTGCTTCAGAAGATTAGTTTGGCAGTGATGGGTAGAATGCATTGAGCCTACAAATGTCTATTATGACATAAAATTATATATACAATAAATGTGATTTTATTAAGCCTTTTGAAATCTAGGAACTCTTAGTTTAAGTCAATAAATAAATAGATTTGCTTATTTTAAAACCCATCTAACCATTATGACACCTAAGATTTTTAAAATACTAGGCAAATGCAGTTAAAAAACAAATTATGTTAAAAATTAGTTTCAGAGTATGTTTCAATGAAATATAATAAATACTACCAGAAAGTTACTTATTAAAATACTATTTAGAATCCACAATACAAATAATCATGCTACGAGCCAATGCTTATTGGATGCTTCCTATATGCCAGGAAATATATGGTGTTAATTTATATATGCTTTCTATAAGTACATTTTTCTAAGTGCTTTATCAGTGGCTGCTCATGTAACTCTCATGCTAGCCTGTCAGTTAAGTACCATTTTTATCATATCATTTTATGAATGAGGAATCTGAGACTTCTATAAATCAGGGAACTTGGCTTGCCACATAACCGGCAAATAGTAGAGCTGGGATTTGAATCCATTCACTCAGGCTCACAGATTTTGACCTTAACTGTCACATGGCACTCTCTCCCTTGTTAACAGTTATCAAGAATCTAGTATTGAAGTAAGACGTCGTTAAAAAAAAACAAAACAAAAAAACATAAAATGTGTACAAAGACATTGAGAAAACTACCATCATAGTGAGAAATAACAATAGTCTTTTTGCTAAGTCCTCAATAGATTAGATAAAATAAATAAAAATTTATAGACTTTAAATATAATTAATACCAGCAAGATATTCATACAATAATAGATATCTATCATAGGTCTGTAATAGATGTAGATGTATTTGTATATTAAACAGATTATATATTTATAGAATATATATCCCAAACTTTCTATCCATATATTTAAATAAATAATATATTTTCTTTTCAAGTGCCTATAGAATATTTACAACGTGAAAAAGTGATAATATCCTAGGGTGAAATGTTAGTATCAAAATTTTAAAAATATTATTAATATGCATACCACGTTCTCAATTTTCACTAACACAAAACTAGAAATTAATAGCAAAATATTAATCAAAATACTTAATAAAATGACAGTTTATTAACATGTTCCTAAAGTAGGTCTAAGATAATTTTAATATGTAATTATATAGTTTTTGATTAAAGGAAATCGTGATATTACATTCCAAACTGCAAATGATGATGAGAAAAGAGTTCTCAAATAAATACCCTAAAGGCTTTTATAATTAAGTAAAATAGAAGAGAAATAAATAGAGTCATATCAATAATAATGTAGAGGAGAAAACAGAAGATTCACCTGTTAATACATTAGAAAAAGAAATGATGAATCTAAGAATAATTATTTGATAGGGAGAGGAAAAATTCTACCAAAATAGGTGAGAAAAACTCTGGAATGTCTAAGAAATAAATACATGGAAAGAGAAAAATTGAAGACACACTGTATTTATCAATTGCTTTATAACAATTTACTCCGAGAGTTAGCAGCTTGCAACAACCATGTTTTTTTTCACGTGGTTTCTGAAGGTTAGAAATCTCGTGGCAGCTCGGCTGGGTGGTTCTGGTTAAGGGGTGCTTGTGAAGTTGCCGTCAGTGTTGTTTATGATTGCACATCCAAAAGCTTGACTGGAGATTGAAGATCTATTTTCAAGCTTACATGGCTTGCAAACTTCTTCAATATCATGTGAGTCTCTTCATACAGCTTCATACAGCTTCTCATGATATGGCATCTGGCTTTCCTAAGAGTGAGTGATCTAAGAGAGTAAGGGAGATATATATACACACACACACACACACACACACGCACACACACACACATGTGTATGTATATACATATATATACACATATATGGGTATATATGTACATATATACACATATATATCAGATGATATATATACAGAAAGTGAGAGACAGAGCAGATACATATGTATCATCAAAAGCAGTCCTTAACTAATAGGTCTCCTCTCACACACAAATATATCCTATTGTTTCTGTCTCTCCTAAGATGTTCATGCCCTAATTTTTGGACCTTTTAAGTATATTAACTTATGTAGCAAAAAGGACTTGCAGATGTAATTAAGGTTAATAATCAGTGACTATAAAATAGGGAGATTAACCTAAATTATACAAGATTATTGGTGGGATGTAGGGTACAATCGTGTGCATGGAGAAATTTTCTTCTGCTGGAGTCAGGAGAGGTATAGCAGAAAAAGCTAGAAAAATTCCAATGTGAGAAAAATTTGTGTGCCATTTGGGGCCCGTATGAAAGGCTTGAAGAGAGGACTCTAGGAGTTCAGGGTGGCCTCTGGCTGACAGACAGGAAGGAAAGAGAACCTTCATTCTTCAGCCACAAGAAACAGCATTCTGCCAACAACTTGAATGAGTTTGGAAGTGGGTTTGTTTGTTTGTTTGTTTGTTTGTTTGTTTTTTCCTAAAACCTCACTATAAAAACCCAGCTGGCTGACACCTTCATTTCAGCCTTGACAAACCCACAGCAAGGACACAGTTAGTTGAGCCTAACAGGACTTCTGACTTTTAGAACTGTGATATAATAACTGGGTGTTGTTTTAAGTTGCTAAATTTGTGAGAGTTGGTTACAGTAGCAATGGAAATTGAATACGATAACATATACTTACTCCCAAAGTGATATGCCCTCTCTTTTGCTATATTATGTTGCTCAGAGACCAAGTGGGGGATATGGGAGGGAACCATACCAAGATGTGAATAAAACTGAGGTGAGATCATCAAGGACTGTATTGGAGGTTACTATTATCCTCTGACCTCCACAATACAAATTCTCTCACATATGAAAAATACACACACTGCCCCCCAGGTTTCCCCAAAATCTCGTCCCATTTTAGCATCAGCTTGAGGTTCATATGCTGTTATCTAGGTCCAGGCATGGATGAGATTCCTGGAGTGTAGGTACTTAAATACAGTTCCTTGGATAAAATTACTTAAATACAGCCCCTTGAGTGTATTTCCTCTCTATCTAGAGATAGAGGCAGGTTACTGCCCCCCATACCCAATATCCTGGCAGACAACAGAGGATAATGGTTGTAGACATTCCTGTTCAAAAACGCAAAAAATAAAAGGCACAAAGGAGACATAGGTCCACAGCAATTTTAACATCCAACTAGGCAAATATTGGTAGTTCTTAATTATTGCCAACTCTGATTCCTGCCCCCAAATGCTCTCTGTACCTTTTTGTTTAGGATTCTGGATTTCTGGTTTCTCCCTTTGAGTTACCCTTTCTTTTCATGAATGGTAGCACATGTTGACACTGAGTAATTTTTATAGCCTGCCTTCTTATTTATAGATTTAAGGGTCCAAGGACCTCTTTTTATTTTGTACTGTCACTGCTCTTTTCAATTAAAACTGGCGATTCTGGTGACATACTCTGCATACAACTTTGCAGATCTTCTGTGGATCTTGTTAAGGATCACTCCATTGACAAAATTTATGTCCCTGCATCTTTTCTATATAAGCCTCTTCTCTACCCTCTTCCACTGAGATGGCTGAGATACTATACTCTTTACCTTCTTGGAATCTCTCTCTACTTTTTTTGTTGAGAGGATTTATGATGCATGCCTTAAATTATTTATGAGACTTTTTTTTTTTCTGACCACAGAGTACTATGAGATACCACTTTTGACTTTTCTGGAGTCTTAACAAAGGCTTTTAGAGTCACATCATTGGATTCTACTAATTCTATCCTTGTTTCCCATCTTGGGACACTGGAAATCTTCAAAACCAGTCCTTAACTAGTAGGTCTCCTCTCACATTTTACTCTAAACAGAGTATATTCAACATTTTTACTGGAAATTTCCTCAGCTGGATCACCCCATTAGTTCGGTACATTTTCCATCTTCCACATTACTGCAAGTAACAGGTTTGTTGAACATTTTGCCACTAAGTAACAAGGATATTCTTTCCTCAAATTTCCAATAAAATTTTTCTTTCTTTCCCTTAAGTGTTCACAGGCAGCCTCCTCAACGTCAAAACTTTTGCTAACAGTCTGTTCAAGGTTTTCCTAAAACTCTTCTTAAAACCCTTCTACCTACTTCCTATTTCCTGGTTTCAAAATGATTCCACATATTAGGTATTTATTGTGACACCACACTACTTCCAATTTCTGAATTCTGGGTTATTTGTCAATTGCTGCATAATAAATCATCCCCAAATTTTGTGGTTTTGAACAGCAAACATTTACTGTCTCACATAATTTTTGGGTACTAGGAATCTGTGAGTAGCTGAGCTAGGTGCTGCTGGCTCAGAATCTCTTGTGATGCTATAGACAAATTGTTTTCTGGTGCTGTAGTCTTCTGAATGTGTGATTGGGACAGGAAGATCTGTTTTCAAGCTCGGTCACGTGACTGTTGGCAATAGACTTCACTATGTGGACTTCTCCACAGTGTTGTTCATGTGACTCTGAATAGTCACAATGGGGGTTAGTGCTTCAATTCATAGGACTTCCTATAAGAAAAAAAAGGGCATTTATGATAGGGGAGCTGGCTTTCCTCAGGAAGTAATAACAGAGAGCGAGAAAGAGAAAGGGAGGGAGAGAAAGAGAGGAGAAATAAAGATGGAAAATAGTATCTCTTATAAGCTATCTCAGGAGTGAATATGCCATCACTTCTGATATGTTCTATTGGTGACGTGTTCTATTGGTTACAGTGACCAAATCTGGTACAATGTGGACAGGGTGTACAGAAGGGTAGAAATAGCAGGAGATGGGGACTCCTAGGGGTCTCTTGGAGGTTGA
The DNA here is from genome assembly GCF_028885655.2 of Pongo abelii. NCBI lineage: Eukaryota > Metazoa > Chordata > Mammalia > Primates > Hominidae > Pongo > Pongo abelii. The sequence continues at coordinate 117,369,804 of NC_071996.2, forward strand.
CTACTCTACTACAACTTCTGGCCTCCAATTAGTCATGTCTCTCTTTTTAAATTAAAAAAAAAAGAAATATTGGAGGGTGTGGAATTATACTTCATAATTCAGGAATGTTTGTCTCAGGGAAATTAAGACTCTCATCCAAGACATTACCAAGACAATTGAAACCTAACCCACCTGTATTATTCTTTTTCCTACTGCTATAAAGAACTGCCTGTGACTGGGTAATTTATAAGGAAAGATGTTTAATTGACTGACAGTTCTGCATTGCTGGGAAGGCCTCAGGAAACTTACAATCATGGCAGAAAGCAAAGGAGAAGCAGAAACCTTCTTCTCAGGGCAGCAGGATGGAGTGAGTGCAAGCATGGGAAATGCCAGACACTTATAAAACCATCAGATCTCGTGAAAACTCACTGTCATGAGAACAGCATGGGGGAAACCGCCTCCCTGATCCAATTGCCTCTACCTGGTCCCTCCCTTGACACGTGGGGATAATGGAGATTACAATTCAAGGTGAGACTTGGGTGGAGTCACAGACCCGAACCATATCACCACCTAAACCTCATGCCTCACCTAAAACCTTATGCCTTTTCTCTTGCAGTAAAATAGGATACCCCGGAGATCTACTGCTATGTGTAGTACTGTCTTCCAGAGTACATAATATTCCTATATTGCCTGAGCTTTTGAAATTGTCTATCTTTTCCAGTTTTTCTTTATCTCAGCCTTCAATTTCTATCTTACCTTACTGGAATAAGTGTTCCAGATGGACAAATTTCTCTCCACCCTTCCAGATTCCTATGTTTTTGTTTGCAATAAACATGGATGACATTGCCTATAGCATCATGAAAGAACCAGACTTACTGAAATCACATGAAAAGTAAGAGTAGTCCAGGTGTGGTGGCCTGTAATCCCAGCACTTTGGGAGGCTGAGGTGGGTAGATCACGAGGTCAAGAGATTGAGCCTGGCCAACATGGTGAAACCCTGTCTCTACTAAAAATACAAATAATATAAAAAATAATAATACAAATATACAAATAATATAAAAATACAAATAATAATATTCTCCTGCTGAGGCAAACCTGGAAGGTGGAGGTTGCAGTGAGCCGAGATCACACCACTGCCCTCCAGTCTAGGCAACAGAGGAAGACTCCGTCTCAAAAAAAAAAAAAGAGTAAGAGTAAATATGTTCTGAGTAAAAATCTATGTGGGTCTTTCTGTATTAGACTGTTTAGGTTGTCATAACAAAATACTACAAACTGAGTGACTTAAACAACAGAAATTTATTTCTCACAGTTCTAAAGGCTGGGAAGTTCGAGATCAAGATGCCAGCTGACTCACTTCCCGTTGATAGCTCTATTCCTGTTATGTAGATGGCTGCCTTCTCACTGTGTCCTCACTTGGCAAAGAGTGAGAGAGCCTCCGGGTTTGAATGCTGCTATAAGAATACAAATTCTTTCAGATCAGTACTTCACCCTTAAGAACTCATTTAACTCTAATCAATTCCTTATTCTAAATCATGCTTCAATGTATGAGTTTGTGGGGAACTTAATTCAATTCATAGGACTTCCTATAAGGAAAAATATAGTGCTTTGACTTTGGGATATTATAGTATTCAAGGAGCTCTGTTTTTCCAATGGGAGTTTTGTTTCTTTATATTATTTTTCTCAGTATTAATCCAGACTGTTAGTTTTTCATATATTTATGTTCACAATAATTAAGTTACTGATTATATATGGAGTTTCATTATTGCTCCTATTTTAGAAATATGTATTTCCTGAGTTTCAGGTTCAAAACATTTTTCTTTTAAAGGAAAACAGACAAAATACACTTATTAAAGAGATTAATAGCAATGGAAGAAAATGAAAATAGCGTACCTATAGGTGGACTTGAATTTGTTTTCATTCACTTAAGTAGCTCCTTATTAGAGGGTCAGATTGGTTTTATATTAATGTAGAGAGCACAACAAACCCATTATATATAATAGATTTATATTATACAAAGCCACTGATATATTGTGGTAGATTATATGAAGTTATTCTCATCATTCCCCTTCTAGACATACATACACACATGCTCATAATAATCAAATGAGTTAGTTGACAAAAAGTTTTAAAGTCCCAATTTAATTCATGAAGGTATCCATTTTCTTGGATTAAAATTCTAGTTTCTGATTTTTTTTTACATTTCAAAAACACTGTACTTTTTCTAAATTATATATATTTTTCTCTTTGTAAGGAAAGTGTAGAGCTTACAACAGAGACATAGAGAAAATATTGACTATACTAAAGTTAGCAACTGATATATGTTATAGATGAACTGTAACAAATATGTCCTTAGTGAAATATAAAATGATATTGTTATAATAACGTTAGAGTTCTAGTTAGTACTATATTCAATTTGTATTCAATTTGTGGCAATTTAAAAGTTATTAACCTATATTCTAAAGTTAGTAAATTATTTTACAACAGTAATTTCAACAATGGAGGCTCCCATGTGCCCATATATTTTGATACATTTGTCTGAAATCATTTTAATAAGCAATTAAAAAACTCACAAAATAGTCTTTCTAATATTTGCCCTCAAAACAACTCTGAGAGGTCAACTGTGTAATATATTTAATATAATATCTATTCTATTCTCAATTTTACCATTCTTACTAATGAATTATGTTATGATTTTATTGCCTTGGAATTGAAAGCAAGATAAAAGATGCTTTTTGTATTTTATACTTACATACAACAAAGTTTTGAAGTACTTTTTAGCTCTGAAAAGGAATGATAACAATGACTATTTGGAAATAAAATATATTTTCTACTATAGAAAACATAAGCAAATACAACTTGTTACCAAGGTATAGTTTCTGGCGTGTGTGTGTGTGTGTGTGTGTGTGTGTGTATGTGGAAGACAGAGTGGTAGTATCTATGACATGCTATGGTATATTTGAGATTATAAACTAACAAAGCAACTCAAACACTTGACAACATAAGAGTAAAAGATAACTGAACATGAGATGACAATTGGAAAGTTAACCTTGAAGTGGTCTGGAAAATCACATTATTTGCTTTGTTTTTGATTTGTCAATGGAGACCAACATAAATTTTCCATGTAATGGTAAGTCATTAAAAAGTCATAAAATATAGTTTAATAGCATTGCAAGTATTATTTTAATAAATGTTACAATTACTATAATTTAAAATACTTGCCTGAAATTAATTCTAATCATCAAAAATACAACTTCTAATGAAATTTTCACTCTTGAATATTTGCTTTAAATCACATTGTCTTCTATAAATTCAATACTTTTGGGAGCAATGCTATGGAATGTAGAATAAATATCAGTTGTTGCTATTGAAAATTGTGAACTTAAAAAAATTGTAATAAAGGGATAAGATTATAACATTTTGCTTATGATTTGTAAAAAAGAACTGCAGTACCCTGTTTTACACATATATGATTGATAAAATTATTTGGAAATGCTATATATACGAATCATTTTCAGGTCATTTGGAAGTTTCGTGTTTTACCTTAAAATGAGAGAACAAATTTAAAGTGAGCCAACTCAAGTTTATTATGAAAAAGTTTGAGGCAGTTTGTTTTTCAGAATAATAATAATAATAGTATTATAGTCTCAGATTATGCTTTATGCCAAACTGTGGTATTGTCATTTTTGGTTTCTGGATGAGATTTTACTGATGCCTTAGGTATTATTTTAATAAATGTCATAATTTATTATAACTGCTTAATGCACTAAAAATTTTGTAAAGCTTCTTATACTGTATAATTCAGACTAAAATTTAACATACTTGTGATGGTACTTTGAAAGGCCTACAATGTTCTATGAAAGAAGAATCTAGGGGCACCAATAACTGCATTATCTGCAAACAATATGAGTTTTTGTATCGATAGTTTCACACTTTCCCCAAAGAAAGTCATTTTTTCTTGAGTATCAACAAAATTTTATAGTGTTCGTTAGCTTGCTTGTCATTAGTTAACATTGTGTATTGTGTACCATCACAATGGGGGTGTTGAAGAAGCCCATTACCTACTATTCTTGTCCTCCATTGTTCAGAACATAATGTAGATAGAAAATGATAAAAACGGTACCTTAGATTCCTAAGCATAGAGCATGATAGTAATATCATAGTAGTGACATTGGAACCAGCATGCAAGTTATTATAAATTCCTTCCCTTTTCATATACATCATACATGAAGATAGAAGAGATAATGAGTGCAAATAAAGAAGTGGAACTGAGTGGGATTAACCTCAGTATTGAGAGATTTTGTGAGTAGTACAGCATTCTTTTCATGTGCTAGCTGAAATTCCCAATGGCAAATCGAATGCTGCTTATATCATTATATGCATGAATGAATATGATTGAAATAGTGCATATGTTATTATATCAAATCCAATTTCACGAATATTATCAACCAACTAAAAAGTCTAATTGCTGATTAGGGAACTTATTACGGAGGTTCTTCTTAATATGCTTCAAATTGACATTGCATACTGGACTATGTCTCATTCATGATTTAGGGAACAAAATGTTTGACAGTGTGCACACACACAGCCATAGTACAGACATATGTCTATATACATCCATAAGTGCATCCAAATATATACAATATACAAAATTCTATGCAGTATATCAAAGCCTTCTCTGTGCTCTTTAAACTTGGATGAATGGATAGCAAAGCTCACATAACTCTCCAGCACCACATTTTCTCACTTCCTCTACCTTAGTAAAACAATTCCACACATGGTCCTTGTCTCTGTTGTACAATGTTATGTCTCCAAAACCCAGCACAAGGCATGGGACATGGGAAGTAGTCAGTGGATCACCTTAATTCAAGCATCCTCTGCTTCAGTCATGCTTTATGGGGCCACAGGTGTTTTGAGAAGATGCTTTAGTTATAGCTTTAGTGAAGCAAAGGGTGCAGCAGAGAAAAGCCACAACATCCTTACTATGATCCTAAGGCAGATGCCCTCCCTCACCTACAACTCCTTTTCCAACCATATATGCCATCACGGTCCCCATCCCTCTCTCTAGTCCTGACATCACTAGCCTCTGCAGCTCTTCCAAATAAGCTTATGCCTCAGTGATGTTACTGTACCTGGAAATCCCTTCCTCAGATATCTACATGGCTTATTCCCTTACTTCATTCAAATCTCTCTTTATGAATCATCTTATTAGAGAAAACTTCCCTGACTACCTACTTAAGTGGTACCTTCCAATACCTTTATTTATTTATTGAACTTTGGTAAGTTTAAACATGTCTTAAATATGTATTTGCCTATTGTCTGAAAAACACAAACACAATAATGTAAGCTCTAGGAAAGGAGTAGTTTGTCAGAATTGTACTCTGTCCTACTGCTTGGAATTGAGTGTAGAAAATAGAAGTTCCTCAAGAAGTATCTATTAAAAGAATGAATAAATTAAGAAGTGGGTCCCTAACATCCACGTCATGTAATTTTTGGTTTTGTTTCATTTTGTTTAACACAATTGACTTCTAGGTAAAATTTCTTTTGTAATAAATTTTCTGTGTCTAAAAATAGTTTGAATTTTTAAAGTATGATTTATTAAAACCTGTGTTACTAGGTAGCACAAATTCTATGTATTTTTGATGATACTGAAGATAATTCTATAAACTATTAAATAAGCTTACAAAAGCAAAATGAAAATAGTTTGTAAAACCATTCTTATATTCAAATACTGACAAATCTATTTGCAAAGATAAATCTAACTTTTTGTTGTAGCAGTAGGGTCTTGATAAAAATTTATATTATTTTGCCAGGAGGCTCATATAAACCTGAATCTGGTATTTTAAAGCACTTTCTCCAAATAAAATTCTACACAGATCTCTGCACAAAAGCATCAAAGTCAAATGGACAGATTTTATAAGCTGGAACAATGCAAACTTCTGGCTGAATGCAAACTGGGAGGATAATCAGCACTCTTAGGGTGTGTGGGCAAGGAGAGAGGGAATAAAAGGATGGAGTACTCAAATGGTGATCATTCTCCTAATCAATTCTATCATATGGAGAAAAATAGAAAGCCAGACAAGGAAATAGCAGAGGCTATTGAAGACAGGCCATATCTTCATGAACTCAGAGAGAGAGCAGAGTTATGCAAGGAATGGCCCTCCAACATGCCATGGCCTGCACACTAGTAAATTTGCTATAGTCTATGTCATGGATGCTGATAAATCCAATTGACAACTCCTCTTTCTATATGAAGAAATGAGAAAAAGGAGTTGTTTTTTGCACTGTGATAAATATGGACTCGATATGTAAATTAACCCAATGATTAATACAAAGCAAGGAGTAGTAGACGCTTAAAGAATAGGGAGGCTTAGTATTCCTATGGGAATATAAACAAAGAGACTTTGCCTTTTCTAGGGTGATATGGAAAGATTTCAAAGAGAAAGTGAGATTTTAGGTAGACAGTGAAAGTTGAGCAAAATTTGAATTGCCCAGGGTCCAGGAAGGCATTTTAAGATGAGCAAACATTAAATATGAAAAAATAAAATGAGCTCTAGAGGAGAAATATTCAAAGAACCCATGAGTATGTAAGTTTGGCTGGACTGTATTTTTCCCACCATTTATTTCAGTTTTTTTCTATGTCATGTATTATATTTAGTTATAATTAACTATTCAATTCTATCTTATATGTTTGTCAATATAAATATTTGTTTAACATATATTTAAATATAATTATTTTAAGGGGCTGTCTTTTAGATTATGTTTATGTTTATACATTAGCTTAGAAAAATACTGAAATCCACAAAAAATAGTATATTTTAAGTAAAAGGAAATTAAAACCATATAAAATGTCTTATTGTTAAACTTATGAAATACTAGAACAGTTATAAAGAAACAATTAAAATGATTTGTTAGAAAACATCAGTGACAGAAATAACATATGCTGTCTGGTAGAAACTTTGCCTCCAAACAGCTATTTTCATATCATACTTTTGTATTTCCTTAGGAGACATAATATTTTTTAAACTATGCCTTATTACTACGTTATGAAGTTGGGAAAAAAGAAAATTGTGTGTGTAACTATAGCACTTTAATAAAACATAGTGTAAGTGTTTGTCTAATTTAATAATGCCAATTAACTGAAAACAGTTTCTAGTCAATTTGTCTGCCTCTGGTATAGCAAAAAAAAAAATCTAAGAAACTATCAAATGTGTTTTTAAAATAAAGTTTATATTTTATGTTAAAAGAGGGAAAAAACAAAATGCTACAAAGCATTTATTTTTATTGATCTTGAGATCTGAGCAAATTTATACTTTATGGGAATCCCAGTAGGGAAAATAGACGGACATCTAAAGTTCATTTCCTCAAGGTGGGGGAAGTCTTCTTAATTTGTCATGCATTATATTTATTCACATACTGATCAGCTATTTATTAACTCATACGTGTATTTGTTCATTCATTCAGTTTAGTCTAAACTTTGACTCCTTTTCACCTGGCCCTGTCCTTGTTCTAACTCGGGCATGACACTTTCCAATTTCTTCTGCGATACCCACTGCCTGCCTACCTCATTCTGCCTTTCTCGTTAGATCTGAATTAGGACCACAGAAGCTCACTAACCTGCAGGATATAGACAGTCTGAATTTTGGATCTAGCAATCGTGTAATTTAGATCTTGTTTAACGGTCCGTGCTACCTATGCTTTCAATCTCAGACTGATTTTCTGATAAATCAAGTTAAAATTAAACAAGTTTGACAAATTAAGTTAGACTGTATCTTTTATTTCCAAATTGAGCTCCCTAAATACTCATTTGTAAACTAATATACCACTATTCATATTTCCATTTTTAGCTTTCTGGCTTCTGCCTGAGCCTAGAATCCTAAACTCAGACAATCGTAGCTTTGTCCACTTGGCCGATATTTAATTTCTCAATTAAGTGTATATTTGGCACTGTGATAAAGGGACTATATTGGGATCTGCACACATTTTCAAAAGGTATGCATGCCCTTAACTCCTAAGGGCTTAAATTCTAATAAATGGCATAAAAGCAATACATAACAGGAAAATCTATATAATTATAAAATATAAAATATATATATTCATATTTATATTATAAAAAATAAAATTTTAATAGAAATATATAAAATAAATATAAAAATAATAGTGTAAATATAAACATATTTGTATAAATATTGTATATTTATAAAATAGATAAAATGTAATTAGAGTGTATTATAACAAACTTTGTAGAGTGGAAAGAAATACTGTATTTTAAGTACATACATCTTATACTTGCAAAAACTAACCAGCTGAAGTGGGAGAAAAAAGGGATTGAAAATCCAGGGATCTAAAATGATTGTACTGTAAGATAGATAAATAATTAAGTGAGATAACTGCCTAAACTGTTCCAAGAGAGTGTTTTTAACCCCTTTAAATAAACCAAGATTATTCATACAAATGCATGCTATGAGCACTTGATAAAGCTAACAGACAGAAAGTCAGTAAAGATATAGAGCTTGAACAGCACTATCAGCCAAATTTCCCTAATGGAGATTTATAGTATACTCCACCCAACAACGGTAGAATACACTTTCTTCTTAAGTATACGTGGAGCATCATCAAGATAGACTGTATCTTGGGCCATAAAACAAGATCAATAAAATTAAGATGATTTAAATCTTACAGAGTATGTTTTCTGAACAAAACTGAGTTAAATTAGAAATCGATTAAGATATCTGGAAAGTCTCCAGGTGCTTTAAATTAAACACCACATTTTAAATAGCTCAAAGGTTAAAGAGGAATTCACAGGAGACTTAGAAATAATCTGACCAGAATGAAAGCATAACATATCAAAATTTGTGGGATAGTGTTCAGCAAGATTACAGAATTCAAAGTCAACACACAGAAATCAATCTTGTTTCTATATACTAGCCATGCACAATTGTACCAACATTTTAAATTTTTTTAACTAAAAAAAAAAAGCATTCAAAATAGCTCCGAAAATATAGATACACAGGTATAAATCTAACAAGACATACAGGATCTATATGTTGAAAAATACAAAACACTTAGGAAATCTGAGAAGACCTCAAAACCTGAAAGACATACAGGGTTTGTGGTTTGCAAGTCACAATATGGTTAAAGATGAAAATTCTCCCCAAATTGACAAATAGATTCAATATAATTCCTATCAAAATTTCAGCAATATTTTTGTAGAGACAGACAAATAGTTCAGTTGTGTAGAATGTGGAGTTCTACTATTGCAGCTATGGAAGTAGGCAGAGCAAGGCTGTGCAGCTAACAGGCCGGGAGTTTCAAGGCTTTGAACTGGATCTAGGTTTGTGCTGGGTCAGGTTGTGGGATAGTGTCATATGATAAAACTGTTCTGCAATAGATTTAAGTATTAACAGGGAAAATATGTATTCTACAATGGATTGAGACTGCTAGGACAATAAGAAAGATTCTCCAATTAGTTACTGCTTGTTTTGTGGGCCCTGACTCTGTAGTTTGGGCCTGGAGAATACTAAGAACACAGTATCCATCTTTCTAGCCTTTTCATTTACCAAGAGTGAGTTCCCTAATGTTTACTTGCCTATGATCACCCTTCATTCTATATCCCCATTGTCTGCCATACAGAACATAAAATTAGCTCAGTTTGCAGAATGGAAAAGCAAGTGCCAGTTGCATTATATCTACATTTATGTCACGTTTGCATTATCACATGGTGTGTTATTGTGGGGTTTTCCTGCTTTTATTTTTAAATTTCTCTTGCTTCTGAAGCTCTAATTTGATCAATCCATTTGGGCATGCCCTTACTAAAAATACCTATTCCTCATGACCCAACCAATCCTCGTGGCTTCAGGATAGACCACAGCCAGGAAGAGTCATACATGAACCACTATATTTATATAAGATATGACTTCCAGTGGAAACAATTTATGATGGAATAATCAAAATTCTACTTCCTTAATAGGCAAATAAAGAGTTAGTACTATTAATATTTAGCCAGCATTTTGAAAATTGTATAAAGTTCAAATCTATGTCAGACATTTTTCATTTTATCTTGATTATACATAAATATAGGGGGTATACATGATTTGCCTGTAGTTACGTAAATGACAGAATTGGTTAATGAGCCCAGAGTCCAAGCCTAGTATTCTTTTTATGAAACCTTAGGAAGTACAATATTATTAAATAGTCATAGCAGTATATAGTGTTCTTACTGCAGAAAAATAAAAATTGCCTTTGATTTTAGAATAGCCACTAATTTTATATCATATTTTCATTGATTTCAATAATTTATATATTATTCTTGAGTGATTTCAGAAAGGATCTGACATGGGGTGATCTTTATGTCTACTAGAAAGGTGTCCAATCTAAACTGAGTACCTTCCCCTTTGACATTTTTACATCTTTATTTGTTGCTTCAAAATAAGGGTAATTATAAATACATGTGATCACAAATGGAAGATTATATAAAAATAATATCCCTAGAAATGTGTTTTATATTTACCTTTGAATATTAACATATCTAAATATGGATGCTAAATTTCCCTTAGCTAAAATACTAGAGTCATATTATTATGGAGAAAGACTGTATTAGAGCTAAGAAATTAATCACTTTTTTGCAATACACTTGATTCTTAAACAATTCAATGGTTAGGGGAACCAACTCCCCACACAGTCAGAAATCTGAGTATAACTTTTGACATTCCCAGACCTTAGCTACGAAATGCCTACTGTTGACTGGAAGCTTTACTGATAAGATAAACAGTTAATTGACACAAATGTATATTACATGTATTATATACTCTGTTCTTATAATAAACTAAGCTAGAGAAAAGAAAAATGTTATTAAGAAAATTATAAGGAAGAGACAATATATTTACTATTCATTAAGTGGAAGTGGATCATCCTAAAGGTCTTCATCCTTGTTATCTTCACGTTGAGTAGGCTGAGGAAGACGAGGATCAGGAGGAGATGGTCTTGCTGTCTTAGGGGTGGCTGAGGAGGAGGAAAATCTATGTATCAGTGGACTCATGTAGTTTAAACCCATGTTGTTAAGGTTCAAGTGCATGCTTGCTCAATATCTCAAAGAAGCCACGGAAAAAAGTTCCCCATATGGAATTTGTAAAACAGCTGTGGAATTTTGCTGCTTAAACCACTTTGTTTCCTCACATGAGCTTGACTGATGGAAACAGCAAAAGTAGTAGCTTACACGGATGGCAGCAGGTAGAGGTCTCCCCAGTTTCTTCCTTCTCCAAATCCACTTATTTTTTTTCTTTTTTTTTTTTATTACTGTACTTTAAGTTCTGGGATACATGTGCAGAACGTGCAGGTTTGCTACTTAGATACATGTGCCGTGGTGGTTTGCTCACCCATCAACCCATCATCTACATTAGGTATTTCTCCTAATGCTATCCCTCCTCTAGCCCTCTACCCTCTGACAGGCCCTGGTGTGTGATGTTCCCCTCCCTGTGTCCATGTGTTCTCATTGTTCAACTCCCACTTATGAGTGAGAACATGTGGTGTTTGGTTTTCTGTTCCTGTGTTAGTTTGCTGAAAATGATGGTTTCCAGCTTCATCCACATTTCTGCAAAGGACATGAACTCATCCTTTTTTATGGCTGCATCGTACTCCATGGTGTATATGTGCCACATTTTCTTTATTCAGTCTATCACTGATGGGCATTTGGGTCGGTTCTAAGTCTTTGCTATTGTGAACAGTGCTGCAATAAACATACATGTACATGTGTCTTTATAGTAAAATATAAATCCACTATGTTATGGTTTGGCATCCTCACATTCCATTTATTCATCTGAATCCATGTTTTCCATTCCCTGATGCTCCTGGACCTCCTCACTTGTCCCACGCTGCATTTCTACCTTGTCCTGATGCTCTGACTGCTTGGGATGAGGCAATCATGAGTCATGTACCTACTTGGAGCCAGTCTGTATTTTAGACTGATTTAAAAGGAGAGCAATAATTAATGCAAAATTACTTTTCCTGGGACTTTTAATGGATGGATTTCCAAGTCTTTACCAAGCAACACACTGAGCTGTAAGAAGAAATGGCAAAGTCGATGTGATAATTAATTTAGTGGTTCACCACTCTCAAGGGGACATTTTGACAATTGAGAGTTTATTTATTTATTTTTTTTCTTGTTTCAGTGATTCACAGGCACTGCTGTCATGTAGTGGGTACAGACAGGTAGGCCAAGCATGTTGCTGTGAGTAGGGCAGTCCTGCATAATGAAGACTTGTTTTGTGTCACATCAGACTTCAAAATGCCCCGTGCATACTCGTAAAGAAAGAAAAAACCTGTTAATACATTTTAAAATTTTTCTTACATTTTATTTTCAAATTTCATTTTTTAGCCTAAAACCCAAGTCCACTTTGAAAATAAACACAAAGCCCCGTTTATAAAGTTTTACTACATACTGTTTTCCAGGAATGCAACTACTATTTGAACCAAGGTAATATTTTACTGAATTTTACCAGAACTTTACCAAGAATTGTTTAGCATTGCAGAAACTCTTCTCCGTGACAGTAATGCCACTTGAATATGAATTTCCTAGACAGTACACCTTAACTGTTTGCATTTATGGTTGTCACAACTAAAATGAATGATTCCATATGTAGGCATGAGCCACTGACTCCATCATTATGTCTCTTGGTGTAGTTGGGCCTGAGCATTTATATTTTGAAAAACACATTTTTTGATATATATTACTCACTATGTTTTTTACATTACAGTTAGGTTTACATATCCATTTATAAAATTAGTATCTGTTAATTTCATTTTTATATAGTAGATGAGACTTTAAACATATTTGTTTTCTAAAGAAACATTCTTTAAATTTGATGATTTTATTTTAAATCATAGAATTAAGGATTACTGTTTGAAGAAATTAAGCAGACTAGTACCAAATAATAGGTGCAAAAATTGCAAAATAAGTTCTTTAGCTGAACAAAATACGTGCTAATTACAAAAGCCTGATGATTGGTTTGTAATAATTGACACACTTATATGCATCAGTTGATATTTCTACCATGTGTAAATTGTGCTACATACAAATGATAAAACAAAGTCATATAAAAGTTAGCCTTATAATACAGATGTCTAATAGGCATATAAGTCATCCTTACCAACTTTCAGCCTGCTGACCAGTCATGTAATGAAAATGGATGGCACCTGAATGAGAAAACAATTATGTGGCTATCTGAAGGAGGGTAGTCATACCAAAAGGATGAATAAAATACTTCAAGCAAAACTAACAGCAACATAACGAGCTAAGAAGTGACAGGCACAAACACAAGTGGATCATGTTGACTTGAAGCAGAGTTTGAGCTGCTTCACTGTCTCATTTAAACAGAAGAGTATGCTCAGCATGAAACTAAGAGACAGCTTACAGAGAATGACACCCTGCAGGTAGCAGCTGCTGCTGACACCCAACAGGCAGAATATAGAGAAGGTATATTTGTTTATTTATGCAATTTGTGAGGAATTGATTGCCTGACATAATTCACCCTTTTCAGACCCATGCTTATAACTAGGAAGCATCAAGGTCAATATCCCAGTCACACAGTGCAAAAGATTTTGCTGTATGTACAGGATTGAATGTGATGGCAGAAGTCATTTCAGCAGGACTACTGTCAATATATCATTTGCATATGTACAAATAATTTGTTAACTATGTGTGTTCTTAAGATATTCACAAGTAAACCCCCTAAGGCATAATTACAATAGCACTGCCCATTCAATCCCTATTTTTGTTCTGGAAATTATACCTACATTGAGCCTAGTTCTAGGTTCAGGCCAAAAAATCAGGGATATGCAACTTTAAGGGGAAGAAATACTGACTCCATAAATATCCATATAGCTTTTTACGAAAGATTTGCTTAATAGGAAAACAGTGTTTTCTCACATAAAATTCAGGTTTTGTTTAACAAACATATTGAATCCAAAGATAAAGTATAGTATAAAGTAATAGGATATGCTTCTGTATTGAAATACTGGTAGTTTTAAATTCTTGACATGAATAACTGGATATGGCATATGTAAATCTACCAAGAAATAAAACAGAGGTCTTAAAATGTAAAGACATGATAGGACATATTTATAACCCGATAAAACAAACTGGCATTTTCATATCTTAAGCTGGCCACTTTGTTGTATTTGTGTATGGGTCCTCACTACAAAGTTCTGTCCCCGATTTGGGCATATCACACATGAGAGGTAAAAAGCACGTGGTGGATGAGGGATACAAATACCATTCTGTTTATGATTCTGACTGATCAATTTGTGATACAAAAACCATGGGTAGAATTTGAGAAAAATTAGTGTGATATGATGTTATAAATACAAAGGAAAGCATGTGTGTGATTTTTTTTTCAAACTTGGTTTTCTATTTCTTACAGACAATAGTTTTCTTTAAAAGTATTAATTAGTTCACTGTTTGTGTGATTTTATGGGGAGGAGGAGTGACTATCCATTGTGATGGCAGTAAAAGGTAATGTGCCCTAAAGTAGTTCATAGTAATGACGAGGGACACATGCTAGGTGACATATTTTAATGAAATATTAAATGAATTACCAAGAAAAAATGGAACTTAATTTTCAGTATGAAAGGAAGAGGCCACTGAATAAATAAAGTGGAGGTGAGATAACAGATTTTCAAAGGATTCTTAAAAATCTGCCATGTTGTATCATTCTGGTCAACAGAATGATTCATATTTCATTAACTGATTATAGATAAAATATTAGATCCTGTTACAAGTTATATGTCTTACAGTTCCGTTATTATTCACATAGGTATTTCAGAGGGAGAAAATGATTTTCCATCCTTCTTTTCTTACAACATTAGGGGAAAATAATTACTATTAAACCTTCTGTTTCCATTCACTGGATCTGAGATGAAATGGATTTCCTTACATATTCATGACTGCTTTGGTTAAATACCATCTATTCTGAATTTTGTTCTCTATATTACAGCTATAATATAAAGGAAATAAATATGCTTTCCTTAAATGTATCAATGGAGCAAAATTGTTTTTATAATAAGGAACAAATCCAAAGACAGGCAATTCAGTTAATCATATAATTTAAAGGTTATTACAAGGTCTTGGATAACCCTGAATATTTATTTTTCCACCAGCTCACTGTCTTATTTGTGTCTTTTCTTATATGTTCTAAGATCCCTGCAACTGGAATAATTTCTCTTGATAAAAGAATAAAGAAAAGATTTAATTATGGTATTTATTATTGTATTTTGAAGGGAAACATTAAAAATATGCTTTGATGGAATGGGCTCAAGAGAAATGGGATGAGGATACTAGTTGAGAAGACTTCTCATGTGTCCTTCTCATTTCATAAGCATAGATTAATTAAGTTAACTAGTTGCTCACCAAAGCCTGACATAAAAATGATGAGGTGCAGAAGCCACTAAGTTTAAATGTGTGTTAAGAACAGCAGCAAAAACTGTTAGGGGTTTAGTGAGTATCATGGACTATCTGTAGGTGGGTTTCCATGGAGGAGGAGCCCAGGGGAGCCCCAAGGAAGTATAAGGGGGGTGGGGTTCAGGAAAAGCAGATTTAAAGCTTGAGAGCACCATGCTGTGCCGACATTATAGCAGAGAAAAGACTGATTTTACCTTTCCTAACTCCTTTCTCTTCTTGCCATGAATAGCATATATGGAATTACTTTTAAATATGTGATGAATACATGTATATTCATGATACATGAATCTCTGCCTACAAATCAGTTATGTAAGAAATATGGCATTTCCTTGTTTACTAGAAGTCAAACTAATTTAGACCTGACTGTCTTTCTTATATGCCTAGCTAGAAATTCTACCTTAGTCATTCTTAGGGCATCTCTTCCCTATGGTGGTGCCAAGTTCCTGGAGCCTTATTCTACGTTAGTCATCAGGAGCCTTTCCTAGTTGTTGGTCATCTGCCCACTGCTGAAATAAATGTTCGGTGTCCCAGCTTCATGGTAATGTGCCTTACTTTGTTGTTATATATGGACCATGTTTGGATGAAGGGTGAAACTTAGGACTAGGATCCAGCCTCTCAGATGAGTCCTGTGGCGTTTCCCTCTGAGATCTGGCTACCTTTTCCAGGCAATGCAATAGAATGATACTAAATTCTTTCCTTCTCACAGAGCCTGACAAGCATACATACCCCTTTCTCACCAACGGAATCTACCTCACTCTTTCTCCTTGTCCTTGAAAGCTTCCCTAAAGCCTTCTCTTCTTTCAGAGATAACTAGCATGAGCTTAGAGTTTTACAAAAGATGAGAAACACTTCTGACTCCGGGTAGTTTCTGGTCTCTGTCCATCCAATATTCCAGAGGCAAGGAATTACAAAGCCTGTTTCCCTGCTTCACTGGAAAAAACAGGGGGAAATCACCAGGAGTATAAATGCAAATTAGTATTTCAATAAATTATACTACCATTGAGGAATAATCTCACACATTTATGTCACCAGGAATACTGATGATGAAGAAATTAATTCCAAAATGCAATTTTAAAGCAGATACCTAATGGCTAAGTTCTGACAAAGAGTATAAGTCTGATTTGTGCATTATGCATGTAACTATTTCAGAGACATGGAAATTAAATCATATTTAAGACATATTTGATATATTTACTGAAAATAATAAAATTCTATAAAATCAGGACTGTCAGGAAAAGTCAGAATGTAGCCACTGTACTCAGTTATAGAATAAAAGCAGATATATCTTGGCCATTGAATCACAGTGCCTTAAAATAAGATAGTAAAGTAATGACGAAACTCTCCTACTAATGCTATTCTTTTTTTTTTTTTTTTTTTTTTTTTTGAGATGGAGTCTCTCCCTGTCACTCAGGCTGGGGTGAAATGGCGCGATCTCTGCTCACTGCAACTTCTGCCTCTCAGGTTCAAGCGATTCTCCTGCCTCAGCCTCCCAAGTAGCTGGGATTACAGGCATGCGCCACTGGGCCAGGCTAATTTTTTGTATCTTTATTAGAGATGGGGTTTCACCATGTTGGCCAGGCTGGTCTCGAACTCCTGACCTCATGCTCTGCCCACCTCGGCCTCCCAAAGTGCTGGGATTACAGGTGTGAGCCACCGCACCCGGACCTACTAATGCTATTATTCTAAACTAATTGCCTTTTCTAGGTTTGCCTGCCTGGATTGTGTTTTTTTAATATTTTTTCTTATATGTTGTATTCTTGTTAGATGGCTAGAAAGCTCTAGGGTCTGGAAAGAGGGACAACATCATTTGGGTAAATGGAAAAGTTGAACTAATTGAGAAAAATATTCTGTGTTTAAATTATGTTTGCCATTTTTAGTATTTTCATTTTTAGGGACTACATATGCTGACTTAGGAAGTTCAAGCTAGGTTTAATTTTCTTCCTTTGATAGCTTCACATAACCTCAACACTTTCCCTCCGAATATTCCTCATCTTTCACCTTTGCTTATAGTTGTTATAGAATTTATTAAAGAGTAAGAAGAAAAGAAAATAATAGACGTACCAGGGGCTCAGGAATAAGACTATACAGAAAATTACATACTGTTGGCCTTTAGTTGTTGAACATGATTAAATGTGAAATATTGCCATAAAACTTTTATTCAGCTCAGAAGGGTTAGGCCTACATAACAGAAAGAGGGAGACAATGGGGAACTAATTTTCCAAAAAAAATTTCTTATTTTATCATTTTGTGTAAAGTCATTTCTGACATATCGTGGCAGCAAAAACATGATAAATAAAGTCAAGAGTAATGTTGTGTACTTGATCTACTGAAGGTCCCCTGTTAGTCCTAATATATTTTCTCACTTTCTTTTTAACAGTGAATTATATCCTCATTCAAACATTAAAAAATACTCTTTTGCTGACATTTTAAAGAAGGGGTGTCCAATCTTTTGGCTTCCCCAGGCCACATTGAAAGAAGAAGAATTGTCTTGGGCCACACATAAAATACACTAGTGATAGCTGATGAGGTTATAAAAAAATTGCCAATCTCATAATGTTTTAAAAAACTTTACTAATTTATGTTGGGCCACATTCAGAGTTATCCTGGGCTGCATGCAGCCCATGGGCCATGGGTTGGACAAGCTTGTTTTATAGCAACACAGTGGAAAAATGGAACCCTTACATTGATACCATCAAGGATGGTAAGCAAGGTGTACACATTTAATACTCTTAAGGAGCTTACATTCCTAAGAACAAGAGTGTGAATTAAAGTCAGAAATTTCAGTTAACTAAATTATACTGTTAGATGAGAAAATAAAAACTAAAATACTGGAAGTTTCTGTAGTCTTTACAGGGCAATCAATTATTGTGCCCTTTTTGTTGATCATGTGATTAAGGTAGTTAAAAGCCACATAAATCTCAGCAAGTATATTTTTAAACAATAGATTCAAAATTTCAAGATGAATTCCAAAGGGAAGGATACTGGATTGAGGGTTAAGTACTGGGAAGTGATATGGTTTGGCTCTGTGTCCCCGCCCAAACCTCATCTTGAATTGTACTCCCATAATTCCCATGTGTTGTGGGAGGACCAGGTGGGAGATAATTTGAATCATGGGGGCGGTTCACCCATACTATTCTCATGGTAGTGAATAAGTCTCACGAGATCTGATGGTTTTATCAAGGGTTTCCACTTTTACATCTTCCTCATTTTCTCTTGCTGCCTCCATGTAAGAAGTGCCTTTCACCTCCTGCCATGATTCTGAGGCCTCCCCAGCCATGCAGAACTGTAAGTCCAATAAACCTTTTTTTCTTTCCATTCTTGGGTATGTCTTTATCAGCAGCATGAAAACAGACTAGTAGAGTAAACTGGTACCAGTAGAGTGGGATGTTGCTGAAAAGTTACCTGAAAATGTGGAAGCAACTTTGGAACTGGTTAACAGGCAGAGGTTGGAACAGATTGAAGACAGGAAAATGTGGGAAAGTTTGGAACTTTGTATAGACTAGTTGAATGGCTTTGACCAAAAGCTTGATAGTGATATGGACACTAAGGTCCAGGCTGAAGTGGTCTCAGATGGAGATGAGGAACTTGTTGGAAATTGGAGAAAGGTCTTGTTATGTTTTAGCAAAGAGACTGGTGGCATTTTGCCCCTGCCCTAGGGATTTGTGGAACTTTGAACTTGAGAGAGATGATTTAGGGTATCTGGCGCAAAAAATTTCTAAGCAGTAAAACATTCAAGAGGTGACTTGGGTGCTGTTAAAGGCATTCAGTTTTATAAGGGAAGCAGAGCATGAAAATTCAGAAAATTTGCAGCCTGACAATGTGATAGAAAAGAAAAACCCATTTTCTGAGGAGAAATTCAAGCCAGCTGCAGAAATTTGCATAAGTAACAATGAGGGGAATGTTAATCCCCAAGGCAATGGGAAAAATGTCTCCAGGGCATGTCAGAGGTTTTCACGGCAGCCCCTCCCATCAAAGGCTAGGAGGCTTAGGAGAAAATGGTTTCATGTGCCTGGCCCAGGATCCCCATGTTGTATATAGCCTAAGGACATTTTGCCCTGTATCCCAGGTGCTCCAGCCATGACTGAAAGGGTCCAATGTAGAGCTTGGGCTGTGGCTTCAGAGGGTGCAAGCCCCAATCCTTGGCAGCTTCCATGTGGTGTTCAGCCTACAAGTAAACAGAAGTCAAGAATTGGGGCTTGGGAGCCTTTGCCTAGATTTGAGAACATGTATGGAAATGCCTGGATGTCCAGGCAGAAGTTTGCTGCAGGGGCAGGGTGCTCATGGAGAACCTCTGCTAGGGCAGTGTGGAAGGGAAATGTGCAGCTGGAGCCCCCATACAGAGTCCCTACTGGGGCACTGTCTAGTGGGGCTGTGAGAAGAAGGCCACCGTCCTCCAGATCCCACAATGGTAGATCCACTGACAGCTTGCACTGTTCGCCTGGCAAAGTCACAGACACTCGATGCCAGCCCGTGAAAGGAGCTGAGAGAGAGGCTGTACCCTGCAAAGCCACATGGGCAGAGCTGCCCAAGACCATGGGAACCTACCTGTTGCATCAGCATGACCTGGATGTGAGACTTGGAGTCAAAGGAGATTATTTTGGAGCTTTAAAATTTGACTGCCTCACTGGATTTCAGACTTGCATGGGCCCTGTAACCACTTTGCTTGTGCCAATTTCTCCCATTTGGAATGGCTGTATTTACCCAATATCTGTACCCCCGTTGTATCTAGGAAGTAACTAGCTTGCTTTTGATTTTACAGGCTCATAGGTGGAAGGGACTTGCCTTGTCTCAGATGAGACTTTGGACTGTGGACTTTTGGGTTAATGTTGAAATGAGTTAAGACTTTGGGGGACTGTTGGGAAGGCATAATTGGTTTTCAAATGTGAGGACATGAGATTTGAAGGGGCCAGGGGTAGAATGATATGGTT
Source organism: Pongo abelii (assembly GCF_028885655.2). Lineage (NCBI taxonomy): Eukaryota > Metazoa > Chordata > Mammalia > Primates > Hominidae > Pongo > Pongo abelii. The sequence goes on from NC_071996.2 coordinate 117,390,162, forward strand.
TGGCTCTGTGTCCCCACCCACATCTCATCTTGAATTGTACTCCCACAATTTCTACTTGTTGTGGGTGGGACCCAGTGGGAGATGACTTGAGTCATCAGAGCGGTTTCTCCCATACTGTTCTCATGGTACTGAATAAGTCTCACGAGTTCTGATGGTTTTATCAGGGGTTTCCGCTTTTGCATCATCCTCATTTTCTCTTGCTGCCTTTCACTCCCAGGCCATTATTCTGAGGCCTCCCCTACCATATGGAAATATAAGTCCAATTAAACCTCTTTTTCTTCACAGTCTTGAGTATGTCTTTATCAGCAGCATGAAAACAGACTGATATAGGAAGTAATGGTGTCTCTTCAGAGAACACAAAGATTTGTCATTTCATTAAAAATAAATATTTATTGAGTACCCACTCTGGGCTAGCTATGTACAACTGTTAAGTGATGGATTGTGACATATAAGGCCAGAGTCCTCATGGAGTGTTTAACTCTACACAGGGCTGACAAGTGTAAGAGGGAACAAGAATATAAATAAATAAGCTAAATTCAGCTAGTGATTGGTGCTATAAAGGAAATAAACAGGATAATGTGATAGTGATGGGTGTTGTGGGTCCATTTGGGTTTCTAGCTCTTTATGGTCAGAAGATACTGAGCTTTGAAGGCAAGCTCTGTGCATGAGGAAACAGGTGGGTTAAATAGATTTTTTTTTCTCTGACAATCAAGCCCCTGGATAACCTAAGCATTTTCGCCTTCATTTCAGCCAGGCTTTTTCTCCTTTATTCTATGCTTGCTGGGCTCTCTGTTCTCTAATAGCCAAACTACTAGAGCTAGAGATCTTGCCTTTGTCATTAACTTTTCCTGTTCCCAATATCTGCTTTCTAAGATCTCTTTCAGGGTGTAGATATGGAAAGGAAAACAGACATAAAATTTGAATGTATCATTGTGGCTACATGTGAACATATTGCATTAAATTAATTGATAGAAAGAAGTTTGAATAAAATATTTTAGAAGAGGTTTTTGAATTTAGAGTATATGAGGTTATACTTCTTTATCAACTCACAGTTAACAATGAAGTTATTCCCAAGCATCTTTAAAGCTAATTTATTTCCTTTTATGTTTAAAGTTTTTTGAAAGAAATATATGCCTCAAAACAATTCTGTTGACCTTTTCTATCTATCTATCTATCTATCTATCTATCTATCTATCTATCTATCTATAAAACAAAACATTAAATGGTTACTTGATGGTTTTAAATCATGGAATTTTTAGAAGCTAAAAGTGATCTAACTGCAGAACATTAAAAAAACAGCACTGTATGATTGAAGCTATGAGCTTTCATTCTTCCTTACCCAGGTCTGGGGTTCAGGCACATGAAGGATTGACTTTCATAGTTCCACATCATAAGGCACAGGTTATAAAGTATATGTAACGATTTTACTTAGTCTATTAACTTTCAGAAACCCAAACCAAGAGAATCACTCAGCAATGTGACATTTCACTTTTAGCTCTTACTGTCCTTTGTAATATTCAGGGAAAATAATATTTTAAACTAGTTTAGACTGTGGCACATGCAGTACATACCTTGATGGTACAGATGACAGGCAACAAACCTAAACTCTGTAAAAAATCTCTGTAAATAACTCTTATTTTACTTTAGTCTGAAAGTAAAGTAAAATAAGGATGCAATGATAAACTATTTCTTTATTAATACACACATTCTTATTTTACATTTTGGAGTAAAATAAGAGTTTGTGCGTATGAGTCCATTTTCACGCTGCTGATAAAGACATACCTGAGACTGGGCAGTTTATGAAGAAAAAGAGGTTTAATGGACTCACAGTTCCATGTGGCGGGGGAGGCTTCACAATTGTGGCTGAATATGAAAGGCGCATCTTGCATGGTGGCAGCAAGAGAGAATAAGAGCCAAGCGAAATGGGTTTCCCCTTATAAAACTATCAGATGTCGTGAGACTTATTCACTACCAAGAGAACAGTATGGGGGAAACTACCTCCCTGATTCAATCATCTCCCACTAGGTCCCTCCACGACATGTGGAAATTATAGGAACTCCAATTCAAGATGAGTTTTGGGTGGGGACACAGCCAAACCATACATTTGTGTATTATAAAGAAATAGTTTACTATTGCATCCTTAAGAATTGAGGCACTTACGTACATGCTCACATTCATTCTTACTCTTCTGAGTCTCAGTATCAAATGGGCTGGATTAAAAATAAATAAAATACAAAACAATAAATAAGGCAAGGGAAACTCAAGTGAACACATGGATAAAATGATTAGATGATAAATGGAATTATTCGAGAAATATTTTAAAAATTAGTGTAATTATAAAAGGTAAATAAATTCTAGATAAACACTGTATTAGTCAGGGTTCTCCAGTGAAGCAGAACCAATAGGAGAAAGAGAGAGAGAGAGAAAGATAGAGAGATAGATGCAATTATGGAGGCAGGAAGTCCCATGATGTGCTGTCTGCAAGCTGGAGGCACAGGAAAGCCAGTGGTACAGTTCCAGTCCAAACTTGAAGGTCTGCGAACCAAGGCAGTCAGTGGTCTAAGTCCTGGTCCAAGTTCAAAGTCCTGAGAACCAGGAGTTCTGATATCTGACAGCAGGAGAATATGGATGTCCTAGATTGAGCAAAGAGCAAACTCACCATTTTAGTTATATTTATGCCCTCAATGGATTGAATGGTGCCTTCTTACATTGGCGAGGGACATCTCCTTTACTCAGTCTGCTGATCCAAATGCTAATCTCTTCTAGAAACACCCTCACAGACATACCGGCAATAACATTTTACCATCTGGACATACTTATCCGGGTCAAGTTGACACATAAAATTATCGCATTGAGAATATTAGGCATCCAGTAGTGGTGTGCTTGCAAGCCCACTCTCAGAAAAATAAAGGCCTTGATATGTAGCATTTGACAACCAATCAATACCTGCATTGTTTTGTGTATGTTTCTATTTAAAGATAATTTATTTAATATATATTGTCGAATCATTAACATGGACCACATAGACAAGAGCACTATCACTTGTGTGTGAACAAAGCATATCTAACAAATGTATGTTCTCTCTAAGACACATCACAGCCTTTTTGCATTTAGGATCCCTAGACAGCACATAGCGCTACAGCCAAGGTCTGTTTTAAATAGGAAAATCACCAACAAAAAATCACAGAAGCACGAAAAACATGGCAATAAATAGACTGTTAAAGCGACCCTGTTTGAGAGTTGAAACACGAAGGTAGGGCTTTGCCTAGTTTCAACACAGCTGGGAACATGCACATCAGGTGACTCAAATTTTTCAAGCTTCTGCCCACGCCTGTGTCTACAAATGAGCAAAAAGGGCTGTGAATGTAATTTGGGAGTTACTGTCAAAGATCAACAAAGCTGGACACTAGTTAAAGTGGTAAGGTCAGGTGGTAATCAGTAATATACTGCTGCAGAAGGGAAGAGGGTCCGGCGTGACCTGAATTCAACTTAGGTTTGTACAGGGAGGACTGGGCATTTTAAAGAGAGAATTGCAGAATAGGGAGAAGGGTGAGCAGGGACTCAGTAGAGTCAGGGTAGCGAAAAATTACAAAGTGTTGGTCAGTGTAAATGATTCAATCCTCCAGCAGAGACTGGGAGGCAAGCTTTTCCTCCTGATATTTACATTTTAAAGGAATGGCTTTCAGGTCCTTTGAGAAACATACTCCTCAATTGTAGGAGATACACAGGTATCTCAAAGGGATAAAGGAAGGATCCACAATTATCAGCCCTCTGTAGTAAATGCTCTAAAAAAGGTGTCCGGGGCTTATCAGGTGTGGGCTGGAGTGGTCAATTCTTTTGGCAGCCATGAGCTTCCCCAGGCAGGATCTTAAATAGGGCTGGGTCATCCTAGAGATGCAGGCTTGATCTAGTGCTTATTCAAATCTTTTCATAGGAGGGTGGGAGAATTTCATGTGCGCTGACAGCCTGTAGATTTTATAGGCCAAGCATGAGACCTAGTCAGGGAGTTCCGAGGAGTCTGGCTAGCATTTGATCAAAGAGAGAATCTTTGTGATTACAAATATATTTTATTAAGTAGGCAAATTCGCAAATATTAAATCACAAATAATGAGGGTCGACTGTATTTTCACATTTTTGTTATTTAATTATGTAAATTGCTTAGAACACTAAGCACTCAATAAATGTCTGCTTAAACTATGAGATGTAGGAAGTGTTGAGTTATAAAGCTGTTTGTTTTGATCTTTAGCAGCCTGCCTCAGGTTGCTATTTTAATATTTGGTCTTCTTTTTGTTTTATATTTTCAGTTTTCCAGTTTACTGCCAAGCTTCCACTTTTTCTCACTGTTAGTTTGTGCTACTCTGGCCTTTTAACCCCAGCCCTCCTGCACCCATATTCTTTGCAAAAGTGTTTCAATTGACTATTTAACAATGCTGAGTTAGGACTTGAAGGCACCCTGAGTTGCTAGCTCTATTATGATCATTTTATTTGTTCAACTTTTGCTTTTAGACCCAAGATCCTGCCTGTGTTCCAGGTACTTGAGGTTGTTAGGAGTCTGCCTTTTATGTGAGGTGGATTTTTATGACCATTTGGGGACAATGTTCAATTTATTAGTATATTTTTATCACCGAGGGTTTTGGCCAAGAACTTCTTTTGTTTAGGAGCTGTGGCCTGGCCATGATCCAACCTGGCTGAGATGCTCAGACCACATGATTTTTGCACAGACACAGATTGTGGTGAATCTTGTGGTAGAGCTTGCGGCAGACTCCACGGTAGATTTTATTTAGATCTCACCTCTCCACTAAATATCCAACTGAATTTCATGGCTACAAAGAAAGGAACTATTACCTGATGAATTATTTTATATTATTTTTGGCAATATAAAACAAATGTTTTCATTATAAAAATATTCTTGACTTTTGAAGTAAAATTTGGGTGTCACTCGAGGGCTTTGCCTGGCTAAGGTACAAAATTCTTGTGAATTTTAAAAATAGCTTATATATAAACCTTTACAGAAAACTAGGAGGTGAAGAAAATCCCTTATGAACTTGGATGTTATGAATTGCAGTCTAGGGATTTAAATAGGTTTCACTTATGTTCATGTTGGATTGTTAGATTAGGTATTTCATGAATAATTTTATTTCAGATAAACTCATGATAGATTTTATCATTTTATTTTGGTTCAATTATATAAATGCTATTTAAAATCCAGCTCTTACTAAGGGTTAATATGGTAATGAATTCTAGTATTCCCTTTCAAAACACGGATAGATATTTTTTAATCTTTTTTTCATGTTCACTTAAAAAATATCTTGCTACTGTCTTTATATCAATGTTTCATAATTCTATTAGCCACATTTTGTTGACCTGCATATTCCTACAAGCCTGAATTTTAAGTTACAATTTTGTATTCAATATTAGTAGTATTAAAACAAACATATCAAAGGAAATAAAAACCCTAAAATTTAATGTTTCACAAAGGAACTCTGTGTTAAAACAGTGTCCTTTTAGAGTTAGCGTATGTATGGGAAATGCATTTTAAATAAAAATGTATCTGACCTGGAAGAGTGGACAAATCTGCCTTACAGCAAGTTGAAAGTTTAGAGAAATATTTATCATTCAGTTACCAAAATAACAAGGAAGCAAGGAAAGAGAAAAGAGAGGAGATGAAAGGAAATAAAGGAAAACCAAGAGGTAAATTAAGAAAGAGCTATTGCTTGTGAACTTCTTCCTAAAAAATGATAGGAAAAGAAAAGATAAGAAACAGGAAATTGCATGAGACTTCAGTGTTTATGTTTTGATGGAGATGTACAAATCATTGTCATTCTTTGCAGTGCTGTCATGCTCCATCACTTTAGTCCATTTTCACCTTCCAAAGAAATTCTGAATGAGCCTTCCTTCTCTGGCAGCTAATTAATCTTTCACAAGCCCGCTTTTGCAGCCTGTCTGCCAGGGATGCCCCACACCTTAAGCCAGTGACTCATGAGCAGATTTCTTACCCTCTTGAGCAGTACTGTCTTCCCTTGAGCTATGTGAAGACCTAGCTTTTCTATTTTGTTTGGGAAACTATGTGAGCTGTAATAGACCATTGAAGAATTGCTCCTTCCCCCCCACAACCATAAGTGAATATAAAGTGCTCCTGAATAATTTAATTGGGTGATAATGACAACAAAGTCTGAATATAAATTATGAATGTGTACAGTATTTTACCAATAGTGTATATCATATAAATGTAAGGACACACATTACTAGATTATAAATTCTCTGTGTATATACATTTGTTAGATTATCATTGTAATAACACAAATGTACTTATATTTATAATAATGTTGCATTTGCCTAAAAATACTAATAAAACTTCAAATAAAAAGAATTTTTAGTCTAATTAATGGAAGATTTGGTACACGAATTCTTTTTAAAGTTAGAGCACAATTCTTTACAGATTGAAATGCCTCTGTTAAAACAAAACAATATGGCCAGGGATGGTGGCTCATGCCTGCAATCCCAGCACTTTGGGAGGCCAAAGCGGGAGGGTTTCTTGAGGCCACAAGTTTGAGACCAGCCTGGACAATATAGCAAGACTCTGTCTCTAAAAAAAAAAAAAAAAAAAGTGTGAATTTAAAAAGTTTGGTATACATTCTTTTTGTATGCAAATATTTCCATCTGTTGTCATTTCAATTTAATCTGAATAACTTCTTTTCAGCCTTTCTTGTAGAAAACGTCTACTGTCAATGACTTTATCAGCTTTTATTTATCTAAAAAATGTTTTATTCTCGTTATTGAAGGAATTCTTGGCTGAATATTGAATTTTCAGCCCTCAAAAAAGTGATTCTGCCTCCATTATTTCTGTTAAAATGTCAGTTGCTATTTGTGTAATTGCTCTCTGCACATTATGTTTATCTGTGGCTGCTTTAGAGATTTTGTTTTATGTTTTGCTTTTGACAGTTTGACTGTTATATACTTAGGTGCATTCTTTCTGTTGTTAAGCATGTTTGGATTTTGCTGAGCTTTATCAATCTTGATATGAATATTGATAGGAATGTTGACTTGAAAAATATCAATGTTGATATTTTTCATTAAATTGCAGAACATTTTAGTTGTTACTTCTGCAAAAATATTTCCACCTCATCTCCCTCCCCCCTTCTCTTCACCCCTCTCTGATAACATGATTATACTTATGTTAGACCTTGTAATATTTTTCTACTGATTATTGAGACTGTAATCCGTGGTTTTTCTATATTTTTTCTGTTCTTCAAATCAGATAATTTCTATTAATCTCTTTTCATTCTCACTACTTTTTTTTTCCTTCAGTACCCAATCTGATATTTTGCTCACCCAACTAACATTTTAATTTCACATATACTTATCCATTCTTACATAGACCTCTTTTTTTATGGTTTGCATTTACCTTCTGAGATTCTCTATCTGTGCACCCGTTATAACTATATGTTTCTTTAAATCTTTGAACATAATAATAATAAATCATTTGTAGGCTTGGTCTTTGATTTCCAATGTTTGATTCAGAGTCTGTTCTGTTCTATGTATTTTTTATTCTTCTTGTTTATAGCTTACATTTTTACCGCTTCACATATGTACATATGTAGCATTAAAAAAAAAATTACATGCTGCAGTGGGGTGTAGTGGCTCACGCCTGTAATCCCAGCACTTTGGGAGGCCAGAGTGGGCAGGTTACTTGAGGTCAGGAGTTCGACACCAGCCTGGCCAACATGGTGAAACCCCGTCTCCACTAAAAATACCAAAATCAGCCTGGTGTGCTGGCACAGGCCTGTAGCCCCAGCTACTCCAGAGGCTGAGGTAGGAGAATCGCTTGAACCCGGGAGACAGAGGTTGCAGTGAGCCAAGATCATGCCACTGCACTCCAGCCTGGGCAACAGTGCAAGATTCCATCTCAAAAAAAAAAAAAAAAAAAAAAAATACGTGCTAGATGTTGTTAATGACTAATTTGGAGAAATCTGTATTAGGTTTTCTCCTAGAAAAGGTATTGAGTTCTGTTGTAATGAGCAGTTTAATTACGGGAAGATCATTTTTGCCCTTTCAGGCATGGTTTTATTCATTGGTAATAGAACTCTATTTTTGTTTTGAACTTAGTTTATGAACCTTACCCATACTCCTATAGTGGAGCCTTTCTTGAATCTCCAAGTGAGAGTCTGAGGTATGCAGTAAATTATCTCCACTTCACCCAGGATTAAACTCCAGAGTATTCTTTCTAGCAGTAGTTAATCTCTGGTATCATTGCTCAGCTCTCAACCATAGAGCAGGAAATCTCTGCTAGACCTTGTGGAATCTTACTCTGTGAAAATACCATCTAGACGTTCGCCCAAAATTCATGGTGAATCCTCACACAGACTACTGCCATTCCTAGCTCAGCTCCCTTTTGTCAGCTACCCTACACTCCAAATTTTAAGCCACTCAGAAGCCCAGACTTTTCTCACTGCTTCTCAACTCAGTGAAACTTCAGTTCTACTGGGCTCTATTTCTGTATTTGATAGTAAAAAGTGCATCCAAGCAGAAAGTCATGGAGTTACAGAGCTCATTTTGAGTTTTTCCTTCTCTTAAGGATTATATTCCCGTGCTATGTTTAGTTCAATGCCAGTAAAAATTTACTTTAGATAATGTGTGTAATTTTACAGTTGCTTATTGTAAGAGAAGTACAGAAACTGGTTACTTTATCATAGTTGGAAGCATAAATCCTAACAAGCCATTTTTATTGTTAGATAAAAGAGATAAAGCAGATTGCCGTAGCTGAGGCAGAATGAGGGTCGTGAGGGAGGCAGGCTCATTGAGAGTTAAAATAGAGCCTGTGACGCTACGGGTATTGCAACATACTACATCTGTACTTGAAAGTAGAGCAAAAAAATGGAGAAGAGATAAATGTCAGGGATCGGGTCAACAGCACCATGAGGTGAAAAGATTTTGTGGGAGACAACAAATCTGAATAGAAGTCAGTGCCTTTCTCTCCTTCTGCCAATTAATTTTCCCACCTTTTGCCATTAATCTTTAGAAAACAGCCATCCCCCAATAGCTGTCCTTGTAAGTCATAATAAAAAGAAACCAACCGGATTTTATAAAGGATTGCAAAAATTAAAGAGTAAATGAATAAAACTCCAAATTTCAGTGAAGAACATGAAGTGCATAAAGGAATCACCCGAGTAAAGATATGAAATCAATAATTCAGACAAAAGTACTCTATTTACAAAGAAATTACTGAAATGCTACTAATCCTATAAAGTGCTGAGAATATAAGGTAGCTATAGAATTTTACTTTTAAAATGTTGTTATTGTAAAATTTTTGCCATTAATAAAATTATTTCGTGCCTCAGTTCCTTAAATTATTTTTATTAGCATTGTATAGACAGCATAGATATTAACCCCTAAAATTCTTAATTTCTCTCTTTATAGTGAAAGATGCAGATGTACTTTGTATGGACATACAGATTCTGTGAACAGCATTGAGTTTTTTCCTTTCTCCAATACTCTTCTCACAAGTTCTGCAGACAAGACCCTGTCTATATGGGATGCAAGAACAGTAAGCAAATCATCCACTTTTTTTCCCAGCTTTTGATAAGTCTGATTACTCTCAGTCATTCTTTGGGTATGGAATATGACTTAAAAAGTGATTGTGCAAGGGCATTCGGGGCAAAAGAACAGTAAAAAGTTCATAATTACAAGATCCTTTCTATGCACTTGTATCCATTCTGCCTTCCAAATGTGATCAGGTAAAAATAATATGATTATCTCATTAAACATTATTTCAACAATTGTTTATTGAGATAGAAGCTCTGCTGGTTCATGGGATACAAAAGGGAAATACACACTGTGGCCCTCCTTAAGGATCTTTTAGCTAGGTAAAGGAAGAGAAACGAGAGATTATTTTGATGAAATGAGACATGTGTTAATAAAATGGAAGACTATCTAAGTACAGGGGGAAAGCAAGGAGGAGAATTCATATCTGCTTGAAGAGTGTGGATGGTTTTCAAAGGAGCCTAGGCTTGAGCTAAGATCTGGAGGGTAAGTAGGATGTATAGGTCATCTGGAGAGGGGTAGATTCTAGGAGAGGGCAATACATGCTCAAAGCCATAGAGATGTGAGGCTGCAATGGCATGTTCTGACAGTAATGATATAAATGGATAGAGCTTAAGGAAAAAGAGGCATGATAGGCAAGAATGTACAGAGACAAAACAAGATCATGACATATTTGATTAAAGTCTTAAACTATTTCTGAGGGAATTAAAGTGCATTAAGCAAACAGGGTGACATCATCAGATTTACCTTGTCAAGTGAAGAATGACAAGGTTCATAAATTTGGAAAATAAATTCCTCATAAGGGGTTACAGTCTGCAGGGTGGCCATTTGGACAAGCTGGAAAGCATAGCCTCCAGCCAGAACCCGGAAACAGATACTTCAAGGGAGGAGCAAAGGGAACAGGAATTTATGCTGAGTTGGGTATGCGAATATTTCATAAGCTTGAGGAGGAGGCATGATTATTTATGAAAGGTGAATCATGCACATGCACAGTACACATTCATGCCCCTTCATGGGTCCCATGTACCAAAAATGGCAGTTTTAGCATGATCCAAGGCTGGAGTTTTCAGCCGCCTAACATCAGAAGGTGAAGTGGAGGACATGAAAACCCTTACTGCATGTGTTCCATGGACTGGCCAGACCCACTTCATGGTCAGTGGTCTCTCATCAGGCTAAAAGAGGAAGGGCAGTATCAGGTGGCTGGTTGATATCAGTATTGAGGTCTTTTGAAAGGGCTGGTTTTGGCTGGGTGCAGTGGCTCACGCCTGTAGTCCCACTACTTTGGGAGGCCAAGGCAGGTGGATCACTTGAGGTCAGGAGTTCCAGACAGCCTGTCCAACATGGTGAAACCCCATCTCTACTAAAAATACAAAATTGGCCAAGTATGGTAGTGCAAGCCTGTAATCCCAGCTACTTGGGAGGCTGAGGCAGGAGAATCGCTTGTATCCAGGAGTCGGAGGTTGCAGTGAGCCGAAATCACGCCATTGCACTCTAGCCTGGGCAACAAGGGCAAAACTCCATCTCAGAAAAAAAAAAAAAAAAAAAAATCAAAGAAAGAAAGGGCTGGTTTCTGTTTAGCCCTTAGGGAAGCAAGGCTAATGGTCATTATGGAGGAAGGGAGTATGAGGAGGCTTGTCTGAACACCATCCTGTCCTGGCTGAGAGCTCAGTTTTCAAGGTTACTCTGGGGTCCTGTTGGCTAAGAGATGCTCCACTCAGTTGGCTGGGGGAGGGCCTTAGAATTTTACTTTTATTTCTCCCCTTTTTAGAAGATGATTTCGATAAGGAAGTAAGAGAGTCAGTCATATGAGGAATCTAATGTAACAGGCTATGAGTGGATGAGAATTTGAGCTAGGAAACAGTGTAGATGAAAAGGAGAGAATGCATTAAGCATAGGAAGTTTATCCAAATTTGGAGAGTGATTGGAGATGAAGATTATGTGGGGAGGAGGAGGAGTTTAGGGTGAGCAACTTTTCCAATTTGTCTAGGAATGATGGTTTTCCTGAGTCATTAGATTTTCAGAGCTGAAATTGGACAGACCTGGATTACTGGTAGGTTCAAGAGTGAATTTGATTTTAAGAAAAGTGTTTTAGTCTGTTCTCACCCTGCTGATAAAGATATACCCAAGACTGGGTAATTTATAAAGGAAGAGGTTTAATGAACTCACAGTTCCTTATATCTGTGGAGGCCTCACAGCATGGTGAAAAGTGAATGAGGAAGCAAAGTCACATCTTACATGGCAGCAGGCAAGAGAGCATGTGCAGGGGAACTCACCTTTATAAAACCATCAGAGCTCGTGAGACTTATTCACTATCACGAGAACAGCATGGAAAAAACTCACCCCTGATTCAGTTACCTCCCATCAGGTCCCTCCCATGACATGTGGGGATTATTACAATTCAGGGTGAGATTTGGGTGGGGAACACAAAGCCAAGCCATATCACAAAGTAAACAAAATGTAGGGACTACACTTTCAAACAGTTTGGCTGTGAAGATGAATAGGAGAAAAGATTGTAGCTCTAAGATCAAATAAAGGATCCTTCTTTGTTCAGATAGGAGACAGCATGTTTATTTGCTTATGGGTAAGATCAGAGGAGATGAACTGAAAATGTAGGAAAGAGAAGAGATAACACAGAGTTTATTGAGCACAGATTTTCATAACTTGAAGAATGCCAATATGTGTAAAACAAGGCCTCCATATTCTTCTTAGCAATATTTTGTAAAGATTACAAGAAAAACAGTGACTACAGTTGACTCAATAAGAAAGGAATAAATATTCATAATCTCTGGTTCCTGGGTCAATAAGAAAGAGAAATGTAATTTCTCCCATTTTATTTCCCATCTACAAAACATGATTGGTATAAATAAAGGAATATGGTAATGGACATGCAGATGGTGTTAGGAGGGATGCAAGTTCAATATGTGAAGCCCTGTTTAGACCTCTGAGGCCAATTTATTTAGGATATATGAAGAACAAAATACGCTCAGCACCACACATTATAGAAAAAACTAAGGTAGAGCTACCCATGTCTTGGTCACCAACTTCACATGTTGCAGAGATTTAAACTTCTGAGGAAGAAGAAGTCAAGGGGGCATTGTGGAAAGAGTGCATCAGGCATGACTTAAAAATAAAATCAGAATGATTTGTTGTTGGGTACAAAGGTCCCACAATCTCCTCCTTGCTTTAAAATAGCTTCTTAGACATTGATGCAGTGGAATTTGCTCCTGCTAATGGAGTGTCAATGGAAAAGCAAGATTTTCAATATATTTTGAACTAAAAACTTAGATGTGAAGTGTGTATAAAAGTGATTGGTAGAGGAATATCCGTAGAGAAAATATTAATTTAGCAGTGACCTAAATTCTATTGACTTCAATTTTTTTTTCTCTCTCTCAAGTGCTATAACTGAGTGTTCTAGGAAAGTCTATTTCTTGTTTAGTTTCTTTCATGTGAAAAACAGAAGCACTAATGCTTAGAAGTAAAACTGCTCTAATTTTAAAAAATTGCCTCTCATATATATCTGCCTTGAATGCATACAGCTGTTTATTGATGGTGACCTTCCTCCCTGAGGTTCTGAGCTCTTTCTGTGCTATCCTTATTCCCTGCAGTATCAGGAGAAAAAGAGGGATTCAGCGCAGCACCGTACCTTCAGCATAGTGCAATTGCATATGCATTGAATGTAAAAGCATAGAAGGGTTTGCAAGTCCCATTTGTATGACTTTAATCAACATAAATATTTTTAAGTTGACTTAATGGCAAATTAAAATTTATATCACTAGAATTATTATTGCGATTTTGTTACTATTATGCATGCTAGCTTTATATTAATTAATACTAGAAAAAAGGCTCTAAAATATTTTGGTTTAAATGAAATATGATTCCTAAATATATGATAAATGCATCATTAATTAGAAATAAAGTTCATTTAATGAGTTTATTTTCTAAAAATATTTTCAAACCAAGTAGAAAAAAATTTAAATTGATAGCTATGTACTGTAGAAAACTAGCATATAATGCGAAGGAAACTCATTCAACTTATTAATTACTAGATAATATAAATTGTTAACAAAAATATTGATATAAAATTCTACAAGTGAAATATGATAATCCAAGAATTAAACAGAATCACTCCACTAACATTGCATTAGGCAGCTGTGGTGACTTCATTTCAGATATATCTAATTTATTAAAAAACAAAACAAAACAAAAAAACTTTAAATCACCCAGATTTTAAAAAATTTGTACTGTTATATACATTGTTTTTAAAAGACAAAGACACGTGTTATATGTTGTCTATATAATATGGAATTATTAGTTGTTTTTTATCCCAATGGTTCATAAACAAGTTAAAATAAATTTACATTTTTAGTTAAATAGTAAGAGATTTTGAAAGGGTAACCAGATTAGTTAAAGTTTTTTCTGTGTTGTAAAGTAAGAACTGTATAACATATTGATATGGATGACATTATTTGATTTGCAACATCAACTGAATCCATGGTATACTGGCATGCTTCTTTATAATTTTTAAAATATGTTAATTCCTTGATACATGATACATTGTCAGGTTATACTGAAGGTCTGGACCTAGAAGGAGATTAATAACTTTCTTCTATTAGTGAAGCAGTAATGGTACATTTTGTCACCTCAGTGTGATCAATTACTATTGAGACACCCTCTGAAATATTTTTTGATGAAATGTGAAAATGACCAGTGGACTATATTCCTATAAATTAGTTTTAAACCTCCTTCTCCCACTCGCAAACATACACTAGTTTTAAATCATTTATCTGATCTAACACATTTATTATCAAAGATAATTAATGTGGAGGCCTAAGTCAGTTTCCAAGTCAACTGGACATAATCAGCTCTGAATTTTGTAGAGGATGAAAAAAGGGATATAAATATCTATAATTACCAAATGGAGGCTACAAAATAACTTGCAGTTTGGAAACTCATGAAATTGCTCAGTTTTACAGGTCTGCGTGTATTTTTCTTCAAAGTTATAAAACCATGAAACTATTTTATTAAAATTGAAAAATAAGATTGCTTTATTGTCAGAAAGTGATATATCACATAGAAAATTGAATGAGAAATTATAAGGCCTACCTAAAGGCAGTAAGAAAAGTCTCAATGTACATACAGTGATTTGGAAGCCTGTTTAAAATAAATGCGATGAGATTGTTAGTCATCCACAAACCCAATGAAAATATTAAGGCTTTTTTTTTTTTAAAAGAAAAGAATGTTTTCAATATACAGTAAAACACAGAATGAGAATGAGATGAGTAATACATCTATGAGTTGTGTCAGAGCTGGGCTGGCAACAGTCAGAGTTGCTGACATTTTGTCTCTTGCCATGAGTCAGACACAGAGGGTTCATGACCTGGACTGCCTTTAGTGGCCATTCCTTGCTCCATAGACTAACTGTGGGCACTTGTCCAGCTTACAGCATTCTCCTGACTTAGCTTTGGCCAAAAGATCCAGTAACTTGTCACTGTGAGTTTCTATAAAGTGGATAAACAAGGAACTCACAAAAAGAGTTAACCTGTTGGCTCCTGTTTGGTGCCAGACCCATGTCTGCTCTACAGTTCATCCTGCACCCTGCATAGGCCTGTTGGTCACAGATAGGATCTGGTGAACTCTAAGAGGAGCCCAATACTTAGAATCCAGAATGTGGAAACAAAGGGAAGCTTGTACCTCTCTCTTTTATTCCTCAGCCATATTTGATTTAGTAATATTTACTGGAGATCTATGTGCTAGGCAACATCCTAGGTTCTAGAGAGGTGACTGTGACAGAATCCCTGCTCTCAATGAACACACAGACTCTCAGGGACAATGTATAAAGATAAATTATCTTAAAGTAATGTGGTAATTGCTATATATTCTATATAACTATAGCTTTGGTTTTCCTGTGCCAAAGCTCACTGTCTCAAGAGCTGATTGATGGTTAACACTTATTGAATATGTAATTTGTGCCATCGTTTTACCTATAAAATCTACATAGCTTCCTGGAATATGATTGGGTGGGTACTATTATTATCTTTATTTCACAACTGAGAAAGTGGAGCCAGAGGAATTAAGTTGCCCAAGAACAGCCCAGTGGTCAGTGACAGAGTGAGAATGCAGGCTGCCTCTCCAACCTCAGTCTTCCTTCTTCATGCCTTTGGCCATTTCCATGCCTCTATTAATCCACTTAGTCCCTTCGAGTTTCTACCACAGTAGTCTCCGAACTATTTTTATAAAAATGTTTTAAGCAATTACTGCTGTGCTGGTATTTTATGTATGTAATAATTTATATATACACCTGAAATAAAAATAATGACAGAAAGATACAATTAGCAATATTTAAAATTCCATATGTTTCTTTTATAGACTGTAATTTTGTTTGTTTCTAATCAAAAAATAACAATGGCACAAAAATGACGGTTCTGTGAGAAAAGATGACTCAATATGCTTATATTTTCAAGGAATTCTGATTTAATAATTTTAATTAATGACTAATTCAATGATTCACAAGTATGATCTATGATTGGATTTAGCAGCTATCAGAACTGCAAATGATCCCTTGACAAAAAATACAAAATTCTTAAAGGAAAAAATGTATGATGGTCTGTACTTGCCAATGTGCAGGCTGAACTTTCAAATTCATCCACTAATTATGCAAAGGAATTTTTGTTAAAATTATGTTAGGGTTGCCTCTTGTTCTGAGGTCAATCAGTTGGTTTTGCAAACTAATCAGAAGTTTTCAAACATTTTAATACTATGTGGAAAATTCTTTTTCTACATTTCTTAAAGGTTCAGATACAAGGACTTTTAAAGGTTACTGCCCTTATGTAGATTTGGTAGAGGAAACACAAAAATATCTGTTATCAAATGTTCTATATCATAAGTTTCTTTTGAAAATGGTGCCTTTTTTGTTTATTGTTAAAATGTCACCTTTATGTTGATAGGATTATTAATCATATTATTTTCAAAATTATCTGCTTACAGTTCACAGTTGGCAAATGCCTATTATCACAAAAAAAGGTCAACAAATTAGGAATATTTGTGTTTTGGGGAGAAAAAGCATAACTCATATTTAAGGTCAACTTTTCTTTTAAACACTTTGCTAAAAAATTGTGAGATTTAAATTTTGTGGGAGTAGAAAACATTTTTTTGGTCACTATCTAACTTTTTACAAAATATTATAAAGATTCTAATCACCAAAGGACTAGTGTATTAATCTGTTTTCATGCTGCTGATAAAGACATACCCAAGACTGGGCAATGTGTGAAAGAAATTTCACAGTTTCAGGTGGCTGAGGAGGCCTCACAATCATGGCGGAAGGCAAAAGGTACTTCTTACACAGTGGTGGCAAAAAAGAGAAGCTTGTGCAGGGAAACTCCCGTTTTTAAAACCATCAGATCTCATGAGACCCATTCACTGTCATGAGAGCAGCACAGAAAAGACCTGCCCCCATAATTCAATCACCTCCCACTGGGTCCCCGCCACAACACCTGGGAATTATGGGAGCTACAAGATGAGATTTGGGTGGGGACACAGAGCCAAACCTTATCAACTAGTTAACATAAAATTAACAAACTTATAAATATCCAAAGTGCTTGAAAGTGCAATAATACAATACAAAATTTAAAATAAGCCTCACTGCATTGATTTTATATACTGTGTTACACCTTGCTTTGAACACCTTGATTCAAAGACCTTCATGTTGCACAAATCCTGTGTAGAGGCTTTCTGCTTTCTCACTAAATAAATGTCCACTACCATTAGTTATCAAATATATGATGTCCTAACCATGTGAAGTTAACAAACATATAAAATGATCTTTCCTCTGAAAAAGCTTTCCCTTTACTATTTCATCTGCCTGACACACCGTTTCCCCTCATCACCTAAAGAATTTGCATCCATCCTTAAATGTTCACTTCACCTTCCCTCCAAAGCTCCCCATGCTTGTTCCTCTGGATTAGGCATCCCAAGAGGCAACCAAGAAAACTTTGTACCCCATAGAATTTTGCTAATTATTTCTTTGTAAAGTATTTTAAAATGTTGAACTTGGCTAATGAGACATTTTTTTCTCCATAAAAAGACAAGCCTTACCAATTAGCTAACATTGTGTGTAATTACTAATGGCTTCAGGAATGGGCTACAAGAAGATAGCTTGAAAAAAATCAATGTACATAATTGCATTTTTATAGAACTCTGGACTTATATCCTATATTATCTTGTATTTACATCAGACCATATAGCACAATAGGAGCATGCAGCTATTCTGCCTGGATTCAAACCCAAAATTTGCTGCTTATTTACAGTATGTCCTTGGGCATATTGTATAAAATATTTTTGCCACAGTTTCCTCATTTGTAAAATGTGCATAGTAGTACTACTTATCACATAAGGATAAAATGGGCATTAAATGATCAATCATATGATGTGCCCAGAAAAGTGACAGATGAGAACTCAGTATCTTTTAGATATTCTTACAGCAGTTGTCATGCCATATAATTGCTTAGTTATATTTTGCTCCCATGAAACTCGGAGCTTTCTTCTCTACTTTCACAATGATTGGATAATAGGTGCTCAACAGATGTTAAAGGAAGTGAGGGAACAATGGAGGGTGAAAAAGAAGTGAAGGAGGGAAGGGAGGAAAAAAAGAATCTGTCTTACCATGGTGTTTCTTCTAACTCAAGACCTTGTGTCATGTTCTTCAGATATATCCTATTTCACTTTTATTTATTTTCCTTTCTTTCCATTTATATTAACACCAAGGCATAGGACAGAATTGTTACTAAATATTTAAGAAATACATAAATTATGCAATTTTGTTTCTCCAAGTTATCGCCAAATTCTATCCTCTTCCTTCCTTCCTGATAATGACATAGCCTTCCTTCTGTGCTACTATAATTTGATGACATGAACTTCATCAGACATTTCAAGTTATCTTTCAATCAGTCCCTAACAGTGCATCTGACATAATTTAATATTCCCCGTTCTCAATTATCCTATTTTGTTATGCCTTTTATTTCAGAGAAACCTTCTCTTTTCCCCTCATGTTTTCTCTGGGTATCTGTGTAGCTTACAGTATGTAATCACTTATGTTCAACAGGCCTTTGTTTTCCAAGTAACTTCTCTCACTTCATTAAAAATGTAGTAGAAGCTGTGTTCTAAGAAAAGTTACACTGATTAAGATGGATATTATGGCTTTTTCAGAGTAGTATTAACAACAAAAGTAAAAAATACTGATTTTCCACCAACATGACTGACTGGTTTGGCTTTCACATCTTTCCCTAGAGGAGTAGTATTTGAGTGGCTATCAATTGCTTCCTAAGGCATTCATTAAAAAAAAAAAAAAAAACTTATATGTGTTTTCTAAAATGCATAAGATTTAAGATTTTCAGAACTTACAGTCATATCATTTACATTTGTCATTAAGTTAAGGTATAAGTACATAGGTTTTAAGTTATTATAGACTATAAATCAGATGTTTTGCTTTTAGGTAGAAAAGCATTTTGCTCAACTAATCCAATTGTTTGAAAATTAAAACTAAGTATTTTTAATACACAGTAAAACCATTGTATCTTAAATAATAGATCAATTTAATATGCTATAAGGCTTTCAAAGATTGTTATTTGACTTTGCTAAAACTATTGTGTATCTCATACTTTCCATATAAAACCTTTGCATACACATCACAAATATCATTCCTTTCTTCTTTTCCTTGCAGTTACTATAAATTGTATTACACTGGCCAGCAGTGGGAAGACTAGATTTTTGTATGTCGGTGTCAGCCTTTGAAAAAACATCATATTCAATAATGGCATTAAATAATTTAATTAATTCAGTTAATTATAATGACTATGTCCATTGAAAAATAAATATAGATTAGCTTTATGAGATTATTTTAATTCTGTAAGAGATAAAAATAATTTCTTTATACTTCATGCAGTTTATTTAGATTTCATTCAATAAAGATGGAATGTAGAGATATGGTGTTGGATGAGATAAAAATAAGTAAAATTCCCAATCAATTATTTAGAATAAAATATTCTTAATACTCATGTCATAGTTGAGACACCATGTTGTACTGTTTTTTTATGCTGAATTTTCTGATTTGGAATGAATTCTAGGATTGGAAGGAACAAGCCAAAAGAAAATACCAGATACAAAAATTAATCTTTTGAGTAAAAGTAATATGGGCTAAATCATCTCAAAAACTTTTCTCCATACACTTACCCAACTGATTTTTATTCATTACTGGAATGGCTTCTTTGTAACAATTTTAGAGTATTTTATTAGGACAGAAATTATGATCTAGAAGGGTATGAAATTTAGATATAGTAAATATAGATGATTTAATTCCTTTTGTATTCCTTAATAATATCTGTAATGAACATAAAATAGCTTAAATGATATCTATAATGAAAATCGAGATCAGTTATTTTCTTAGGGAAGAATAAGATAAATGAATTGTAAAACATAATTACTTAATTCAATATTTTTGTAAAAGTTATATAATACATTCTAAAGTTAAAGATATTTGAATAATATCAATGAGTATTTCTTCCTTTTATTCAGATTGACGTGAAATTGTATGACTAGAAGGTTGATAGAGAGCTAAAACCAAAGACTGATGGAAAGTTGAAACTAAAGGAAAGCATGCATCTACCTTTTTAGGTGTGATAGAATCTAAATCTCTTAGAAAAACTATGTTTTTTTGACTTATTTGAATTAAATAAGGAATAGGATTGTCACACATAAACATTGAAGGTAACTTAATCATAGAATATATTTGATCAACAGGAAACCCCAGTGGATTGCCTCCAGTCTTTTCTGCCTTGAGCATAATAATGTAGAAAAATTACAGATTCTGAAGTCACGTAGATTAGAGTCTTGAGTCCAAGATTTTTTAAAGTTCTTTTACCTCCTGGTTGTGAATTTTGAGGCACAATATTTAACACCTGTAAAATTCAGCATTCTCTTTTAAAATGGGAATAATAATAATTAAATCACAGTATTAGCACTGGGAGTATTTATTTGGAAATCAAAAAGGGCCAATTATGTTTTTCTACTTTTGGTAGCTGAGAATGCTAGAGACAAGTCTCATGATTTGTAGTTCTGTCTCTTTGGTTGATGGGTTAAATGATGCTAAATGAGATTGAATAATTCCATTGCAAATTGCTATACCCAGTGTTTTGTGTGTTGCTGTCACTTTCAAGAACTAAGTGACTACAATTCATTGCATCAGTTTGTAATTCCACGGTATGTATAGTGTTTATTTGACCTATCTTACTTGCAGCCTCTTAATTATACTTCAACATATAGAAATTACTAGGAATAAGCTTGTCACTGTTATTTATTCTTTTATACATTCAACCCATTACAACTTCAATAGTGATGGCTTGGCTGTACTTCAAGATAGTCTTAACTTCAAATTCACTGTAGTACCACATGTTAATTATAATTTTTAGATACCGTTGATGAAACTAGAAGTTAAATGCAACATTTGTGGCAAGTGTTTCCGGCATTCTGCTGTGGTTGTTATTGTGATCCGTGTAAGGTGAAACAACACCTCTTGTTATATAGATTTATAGCACCAGAAAATTATTAGCAATTCATTAAATTCCATTTATAATGGATAACCATTGATACACCATATAATCATGGTGGCTTTTTTTCAACCATTTAGTATACTCAGGCATTTCATTCAATAAAGAAAATACTGTAAAAGAAGACAAGCTGCCTTGCATACCCTACTGTTATGACACT